>NC_091990.1:38629185-38935959 GCF_044704955.1 Pristiophorus japonicus
ATAGAGGGAGTATGCTTGAACAGCCGGAAATTAGGCCCAGACCCGAGTTCTAGTAAGGCTAAAGCCTCCTTCCACACTTTACAAAAGCATCAGCCTAGGAATAGGTTGAGCAAGCACTCCCAATGCCAGGAGATCCTGGGGCCAAAATTCACGTGCACCAGAAAGCTGGCGCACCTATGAGTTTTTAGCTGTTACTCACCACTGGAATTCCTGGTGCGGTGATTAGATCCATTTTCAGGACTTCAAATTTTTTTCAAAGTCCTACAGGAAATGGATCATAATGGGGGTGGGCCTTAGACTCAAAGCCAGGCTGACTGGCTGAAAATGGGTTGGTTGGGCCGTCCGCCACTGTCAATCAACGTGGTAACATTACAGCGCATGTGCATCACCACGCTCTCTCCCCTCTGTTAAAGGAGAAAGATTTGAGCATTTTAAGAACATAAGAACATAAGAATTAGGAACAGGAGTAGGCCATCTAGCCCCTCGAGCATGTTCCGCCATTCAATAAGATCATGGCTGATCTGGCCGTGGACTCAGCTCCACTTACCCGCCCGCTCCCCGTAACCCTTAATTCCCTTATTGGTTAAAAATCTATCTATCTGTGACTTGAATACATTCAATCAGCTAGGCTCAACTGCTTCCTTGGGCGGAGAATTCCACAGATTCACAACCCTCTGGGAGAAGAAATTCCTTCTCAACTCGGTTTTAAATTGGCTCCCCCGTATTTTGAGGCTGTGCCCCCTAGTTCTAGTCTCCCCGACCAGTGGAAACAACCTCTCCGCCTCTATCTTGTCTATCCCTTTCATTATTTTAAATGTTTCTATAAGATCACCCCTCATCCTTCTGAACTCCAACGAGTAAAGACCCAGTCTACTCAATCTATCATCATAAGGTAACCCCCTCATCTCCGGAATCAGCCTAGTGAATCGTCTCTGTACCCCCTCCAAAGCCAGTATATCCTTCCTTAAGTAAGGTGACCAAAGCTGCATGCAGTACTCCAGGTGCGGCCTCACCAATACCCTGTACAGTTGCAGCAGGCCCTCTCTGCTTTTCTACTTCATCCCTCTCGCAATGAAGGCTAACATTCCATTCGCCTTCCTGATTACCTGCTGCATCTCCAAACTAACTTTTTGGGATTCATGCACAAGGACACCCTGTGTGGAGGGGAGCGGGTAGGTCCGAAGGCCTCCTCGTAGGACTGCTCCTGGGCACGGCCAAGGGTGCCATCAGCCGGTCCAGGCAGCGGGCGGTCGAGGGGGTCGTTCAACCTGACTGCCTGCCTCTCTTCCGCTCTTACATCCGGTCCAAGGTGTCCTTGGAGATGGAGCACGCGGTGTCCACCGGTACGCTCGCGGCCTTCCGCGAGAGGTGGGCACCGGAGGGACTGGAGTGCATCATCACGCCCGGCAACCAAATTTTAATTTGATTTTACGTTTTAAAGTTTAATTTGTTTTCATTGCCGGTGCTTTTAGTGTCCCCCTCCCCTTTTATAGGGGGCACTGGAAAAATTTGATTTTAGCGCCCCAAAAAAAACCAAAAAAAGAAAAAAAAGGAAAAAAAAAAAGGGGCCTTGAAAATGTCTGCTGTGTCACCCAGGCGGGTGGCATGGTTTTAATGTTTATGTTTATTTTCAGGTAAACTCAAAAGAGTTTCATGCACAAGGACCCCCAGGTCCCTCTGCACCTCAGCATGTTGTAATTTCACCCCATTCAAATAATATTCCCTTTTACTGTTTTTTTTTCCCAAGGTGGATGACCTCACACTTTCTGACATTGTATTCCATCTGCCAAACCTTAGCCCATTCGCTTAACCTATCCAAATCTCTTTGCAGCCTCTCTGTGTCCTCTACACAACCCGCTTTCCCACTAATCTTTGTGTCATCTTCAAATTTTGTTACACTACACTCTGTCCCCTCTTCCAGGTCATCTATGTATATTGTAAACAGTTGTGGTCCCAGCACCGATCCCTGTGGCACACCACGAACCACCGATTTCCAACCCGAAAAGGACCCATTTATCCCGACTCTCTGCTTTCTGTTCGCCAGCCAATTCTCTATCCATGCTAATACATTTCCTCTGACTCCGCGTACCTCTATCTTCTGCAGTAACCTTTTGTGTGGCACCTTATCGAATGCCTTTTGGAAATCTAAATACACCACATCCATCGGTACACCTCTATCCGCCATGCTCGTTATATCCTCAAAGAATTCCAGTAAATTAATTAAACATGATTTCCCCTTCATGAATCCATGCTGCGTCTGCTTGATTGCACTATTCCTATCTAGATGTCCCGCTATTTCTTCCTTAATGATAGTTTCAAGCATTTTCCCCACTACAGATGTTAAACTAACCTTCCTATAGTTACCTGCCTTTTGTCTGCCCCCTTTTTTAAACAGAGGCGTTACATTAGCTGCTTTCCAATCCGCTGGTACCTCCCCAGAGTCCAGAGAATTTTGGTAGATTATAACGAATGCATCTGCTATAACTTCCGCCATCTCTTTTAATACTCTGGAATGCATTTCATCAGGACCAGGGGACTTGTCTACCTTGAGTCCCATTAGCTTGTCCAACACTACCCCACTAGTGATAGTGATTGTCTCAAGGTCCTCCCTTCCCACATTCCTGTGACCAGCAATTATTGGCATGGTTTTTGTGTCTTCCACTGTGAAGACCGAAGCAAAATAATTGTTTAAGGTCTCAGCCATATCCACATTTCCCATTATTAAATCCCCCTTCTCATCTTCTAAGGGACCAACATTTACTTTAGTCACTCTTTTCCATTTTATATATCTGTAAAAGCTTTTACTATCTGTTTTTATGTTTTGCGCAAGTTTACCTTCATAATCTATCTTTCCTTTCTTTATTGCTTTCTTAGTCATTCTTTGCTGTTGTTTAACATTTTCCCAATCTTCTAGTTTCCCACTAACCTTGGCCACCTTATACGCATTGGTCTTTGATTTGATACTCACTTTTATTTCCTTGGTTATCCACGGCTGGTTATCCCTTCTCTTACCACCCTTCTTTTTCACTGGAATATATTTTTGTTGCGCACTATGAAAGAGCTCCTTAAAAGTCCTCCACTGTTCCTCAATTGTGCCACCGTTTAGTCTTTGTTTCCAGTCTACTTTAGCCAACTCTGCCCTCATCCCACTGTAGTCCCCTTTGTTTAAGCATAGTACACTCATTTCTGTCACAACTTCCTCACCCTCAATCTGTATTACAAATTCAACCATACTATGATCACTCATTCTGAGAGGATCTTTTACTAGGAGATCGTTTATTTTTCCTGTCTCATTACACAGGACCAGATCTAAGATAGCTTGCTCCCTTGTAGGTTCTGTAACATACTGTTCTAAGAAACAAGTATGCATTCTATGAATTCCTCCTCCAGGCTACCCCGTGTGATTTGAGTTGACCAATCGATATGTAGGTTAAAATCCCCCATGACTACTGCCGTTCCTTTTTCACATGCTGCCACTATTCCCTTGATTATTGCCCGCCCCACCATGAAGTTATTATTTGGGGGCCTATAAACTGCGCCCACCAGTGACTTTTTCCCCTTACTATCCCTAATCTCAATTTTTTAATTTTGACTGCTGGGCCACCGGGGAGGGTTTCGGCCGGACCAGCAGCCTGGCACTCCAGTATTTTGTCAATCGATCGGCAAGCTGGCCGGCAAAAATCATTGCATTGTGGCCGTGGCAGTGGGCCCTCCCATTTAAGAGCTGCCATGTTGCCGGGCCGCACTCAATGTGGAGATGGTGCACCGGCAGAAAAACCTGCCGGGGGCACCGCGCAGTGGGGGATTGACAGATCGAGCTGAAACTGGCTGGTAAATATTGTTTTATTCATTTAATTTGGCGGTGCATCTACTTGGGCGGGATGGGTGTCCAGGCCGAAAAATCCCGACCTGAATTTTGATCAGGTTGGCCTGTTGACCCCAACGCGGCGGCCATTCGACTTTTAGGAATGGCTGCCACAAACGGGCATTAACGGATCCCCTCGAGACCCTGAATTGTGGCCTCCCTGTGTCCCCAGCTGTCTAGCAACAAGGTAGCTGTAGGTCACTGAATGGGGGTTGTGGACTCCACCTGGGGGTCCAGGCTGGGATAGTCGTCTACACCCCTGAAGAAATAAGATGCTTTTTTTTAGCTTTATATAAATACAGGCTCCATAATAAAGGGGAGGCAATGGGGGTATTGTTACTTTCCTCCCAAGGGAATTAGAGGGAGGTGCGGGGAATGGGGTTGGAATACAAAGGTGAAGAAGTGATGCTTCACTTGTACAGATCCTCAGAAAGATCCCATCTGGAGTACTTGATTCACTTTTTGGCACCTCACCTCAGGAAAAACAAAGAAAGAAAGACTTGCATTTATATAGTGCCTTTCACGACCACTGGATGCCTCAAAGCACTTTACAGCCAATGAAGTCATTTTGGAGTGTAGTCACTATTGTAATGTGAGAAATGTGGCAGCCAACTTGCCAAAGCTATATTAGCCTTGCAGGGGTTACACCACAGACTCATCAGAATGATACCAGGGCTTAAAGGGTGAGATTATGAGGACTGGATGCATAAACTTAGTTTGTATTCTTTTGGGTTTAGAAGTTTTCATGGGTGATCTATTCAAGGTGTAAAATAATAAAAGGTTTCAGGTTAGGTGAGTGGGCAAATGCATGGCAGATGCAGTATAATGTGGATAAATGTGAGGTTATCCGCTTTGGGGCAAAAACACGAAGGCAGAATATTATCTGAATGGCGGCAGACTAGGAAAAGGGGAGGTGCATTGAGACCTGGGTGTCATGGTACATCAGTCATTGAAAGGCGGCGAAGAAGGCAAATGGTATGTTGGCCTTCATAGCTAGGGGATTTGAGTATAGGAGCAGGGAGGTCTTACTGGAGTGCATAAGGGATGGTTTTCTAGACCAATATGTTGAGGAACCAACTAGGGGGGAGGCCATCTTAGACTGGGTGTTGTGTAATGAGAGAGGATTAATTAGCAATCTCATTGTGCGAGGCCCCTTGGGGAAGAGTGACCATAATATGGTGGAATTCTGCATTAGGATGGAGAATGAAACAGTAATTTCAGAGACCATGGTCCAGAACTTAAAGAAGGGTAACTTTGAAGGTATGAGGCGAGAATTGGCTAGGATAGATTGGCGAATGATACTTAGGGGGTTGACTGTGGATGGGCAATGGCAGACATTTAGAGACCGCATGGATGAAGTACAACAATTGTACATTCCTGTCTGGCGTAAAAATAAAAAGGGGAAGGTGGCTCAACCGTGGCTATCTAGGGAAATCAGGGATAGTATTAAAGCCAAGGAAGTGGCATACAAATTGGCCAGAAATAGCAGCGAACCTGGGGACTGGGAGAAATTTAGAACTCAGCAGAGGAGGACAAAGGGTTTGATTAGGACAGGGAAAATGGAGTACGAGAAGAAGCTTGCAGGGAACATTAAGGCGGATTGCAAAAGTTTCTATAGGTATGTAAAGAGAAAAAGGTTGGTGAAGACAAACGTAGGTCCCCTGCAGTCAGAATCAGGGGAAGTCATAACGGGGAACAAAGAAATGGCGGATCAATTGAACAAGTACTTTGGTTCGGTATTCACTAAGGAGGATACAAACAACCTTCCGGATATAAAAGGGGTCAGAGGGTCTAGTAAGGAAGAGGAACTGAGGGAAATCTTTATTAGTCGGGAAATTGTGTTGGGGAAATTGATGGGATTGAAGGCAGATAAATCCCCAGGGCCTGATGGCCTGCATCCTAGAGTACTTAAGGAGGTGGCCTTGGAAATAGCGGATGCATTGACAGTCATTTTCCAACATTCCATTGACTCTGGATCAGTTCCTATGGAGTGGAGGGTAGCCAATGTAACCCCACTTTTTAAAAAAGGAGGGAGAGAGAAAACAGGGAATTATAGACCGGTCAGCCTGACCTCAGTAGTGGGTAAAATGATGGAATCAATTATTAAGGATGTCATAGCAGTGCATCTGGAAAATGGTGACATGATAGGTCCAAGTCAGCATGGATTTGTGAAAGGGAAATCATGCTTGACAAATCTTCTGGAATTTTTTGAGGATGTTTCCAGTAAAGTGGACAAAGGAGAACCAGTTGATGTGGTATATTTGGACTTTCAGAAGGCTTTCGACAAGGTCCCACACAAGAGATTAATGTGCAAAGTTAAAGCACATGGGATTGGGGGTAGTGTGCTGACGTGGATTGAGAACTGGTTGTCAGACAGGAAGCAAAGAGTAGGAGTAAACGGGTACTTTTCAGAATGGCAGGCAGTGACTAGTGGAGTGCCGCAAGGTTCTGTGCTGGGGCCCCAGCTGTTTACATTGTACATTAATGATTTAGACGAGGGGATTAAATGCAGTATCTCCAAATTTGCGGATGATACTAAGTTGGGTGGCAGTGTGAGCTGCGAGGAGGATGCTATTAGGCTGCAGAGTGACTTGGATAGGTTAGGTGAGTGGGCAAATGCATGGCAGATGAAGTATAATGTGGATAAATGTGAGGTTATCCACTTTGGTGGTAAAAACAGAGAGACAGACTATTATCTGAATGGTGACAGATTAGGAAAAGGGAAGGTGCAACGAGACCTGGGTGTCATGGTACATCAGTCATTGAAGGTTGGCATGCAGGTACAGCAGGCGGTTAAGAAAGCAAATGGCATGTTGGCCTTCATAGCGAGGGGATTTGAATACAGGGGCAGGGAGGTGTTGCTACAGTTGTACAGGGCCTTGGTGAGGCCACACCTGGAGTATTGTGTACAGTTTTGGTCTCCTAACTTGAGGAAGGACATTCTTGCTATTGAGGGAGTGCAGCGAAGGTTCACCAGACTGATTCCCGGGATGGCGGGACTGACCTATCAAGAAAGATTGGATCAATTGGGCTTGTATTCACTGGAGTTCAGAAGAATGAGAGGGGACCTCATAGAAACGTTTAAAATTCTGACGGGTTTAGACAGGTTAGATGCAGAAAGAATGTTCCCAATGTTGGGGAAGTCCAGAACCAGGGGTCACAGTCTGAGGATAAGGGGTAAGCCATTTAGGACCGAGATGAGGAGAAACTTCTTCACCCAGAGAGTGGTGAACCTGTGGAATTCTCTACCACAGAAAGTAGTTGAGGCCAATTCACTAAATATATTCAAAAGGGAGTTAGATGAAGTCCTTACTACTCGGGGGATCAAGGGTTATGGCGAGAAAGCAGGTAGGGGGTACTGAAGTTTCATGTTCAGCCATGAACTCATTGAATGGCGGTGCAGGCTAGAAGGGCTGAATGGCCTGCTCCTGCACCTATTTTCTATGTTTCTATGTTTCTATGCAGTTGTACAGAGCCTTGGTGAGGCCTCACCTGGAATATTGTGTGCAGTTTTGGTCTCCTAATCTGAGGAAGGATGTTCTTGCTATTGAGGGAGTGCAGCGAAGGTTCACCAGACTGATTCCCGGGATGGCTGAACTGACATATGAGGAGAAACTGGGTCGACTGGGCCTTTATTCACTGGAGTTTAGAAGGATGAGAGGGGATCTCATAGAAACATACAAGATTCTGATGGGACTGGACAGATTAGATGCAGGAAGAATGTTCCCAATGTTGGGGAAGTCCAGAACCAGGGGACACAGTCTAAGGATAAGGGATAAGCCATTTAGGACTGAGATGAGGAGAAACTTCTTCACTCAGGGAGTTGTTAACCTGTGGAATTCCCTACCGCAGAGAGTTGTTGATGCCAGATCATTGGATATATTCAAGAGGGAGTTAGATATGGTCCTTACGGCTAAGGGGATCAAGGGGTATGGAGAGAAAGTAGGAAAGGGGTACTGAGGTGAATGATCAGCCATGATCTTATTGAATGGTGGTGCAGGCTCGAAGGGCCAAATGGCCTACTCCTGCACCTATTTTCTATGTTTCTATGTTTCTAATAGATACAGAGAAATTATTTCCTCTGATGGGGTATTTTAGAACAAGACGGCACAATCTTAAAATTAGAACCAGGCCATTTAGGATTGAAATCAGGATGCATTTTTTCATGCAAAGGGTAATGGAAATCTAGAACTCTCTCCCGCAAAAGGCTGTGGATAATGAATCAATTGAAATTTTCACACCAGAGATTGATAGATTTTTGTTAGGGAAGAGTATGAAGGGAGTATGGAGAGAACATAAGAACTTAAGAAATAGGATCAGGAGTAGGCCATTTTGCCCCTCAAGCCCGCTCCGTCATTCAATAAGATCATGGCTGATCTGATCAGAAGATGTGTAAAAGGAGTTGATGTACAGATCAGTCATGATCTAATAGTATGGTGGAACAGACTTGAGAGGCCGAATGGCCTACTTCTGTTCCTATGTTCCCTCTCCAGCTGGCATCATGGTCTGTGGCCTCTAGTCAAAAGTGGCAAATTGGCATAGAAAGTAATTGAACTCCTGCTACCTGTAGAGCTTGGGATGGTGGGGGGGGGGATTAGGAGCAGAGGTTTAGATAATCGGAACCCAACTCTTGCATGTGGGTGTACCCCTCCCCTCCCCGTGTGGATTTTCAGTCCCACTATTTCACTTGAGGGAAAGTGGAGTTAGAAACTGAGAAGCACTCCCGGATCGAACTGTTCTCCTTGTCAGTCAGTTGTGGAACAATATCAGTTCCAGCTCTGGGGAGAGACCTGGCCTAGACACCAACTCAACAAACCCAGAACATGGCCAACTCACCATGAATACATCAGAGAAGTAAATTAAAGCAAGTGTGAAAAGCTAATACGGTATGTGCTGTTTTTGGAAGTTACTTTTTCGTTGGAATTACAACATTAATGAGATTAGCAATTACTGCTCCAAATCTGAAAGCTTTGGATTTATCCAGGTTTCATACTGAGTTTGGAGCTGATCACTGAAAATACACTTTCAAAATCAAACAAGTAGAAACTCTGCTTTTACTGGATTCTGATTGATTTCAAGAAACCCAACCCCCAGGGAAGTTCTGATGAAAGGTCATCGACCTGAAACGTTAACTCTGTTTCTCTCTCCACAGAAGCTGCCTGACTTGCTGAGTCTTTTGCAGCATTTCTGTTTGTATCCCAAAGACATAAAACATGGCTTTAATCCGACTCAAAAAGAAAGACCAAATTTGAATTTTTGAGAATTTTAACCCTCGTGTGGCTAAGCAAAGCAGAAAGATGGATAATAAACCTAGTTTCCTCCCTATCCCAATGTTATCTCCTTCTACATTGGCAGTTAATGGTACTTTGCCACAGTGACACTTCTTCGTGTATGACCCTAGATAGTATCAGCACGCCACCAGGTGGTGGCGATGGGGGCACCATGGCAGAATCTCAGGCCGGAATCTTACCACTCCTGTGAGTGCGAGTCCGCTTTGAACCCGCCTCCATGTGAATTTCCAAAGTGCCGCCTCTGTCTGCGGATTGCGGACCCGGCACTAAGCGACGTGACAGGCAATTGTGCTGGTTAACAATCTGCTTAAAGCTATTGAAGCAGCATTTTACCAGGTCCAAAGGATTTCTTCAAGTTTTTTTTACGAGCTTCCCGTCCCTCGGGTATCACGTCAGGTAAGTGTGTCGGGTTGTCAACAACTCTGGATTGGTTTGACTGGTTGACAGCTACAGAAGTGGTATAAAAGCTACCATTTCACAGCTGTTAAATTTCTAATCAAAGAAGCTGGAGCCTTCAGAATTTGGAATACACTTTTCAGCTTTATGGAGATTTGAAGTGTTTGCAGGGAACTATCTATCCAGTGTCACCTTCTTGGAGCAACCTCTCTCATGATTGACAGATCGCTTCTGTCATCTCAACTTCAGCTGCCATCTGTTCCATCAGCCCTTGAAAAACTCTCACCTTGATCCTCAGAATCCCACCATGATCAGCCCCAACACCAGCAGCACCAGGCACACCAGCATCACCAGTAACAACACCAACCTTCTGCATAATCACCTGATGCTACACAGGACACAGGGCATCAGCACCAGGCCACATTGCTGCCAGGGACGCCAGGGATGGCCTCACCATGGCCAGATTTACTTCACTTGATGCTGTATACCCTGACCACCACATGATGCGCCAGATTGATAATGTAGATAGAGAGGGTGGGTGAAGGTGCAAGGTAAATTGGTGTGAGCAAGGATGTGCAGGAGTAGGGTAGGGAAGGCAATGTGATGGGGATGTGATGTGGCACAACAGGATGAGGTTGAGTGTAACTTTGCAGTAACATTTTGTGATCTACTAAGATCATTAAAAGGTTTGCGTCACTGCAGCCAGGTCCTCCTGATGACATCCCTGCTTGTGCCCTCCTGTGCAATTTGCAACCAAGCTGCGTTGGACTCCTTGGAATGTCCCTACTACCAATTGAGCTGCGACTCCCTCCATAAGCATTTGGAGGGAGTCATGGAAGAGCCTGGGTGCAGCCGTGCACCTCTGTGCAGCGCTCGTCAGTGTTTGCAGCACCTTAATGCTGTAGAACACTGACAGCACAACTGTCAAAATGTATGTGGACATGGTTCTTTTAAGGAAACCGGCTGATGACGTGTCATCAAATCGAAGCATGGACCACACTCGACCAGCTCCACTGGGCGGGCCACATTATTTGCATGCCTGACACAAGATTCCCAAAGTAAGTGCTCTACTTGGAACTCCTGCACAGCAAGCGAGCCCAAGGTGGGCAGAGGAAATGTTTCAAGGACACCCTCAAAGCTTCCTTGATAAAATGCAACATCCCCACCGGCACCTGGGCGTCCCTGGACAAAGACCGCCCTCAGTGGAGGAAGTACATCCGGGAGGGCGCTGAGCACCTCGAGTCTCGTCGCCGAGAGCATGCAGAAACCAAGCGCAGGAAGCGGAAAGAGCGTGCAGCAAACCTGTCCCACCCACCCCTTCCCTCAATGATAATCTGTCCCACCTGTGACAGAGACTGCAATTCCCATATTGGACTGTTCAGCCACCTAAGAACTCATTTTTAGAATGGAAGCAACTTCCTCGATTTTCAGGGACTGCCTATGATGATGTGAAGAAACTGTTTCTAATTGTGGGCAATTCTAGTGAATGGAGACATAAATACAAAATAGTCACTAACAGATCCAATGAAGAATTTAGGAAGAATTCCTTTACTCAGATTATGTGGAACTCGCTGTCACATGGAGTGGTTGAAGCAGGTAGCATTGATGCAATGTGACACAGTCAAGATATATTATCAAGATGGCAGTCATTTTAGCAGCATTTAGTCTGCTGCACATATATTGTGCAAACATATTTTAAGATGAAGTGTTACACTTAAAATGTTAACCCATCTCTTTCAGATGCTGATAGACCTGCTGTTTATTTCCATCATTCTCCATGTCTTTCAGATTTCCATGCTTTTCCCTTTTTATTTAAAATATTTTAGGAGTTAATTTCAAAAGTGGTGCTGTCACTCACCCAATTCTTTAGAGAGTGAATGCATCTGCCAGTGTGGTACTGATCCATACAGATCAGACAGTTTTGGATCTGATCCCAGCCAGAGCTGAAATTGGCCGCAGCATCTGGGAGGGGTGAACTGAGCCAGAGATACAGCTCCTGATTTTTATACATTTGCCGTGTTGTAAAGTGCATTTGTGTCTATGTCGGGAGAAGACAGGATTGGGCTTGGCTGCAATGCTTTTAACATTTATGGCTAGATTTTCAGTCTTCTGCGGCCTCTGTTTTTTCTGGAGGGCAGCAATGGCGGCGGTAAGTAGCTTCCAGCGCCCCGCTGGGACTTTTGGTGCCAGTTTCGACGAGATGTTGAGCATTACCGCCCGGAAGAGGCCCCTGATTATGGCACCTGTTGTGTTCATACCCTGTTTGTTTGTTGCACATCTCTCACTGGACGGGCATTAGAACTCTGCGGGAGCTATTCACTCTGCTGGTTTATGCTGGTTTGGAACACATTTTTGGGTTGTTGCTATAAAGGACACAGTTAAGTTATTTTACTCCTGGTTCAGTTTGTCTGTTTTATTTACATACTCAACATAATTTGGTGCTGAGGATGAATCAAATTAACCTCCCTACCCCCACCCCACCCCCACGCCCGCCTTTCCTCTCCACACCTGGGGACCCCCCCAATTCCATGGCCAAGATGGATAAAAAACTTTTCTACGTACATCACGGCGAGTAAGTTAGACGGCGACACCGTAACACTAATTCGCCACCGTGCAATACTTATCCACTGCCTCGGCACCAAAAGCCAACGCATCTTTGGCCAAATTGAAGACACGGAGTCCTACGACAAAGCAATAAGTGCTCTAGAGAAATAGTTTGGGCCAAAGAAAAGTATCATGATGGAGAGATACAAATTTCGTCAAAGGGAGCAAGGGAACAGTGAACCAATCAAACAGTATATAATTTCATTAACTGAACTGGCCGATATGTGTAATTTTGGAGCACTCACAGAGGAAATGATCAGGGATCAAATTATTGAGAAAACAATGTTCCCCGCATTCGGGAACGCTTGCTAATGGAGGATGACAAATTGTCATTGGATAAAGCAACTAATTTGGCCATCCAAATTGAATCAGCACTTTCCGATTCAAATGCGATCAGATCCCCTGCTCCCCCTGTGCAGCAGACTGCAGCTACAGCCCATGTTCAAGACGTTCGTCCAAAGCGGAAATCACAGCAGAGACCCAGGGCTAGTAATAAGCCACCTACTATGGACCATAGCCTAACTTCCACTGCTTTAACTGTGGGGGCAAATCACACTCAGCAAAGATTCCTAACTGCCCTGCACGTGGGAAGAAATGCTCTGCATGTGGTAAAATGAACCAATTTACTAGTGTCTGTCGTTCATCACAGCATATTCGACATGTGGACAATCCCGATAGTGATGAACCCAATAAGGTTTACACCGTTAGTGACATTTTGCGCATCAGTCCGGGCAAATTCAAGGACTATGAGGTAAACATTGATGGCACACCCATCTGCCTCCTCATTGACCTTGGAGCCAAAGTCTCCATTTTGAGTGAGGCTGTGTATAAAACCCACTTCATGCACTGTCAACTGCAGCCCGCAACTTCCACTCTACATACGTACTCCGATTCCAAAATTGAGGTACTTGGGGTCATATCTGTCCCGATATACTACAAGGATATAACATTGAAGAACTTTTCGTTTCATGTTGCAAAGGGACGAAGCCTCATGGGTGTTGACCTTTTTGACAAGTTTGGGTTTAAAGTTTACGACCCAACCGGCACACCTGCGTACACGGTGGACTTTGACAAGCAGTATCCCTCACTCTTCACAGGGTTTAGAGTGACAATAAAATTCTGCCATTGTCCCCGCGTTGACCTTTCCGTCAAACCGGATACGTAGCGACTTCGCCGTCGCCCATTCGCGGTTCGCGACCAAGTATCCGCAGAATTAATGCAACTCGAATCTCAGGGAATCATTGAGAGCATCGACTCCTCACCCTGGATCTCAAACTTAGGCATTTGTTGTGTATGCAATACCTATTAGAATGAGTACTGTTTAATTCCAAGAGTAATGACCTTGGCTCTGCTTTATTAAGGTCCAAAGTGACTAATATACAAAATGGCTGGCCTTTTATACTTGGGCTGCACACACGTGCGTGCAGCCCAATGGCCTCCAACAGTGACGCCATCTAGTGGCTAGTGATCCCAAAAGTACATACATGACAATACCCCCCTCTGAGATATTAACACAGTCTTTTACAAATTGAGACAGTCCGGTATTTTACGCTCCTGGGTTGACCATCTCAGTTCAACTCCAGCCTTGGGTAAGTGTTCAGAGTCTGTTGTGACTGGTGGCTGGGTGGCTGACCTGATGGGAGTGGCAATGGCCATGTCAGGGATTGAAAGCCCATTTTCATTGAACATGTCATTGTTTGAAAGTCCCGATTCACTGATGACCAGTGAGTCCTCTGATGACTGGGGGTAGGTTGGTTGGTCGTCGATTGTCTCTTCCTCCGACTGTTCCAGTTCATCTGTGTGCTGCAGCTTTGTCTGATCCATATGTTTCCTGCATGTTTGCCCATTTTTGAGCTTGACAATAAATACTCTGTTGCCCTCCTTGGGCATGACAGCAATCCACTTGGGACCCTGACCATAATTCAGAACATATACAGGATCATTTACAGAAATATCGCGTGACACAGCTGCGCGATTGTGATACCCTTGCTGACTTTGTCTTCTATATTCAACATGATTATTCAAGTCAGGGTGTACAAGGGATAGCTTGATCTTAAGACCACTCTTCATCATTAGTTTAGCAGGCGAGACCCCGGTAAGCGTGTGTGGTCTTGTCTTGTAACTAAGCAGTATGCATGATAGGTGGGTCTGCAGTGATCCTTGGGTTGCTCTCTTTGTACTCTGCTTTATGATTTCGACAGCATGTTCTGCTTGCCCATTGGATGCAGGTTTGAACGGTGCTAACCTTACATGTTTGATACCATTGAGTTTCATGAACTCTTGAAACTCCTGACTGGTGAAGCACGATCCATTGTCGCTAACAACGATGTCAGGCAGACCACGTGTCGCGAACATGACACTGAGATTCTCAATGGTAGCTGTGGATGTGCTGGATGACATGATTATACACTCTATCCACTTCGAATATGCATCCACCACAACTAAAAACATCTTCCCCAGGAAAGGACCTGCAAAGTCTATGTGGATCCTGAACCAAGGTTTGGACGGCTACGACCACCTGACTCAGCGGCGATTCTGCTGGTGCTTTGCTGAGCTGCATGCAAGTGTTGCACTGATGCATACATGATTTCAGCTCAGAGTCAATTCCCGGCCACCATACATGAGACCTGGCGATGGCTTTCATCATTGCAATGCTGGAATGTGTGCTATGTAGTTCACGTACAAATTTCTCTCTCCCTTTCTTGGGCATAACAACACAATTGCCCCACAATATGCAATCCGACTGAATAGACAGTTCGTCTTTATGACGAATGTAAGGTTTGTTCTCCTCACACATTTGCTTGGGTATGGCAGACCAATCAACTTTGAGGATGCAACTCTTCACCACTGATAAAATCGGGTCCTGGCTGGTCCAGGTCTTAACTTGTTGAGCCGTGACAGGGGTTCCTTCACTCTCAAAAGCATCCATAACTAACAATAGGTCTGCCGGTTGTGGCATTTCCACCTCCGGTGTGGGCAACGGCAGATGGCTCAAAGCATCGGCACAATTCTCAGTGCCAGATCTATGGCGAATGACATAATCATAAGTGGCTAAAGTCAGCGCCCACCTCTGGATGCGGGATGAAGCATTGGTATTGATACTTTTGTTTTCAGAGAACAATGAAATGAGCGGCTTGTGATCTGTCTACAGTTCAAACCGAAGACCAAACAGGTACTGATGCATCTTTGTAACCCCATACACACAGGCTAGTGCTTCTTTCTCTACCATGCTATAGGCTTTTTCCGCTTTAGACAAACTTTTTGAAGCATACGCGACTGGTTGAAGTTTACCTAACTCATTAGCTTGTTGAAATACGCAACCAACTCCATATGACGAAGCATCACAGGCCAATACTAAACGTTTACATGGGTCATAATGTAGCAGCAGTTTGGTAGACAAAGCAGATTAGTGGCTTTCTCAAAAGCTCTGTCTCGAGACGCACCCACCCAACATCCAGTTGTCGCCTTTTCTTAGCAGCGTGTGCAGTGGTTCTAATAAGGTGCTCAATTTAGGTAGGAAGTTATCGAAATAGTTGAGTAGGAACGAACGCAGCTCTGTCACATTCTGCAGCTTGGGTGCATTCTTGATGGCCTTGGTTTTTGCGTCCGTGGGCCTGATTATCCTCCCCAGGAATTTGCCCTCTGATGCCATGAAGACGCACTTCGAGCATTTCAGTCTGAGTCCCACTTTGTCCAGACAATGTAGAACCTTTTCCAGGTTGTTCAGATGTTTCTCGAAGTCACGACGTCATGATCAGGATGTCATCTTGGAACATGACGGTTCTGGGAATGGACTTCAGTAGACTCTCCATGTTCCTCTGAAATATTGCTGCAGCCGAGCGAATTCCAAAAAGGCACCTGTGATAAATAAACAATTCTTTATGCGTGTTAATGCACATAAGTCTCTTCGACATCTCGTCCAGCTCCTATGTCATGTAGGCTGACGTCAAGTCCAGTTTGGTGAATGTCTTCCCCCCGGCTAGCGTTGCAAACAAGTCATCAGCCTTCGGTAATGGCTACAGATCCTGTTTCGAAACTCTGTTGACTGTAGTCCTGTAGTCACCACAGATTGTGACTGTGTCATCACTTTTCAGCACAGGAACAATGGGGCTGGCCCATTCATTAAATTCAACCGGTGATATGATCCCTTCACGCTGGAGTCTATCCAGTTTGATTTCGACTTTCTCCCTCATCATATACGGAACTGTCCGAGCTTTATGATGGATGGATCTTGCATCCGAGTCCACATGGATCTGCACCTTGGCTCCCGTGAAGTTGCCGATGCCTGGTTCGAACAGCGAGGGGAACTTGCTCAGTACTTGGGCACATGTATCTTTCTCCGACGACAACGCCTTGATGTCATTCCAATCGCATCTGATTTTTTCAAGCCAGTTCCTGCCGAACAGCGTTGGGCCATTGCCTGGGACAATCCATAGCGGTAACTCGTGAACCGCACTGTCATACGACACTTTAATTGTGGCACTGCCAATCACCATTTTGAGTTCCTTGGTGTACGTGCGCAACTTGCCATTGACTGGATTCAGCCTGGGCCTCACAGCCTTAGTATCCCACAGCTTGGCGAATGCCTTCTGGCTATTATTGATTGACTCGCGCCCGTGTCCAGTTCCATCGATATCGGCACTCCATTAAATTTCACGTTGATCATTATCGGTTTGCTCTTAGTTAGGAACGAGTACAGTCCATACACTTCCTCCTCTGGTATCTCGGATTGCATGTCCATCATCCTCCACATGGTGTGTCGCAGCACGCTTGCTCATCTGCAGACACTTACACTGGAGATGCCCCACTCTCAGACAACCTTTGCAACTATATTGCTTAAATCAGCACTGCTGGTGCCGGTGATTTCCCCCACAACACCAACACGGAGAAATCGGATGCGTTCCCGCTGGACTTTGGGCAGCCACAGGTTTCGCGTACGCAGTCAGATAGGCCCTGCCATGTGCCGCTCTGCCGAACGCTGAATTAATCATATTTACAGTACTTGCTGAGTTTCGATTTTTCACTGATATCTGCTTTAGATTTCTATCCGTCGTTATGCATGACTGAGCGATCATGATGGCCCTGTTCAAGTCCAACATCTCCACCGGCAGTAGTTTACGCAGGATCACCTCGTGGTTGATGCTGATTACAGAGAAGTCCCGCAGCATATCTGCCAACACAGCCCTGACCTTACACGGTCCCGCTAGACGTCTCAGGTCAGCAACGGATTCCTTTGCCTTCTGGCCCTCTCAGCGAACGCGCGTGTAAAATCTGTATCTCGAGATGATGATGCCTTCGTCCGGCTTAAGGTCGTCCTGTATCAGTGTTCACAATTCTTCATACGTCTTCTCTGTTGGACTCACAGGCAGGAGTAGATTCTTTATCAGATCATAAAGTTTTGGACCGTAAACCGTGAGGAACACCGCCCGGCGCCGATCTGCGTCGCCAACCTCCTCCATTTTGTTGGCCACCAAGAACTGGCACAAACATCTCACAAAGTCTGCCCAATCTTCTCCTTCCACAAGTCACTCCAACAATCCAATTGTGCTCATTTTTACAAGCAAAGGTTCTTGTTGCCTCATCGCCAAATGTTAAGTATGCAATAACTGTTAGACTGAGTACTGTTTAACTCCAAGAGGTATGACCTTGGCTCTGCTTTATTAAGGCCCAAAAGGACATATACAAAATGACTGGCCTTTTATTCTTGGGCTGCACACACGTGCGTGCAGCCCAATGGCCTCCAATAGTGACGTCATCTAGTGGCTAGTGATCCCAAAAGTACATACATGACATCATTGCTTGGCATAAAAATGGAGAGATCCGCATATGCATCAACCTGAAAGTGGTCAACAAGGCCATCAACCCCGAGAAGTACCCTCTTTCTACTATCAACAAATTGTCTTCATAATTTCACACCTCAATAGTTTTCACGAAAGTTGACATGCACCATAGTTACCTACAAATACCCCGAGCAGAGGACAGCCAATCGCTCATGGCATTCATGACGCATGATGGTCTGTATCAGTATCGACAGATGCCCTACAGACTATCTTCTGCACCAAATGCATTTCAGAAGATTGTCACTACTATGCTAGCAGGCATAGAGGAAGCTCTCAATCTGCTTGATGATATCGTCGTCCATGGACAGACACTGAAAGAACATGACCAACGACTTCACGCAGTTATGGCTAGACTTGCTACACATAACATTACACTTAATGCCGATAAGTGTACATTCGCTGCTGGAGTAAGAAACTTTCTGGGCTACAGAGTCACAGCACAAGGTGTCAAGCCGACGCTTGACAACATTGACGTGATCCAGCGAATGCAGGAGGCTACCAACGTCAAAGAACTTTCATCATTCCTCGGCACTTGCAACTTCTATCTGAAGTTCGTCCCGCACTATGCACACATTGCTGAACCACTTCACAAGTTGCTGCGCAAGGACATCCCTTGGAAATGGACAGATTCCCAGGCTCAGGCATTCACCACGCTTAAGGAGAAAATCACATCCCCTCCTATCCTCGCACACTTTGATCCGAATGCCTCTACGTAGGTCACCACGGATGCATCAGATACCGCCATGGGTGCTGTGCTCTCGCAATGGATTGACGGCCTGGAACGCCCAGTAGCCTTCACCTCTCACATGCTCTCATCTGCAGAATGTAAATACTCCACAGGCGAACGCGAAGCACTCGCTTGTATCTACGCATGTGACCGCTGACACATCTACCTCTATGGCAGGAAATTTACCCTCCGTGCAGATCACCAAGCGCTAACTACACTACTCGCTACAACTGGATCTGGGCACATTCCACTACGAATCAGTTGATGGTCAGATCGCCTTCATCAGTATAACATACAGTACAGTACATCTCTGGCAGTCGCAATCACGTAGCTGACATGCTCAGCCGCTCGACACCTGTTTCGGACTCTGATGCTGACTGATTTACAGATTACGACACATATGTCACGTCGATCATCACTCAGTCCATCAGAAACCCTGTCTCCTGCTACAACCTCAAAACTGAATCACAGCCTGATGCTACGTTCCAGCATGTGTGCCACTTCCTCCAGATTGAGTGGCCTAAGCAAATTCCGGAAGAGCTGAAAACCTTCCACAGACTTCGCGATGAATTTTTCATTTGGATCGATGCCTGACTAGCTCGTGGTGATACAGCAGTAATTCCCAAGTCACCTCAACAGCGCGTTCTCTCATTGGTACATGACGGAACCCTGGCATTGTCCGCATGAAGCAGAGATGTCATGATTCAGTATGGTGGCCTGGGATTGACACTCAAATCAAGGAGTTTGTCTCACACTGCGAAGCTTGCAGTCTGAGCGAAAAGGCCACAAACATCTGACCAGTGCCAATGAAGCCCATTCCATGGCCACAAAGACCATGGCAACAACTTCAGTTGGATGTCTTCGGTCCAGTTGAAGCAGTTCCACAGTACCAACGTTTCCTTGTTGTAGTACATGACCTGCATTCCAAATGGCCAGAAATCGCTACTTCAAGTTCTGAGACCTCATCAACGATCGTAACTATTCTGCAGCGTAAGTTCACGAAGTGGGGCCTCCCAGAGGTCATAATCACAAACAATGGACCACAGTTTGTGTCCGACCAGTTTGCGGATTTCCTCACTCATCATGCTATCGAGCACCGCCTTACTGCTAGGTACAATCCTCAAAGCAATGTAGGTGCTGAGCGATTTAACCGCGTCATCAGAGGGTTTGAAAGCCAACCTAGCAGCAGGCCAAACTTTCTATGAAGCGGTTCAAACCATTCTCCACACATACCGATCCTAGAGCGCCCTGCTGGGAACGCCTCTGGAAGCTGGCGATCCGAGTTGTAGCGACCGCAGTGAGGCAAGTAATGTCGACCTCAGGTAAGTGTGATTGGTTTTATTTTATTTTTTTGCGATTTATGTTGTGCTGGCGTGAGTGATTTATTGGGAATGTTTTGGTGGGTTTTTTTCAGGTTTTTCCCCAGGAAAGCCTCTCTTACAGCGCTCCGAGGCCGGCTGTTTAGCTGGGCATTTTCCTTTGCTCAGTCGGCCTAGCGCTCTAAAAGAGGTGTGTAAAGCCTCCCTTAGTGCTCCGCCTCACACTCAGGGCCCAGCTGATGAATTTTGCTGACTGAGGCGCAAACTATTCCTGGGCGCAAGCATTATCGCCCTGCCGCCATTACTGCCCCGAAATGAGCTGCACCGAAAAAACAGCCCTTATTAAGCTCACAGTGACTTAGCTAAGTATTTGGAGGACCGATGTTGCCTATAGAACTAAATGCCCCAACACGATTCAGTATCTTCAGGGGTAGACTAGGCCTATATTCTATAGAGTTTAGAAGAATGAGAGCTGATCTTATTGAAACATACAGAAGTCCTACAGGGCTTGACAGGATAGATGCAGGGAGAATGTTTCCTCTGGCTGGGAAGTCTAGAACCAGGGGTCACAGTCTCAGAATAAGGGTTGGCCATTTAGGACTGAGATGAGGAGAAATTTCTTCACTCAGGGGGTGGTGAATCTTTGGAATTCTCTACCCCAGAGGGCTGTGGAGGCTCAATCTTTGAGTAAATTCAAGACAGAGATCGCTAGATTTTTGGATATTATGGGAATTAAAGGACACGGGGACAGTACTGGAAAGTGGAATTGAGGTAAAAGATCAGCCATGATCTATTGAATGGTGGAGCAGGCTCGAGTGGCCGAATGGCTTCCTCCTGCTCCTATTTCTTATGTTCTTATGAAAGGAGAGGGTGACAGTGGGACAGCAATCTACACTTCTGAAATGCTTCACAAACAAAATAGTCAAACCACATGGTGGAGACGGGGGATGGAGTGGGGAGGGGAAGAAAATTAGTTCCCACCATCTTCAATAACCTAAACCTGACCTTAAAATGACAATTACTGGCTTGCAAGCCAGGAACTTTAGATGACAATGTCTTTTGGGTGACTTCAGATATACTGAAATGCCACATAAAATAGGAAGGAAAAGAAGGTGAATAGCACAGCAATTAAAATATTGGTTAGTCAGCCAAGAATGAAACGGAACATAATTTCACCATGTGACCTATTAATTTGTTTATTGCACATTAATCGCACAAGTTTTCAAATTACTGTAAAGTATAAAAGCCAAAGGTTAAGGGCCCTTCTGTTAAACAGAAATCTCAGCTTAATTTGCATTTTAATGTTCTTTCATATTTTTTTTAACACAGCAAGTGCTGAATTCATTACTGTTATTTGTGAATATGTAACCTATGATCCACTGTTGTTAAACAGGAACGAGATAACAATCACCCATTTTTATTAGGTTAAAATGCAGCAAATCTCTCCAGTGTTGTCTGATTTTATTTGTTGGAATAAATAGTTTGCCCAGATTCTCTGGTGCCAGTAATTTTACTGCACATTTATCTTGACTGGTAGTAAATAGCACCTGGGATAAATACCACTAGTTTACATTTTCTGCATACTAATAACGACTCCTGCAATAGAAACGGAATACAAAACATCAATTAAAACTAATTATATGAGAAATTGGCTGAAAGGTAGGAAGCAGTGGATTCTTGGGCTGGGAGTGTTGTGGGAGGGGGGTCGGGGGTGGTGTAGGGTGCTCTGGGAATTAGCGTTAGGATCTCGACATTCATGATCAATTCAGAAGTGAGATACCATACTGGGGAAGGTGGAGGACTTTACCCAGGGACCTACAGAATTAATTAGATAGGGCTTGTAACAGTATTGGCTGAACTGTAATATGGATAAACGGAAAGTATTGAAAAGAAAGAACTATAACACATTTTAGAACCTCAGGATTCCCAATGTCCTTTACAATCAACAAATTATAATAGAATAAAATGGTTACAGTGCAGAAGGAGGCCATTCGGCCGGTCGAGCCTGTGCCGGCTCTCTGCAACAGCACCTCAGCTAGTCCCACTCCACCGCCCTTTCCCCGTAGTCCTGCAATTTTTTTTCCTTCAGGTACTTATCCAACTCCCTTTTGAAAATCACAATTGAATCTGCTTCCACTACCTTTTCAGGCAGTAAATCCCAGATTTTAACCACTCGCTGCGTACAAACGTTTTTCCTCATGTTGCCTTTGGTTCTTCTGCCAATCACCTCAAATCTGTGTCCTCTGGTTTTTGACCCTGCCGCCAAAGGGAACAGTTTCTCTCTATCTACTCTGTCTAGACCTCTCATGATTTTGAACATCTCTATCAAATCTCCTCTCAACCTTCTCTGCTCTAAGAAGAATAACTCCAGCTTCTCCAGTCTATCCACATAACTGAAGTCCCTCACCTCTGGAACCATTCTTGTAAATCTTTTCTGCACCATCTCAAAGGCCTTCACATCCTTCCTAAAGTGCGGTGCCCAGAATTGGACACAATACTCCAATTGAAGCAGAACCAGTGTTTTATACAGGTTCATCATAACTTCCTTGCTTTTGTACTCTGTGCCTCTATTTATGAAGCCCAGGATCCTGGGTGCTTTTTTAACTGCCTTCTCACCCTGCCCTGCCACCTTCAATGATTGGTGCACATATACCCCCAGGTCTCTCTGTTCCTGCACCCCCTTAGAATTGTACCCTTTAATTTATATTGTCTCTCCTCATTCTTCCCACCAAAATGTATCACTTCGCACTTTTCTGCATTAAATTTCATTTGCCACATGTCTGCCCATTCCACCAGGCTGTCTGTCTTCACTGTTCACTATACTTCCAAGTTTTGTGTCATCTGCAAATTTTGAAATTGTACACCCAAGTCCAAGTTTTAATATATATCAAGAAAAGCAGTGGTCCTAGTACCGACCCTGGGGAACACCACTGTATACCTTCCTCCAGTCTGAAAAATAACCATTCACCACTGCTCTCTGTTTCCTTACACTTAGCCAATTTCGTATCCATGCTGCCACTGTCCCTTTTATTCCATGGGCTTCAACTTTTCTGGCAAGTCTATTATGTGGCACTTCATCAAATGCCTTTTGGGAGTCCATGTACACCACATCAACAGCATTGCACTCATTGACCCTCTCTGTTACTTTACAGTCAATGACATACTTTTGAAGTGTAGTAAATGCAGGAAACATAGCTGCCAATTTACACACAGCAAGCTCCCACAAACAGCAATGAGATAAATCTGTTTTAGTGATGTTGGTGAGGGATACATATTGGCCAGGCCATCAGTAGAACTCCCCTGCTCTTCTTCAAAGAGTGCCATGAGATTTTTTTTTAATGTCCACCTGAGAGAGCAGACGGGCCTTGGTTTAACATCTCATCCAAAAGACGGCACATCCCTCAGTACTGCACTGAAGTGCCAGCCTGGATTATGTTCTCAAGTCTCTAGACTGGGGCTTGAACCTGAAAACTTCTGACTCAGAGGTAAGAATGCTACCACTGAACCAAAGCTGGCACCATAGGAAGAAACATAGGCAACGTAAAGAGTGTATGCATGGTTTTGAAATAGCTACGGGTGAAATTAAAAAGATATTTAGGGACAATGGTAGACTGGGCAGTTAACATGTTCACTTACTGTGGAGCAGTAACGAACAAAGTAAGTGGAATGTTGAACTATGTAGCCAAAACTGCAGACTGCGCTTTGGAGGAAGTCATATTCAGTACTCTGGTCAGATTGCACCAATTTGGTCATCAGAACAGAAGGGGGACATTGACTCTGAGATAATGTAGTAAAGCACCACAAGACTGAATCCGAGAATCAAAGACCTGAGTACGAGGAAACGTTGGAAAAACTTTTCAGCCCTTAAATGAGGCAACTCAGAAAGTAGGCTCAAACTTCTACAAGATAGTAATAGTATAGAAAGGTAAATCCAGAAAATACTCTAAATTAATATGTGACTGTTGGACAAAGGTCTCTGATACAAGCTACTGAAAGGCAACTTTAGGACACGTCAGAAAGATTTTCTTAGAAAAGCCATTTTTACATTTACTGGGCTCTGGATCTGGGTCCAAGTCCAAGAAAGTGACCCATAGCACAGGCGTTTATGTTCACCAATGATAACACCAAACAAATTTCTCAGCACACAAGTGCCAGCAATGTTCATAAATTAACTGGAACTGTGTTTGTGAGCAGAAATGTACAGGGCAGAAACCACGAGTCTGCAACTGCCAGCAGGCCTCAGGTGACCCAGATGACTTAGAGTCTGCAACAAAGGATGAATGCAAGGCAATTTACACCTTGTTGGCATTGTGGAGGCTTCCATTCAGCCTATTCATGCCGCTTCAAAGGATATGTTTGCAAGAGCTGTGAAACAATGGGGCACCTCCAATGAGCTTGCAGCCGAGCTGCAATCTCTGCAAAACCTGCTAACCACCATGTGGCAGAGGAAGATTGGTCCATGGTGGATCAAAGCAATTCTGAGCCTCAGAGAGAGGAGGCAGATGCTGAAGTACATGGGGTGCACACATTTTCGACAAAATGTCCACCCATAATGCTAAATGTAAAATTGAATGGCTTACCCGTAGCCATGGAACTGGACACTGGCTCTAGCCAATCCATCATGAGTAAAAAGATGTTTGAGAGACTGTGGTGCAACAAGGCACTCAGACCAGCCCTGAGCCCCATCCACACGAAACTGAGAACATACACTGTCCTGGGCAGCGCCATGGTCAAGGTCACCTACGAGGGCACGGTGCACAAACTGCCACTTTGGATTGTCCTGGGCGATGGCCCCACACTGCTTGGAAGGAGCTGGCTGGACAAAATCCGCTGGAACTGGGATGACATCCGAGCGCTATCACATGTCGATGAGGCCTCATGTACCCAGGTTCTTAATAAATTTCCTTCCCTTTTTGAGCCAGGCATTGGAAACTTTTCCGGGGCGAAGGTGCAGATCTATTTGGTCCCAAAGGCACGACCCATTCACCACAAGGCGCGAGCGGTACTTCACATGATGAGGGAGAGAGTGGAAATCGAGCTGGACAGGCTGCAACGCGAGGGCATCATCTCCCCAATGGAATTCAGTGAGTGGGCCAGCCCGATTGTTCCAGTACTCAAAAGTGATGGCACGGTCAGGACTTGCGGCGATTATAAAGTAACTATTAATCGTTTCTCGCTACAGGACCAATACCCGCTACCTAAGGCAGACGACCTATTTGCGACACTAGCAGGAGGCAAGACGTTCATCAAGATCGACCTGACTTCGGCCTACATGAGGCAGGAGCTGGAGGAGTCTTCGAAGGGCCTCACCTGCATCAACACGCACAAGGGACTGTTCATCTACAACAGATGCCCGTTTGGAATTCGGTCGGCTGCAGCAATCTTCCAGAGAAACATGGAGAGCCTACTCAAGTCAGTACCACGCACGATGGTTTTTCAGGATGACATATTGGTCATGGGTCGGGACACCGTCGAGCACCTACAAAACCTGGAGGAGGTCCTCTCGCGACTGGATCGCGTAGGGCTGCGGCTGAAGAGGTCGAAATGCGTCTTCAAGGCAACAGAAATGGAGTTTTTGGGGAGAAAGATTGCGGCGGACGGCATTCGGCCCACAGACGCCAAGACAGAGGCTATCAGGAACGCGCCCAGGCCACAGAACATCATGGAGCTGCGGTCGTCCCTGGGACTCCTCAACTATTTTGCTAACTTCCTACCGGGTTTAAGCACCCTCTTAGAGCCCCTACATGTTTTATTGCGTAAAGATGAGAACTGGGTATGGGGAAAAAAACAAGTAATTGCTTTTGAGAAAGTCAGAAACATTTTATGCTCCAACAAGCTGCTTGTATTGTGTAACACGTGTAAAAGACTTATGCTAGCATGTGATGCGTCGTCGTACGGAGTCGGGTGTGTATTACAACAAGCTAACGTTACAACCTGTCACCTATGCCTCCAGGAGCTTGTCTAAGGCCAAGAGAGCCTACAGTATGATTGAGAAAGAGGCATTAGCGTGTGTGTTCGGGGTAAAGAAAATGCATCAGTATCTGTTTGGCCTCAAATTTGAGCTGGAAACCAATCACAAGCCCCTCATATCCCTGTCCGCTGAAAACAAGGGGTTAAATACTAATGCCTCAGCCCGCATATAAAGGTGGGCACTTGCGCTATCAGCGTATAACTATACCATCTGCCACAGGCCAGGTACCGAGAACTGTGCGGATGCTCTCAGTTGGCTACCATTGCCCACCACAGGGGTGGAAATGGCGCAGCCTGCAAACTTGTTGATGGTGGCGCAGCCCGCAGACTTGTTGATGGTCATGGAAGCGTTTGAAAATGATAAATCACCTGTCACGGCCCGCCAGATTAGGACTTGGACCAGCCAAGATCCTCTGCTGTCCCTACTAAAAAACTGTGTACTGCATGGGAGCTGGGCCAGCATCCCCGTAGAAATGCAAGGGCTAATCAAGCCGTTCCAGCGGTGAAAGGATGAGCTTTCCATTCAGACAGACTGCCTGTTGTGGGGTAACCACATAGTGCTACCCAAAAAGGGCAGGGAGACGCTCATCTCGGATCTCCACAGCACACACCCGGGTATAGTAATGATGAAAGCGATAGCCAGATCCCACGTGTGGTGGCCCGGTATCGACTCTGACTTAGAGTCCTGTGTATGGCAATGCAGCATGTGTGCTCAGTTGAGCAACGTGCCCAGAGAGGCATCACTAAGTTTGTGGTCCTGGCCCTCCAGACCATGGTCGAGGATCCATGTCGACTATGCGGGCCCGTTTCTCGGTAAAATGTTCCTGGTGGTGGCGGATGCTTTTTCAAAATGGATTGAATGTGAAATAATGTCGGAAAGCACCGCCACCGCCACCATTGAAAGCCTGAGGGCCATGTTTGCCACCCACGGCCTGCCTGACATACTGGTCAGTGACAACGGGTCATGTTTCACCAGTGCTGATTTTAAATAATTCATGACCCGCAATGGGATTAAACATGTCACCTCGGCCCCGTTTAAACCAGCCTCCAATGGGCAGGCAGAGCAGGCAGTACAAACCATCAGAGCCTTAAACGAGTCACAGAAGGCTCACTCCAAACCCGCCTGTCTTGGCTCAAATGCGGCAAATGACCAGCGAGTCAACATTATTAATGCGGCACACAGTTCTCTAGGCAGACAAGGGCAATCGGACATGCCCCAGCATGTAGTTGAACCCAAAGGGGGAATTCAACAGAGACAATGGCTAGCTGAACGACGATTCATGTCATCGCAATGGACAATGCGGCCAATAAAGGGGCCATCAACACCTGTTAATGGTGCGCTTAAGGACAGTTACAGAGACAGTCAGAGATGATCGACTGGTAATGGACCTTTTGTTTCCAAAAATGGGGCCTCTAGCTCATGCTGGAGGTGTGGAGGCAAACACCCAGCCAGAGCTTGCAGGTATCAGCAATATACCTGCAGAAACTGCAATGTCAGCGGTCACTTGGCACGTATGTGCAGGAAGCCTGCAGCCAGTTTGATGTACGAGGAGGACGGGCCCATTGTAAGCCCTACGAGGCCAAATGAATACAGGGGGAAATCGCTGGAAGCTGAAGTTCAGCGAGTTCATGTGGAGCACATATACAGTTCACATACCAGGACGGCACCGATAATGAGTGCTCCTCAATGGCATCCCAGTATTAATGGAGCTAGACACGGGGGCCAGCCAGTCCCTGATGAGTATCAAACAGTTCGAAAGGTTGTGGGTGTCCAAGGCCAGGAGGCCAAAATTATTGCCGATTGACGTACTGCTACGGACATATACAAAGGAGATAGTTCCGGTGCTAGGCAGCGCCACGGTAGTCGTGACCCACAAAGATTCGGAGAACAGCTTGCCACTCTGGATTGTCCCGGGGGATGGTCCTGCACTACTGGGGAGGAGTTGGCTTGCTGTCATGAACTGGAAATGGGGTGATGCCAATGCAATTTCTTCTGGGGAGCAAGTATCATGCTCACAGGTCCTGGACAAATTTGACTCATTATTTCAACCCGGCATCGGCACTTCCATAGGGACCAAGGTAGTGATTCACATAAACCCGGACGCCAGACCAGTACACCAAAAGGCCAGAGCGGTGCCGAACATGATGCAGGAAAAGATAGAAGGCGAATTGGACTGCCTGCTGAGGGAAGGCATCATCTCGCCAGCCGAATTCAGTGACTGGACGAGCCCGATTGTGCCGGTGCTCAAGGCGGATGGGTCGGTCAGGGTATGTGGCGATTACAAGGTCACCATCAATCGGGTGTCACTCCAAGACCAGTACCCGTTACCGAGAGCGGAGGACCTCTTTGCGACGCTATCCGGTGGCAAACTTTTTTCAAAATTGGACCTGACCTCAGCTTACATGACCCAGGAGCTGGCGAGTGAGTCGAAGAAGCTGACCACCATCGCGACACACAAGGGGTTGTTTGAGTATAACAGATGTCCGTTCGGGATTCGTTCGGCCGCCGCGATCTTTCAGCGAAATATGGAAAGCCTCCTCAAGTCGATTCCAAGGACAGTGAATTTTCAAGATGACATCCTCATCACGGGTCGCGATACTGAAGAACACCTCCACAACCTGGAGGAGGTTCTACGCAGGCTGGACTGGGTAGGGCTGCGACTGAAAAAGGCGAAGTGCGTCTTCTTAGCTCCAGAGGTAGAATTCCTGGGGAGGAGGATAGCAGCAGTCGGGATCAGGCCTACTGCATCCAAAATGGAAGCGATCCAGAGAGCACCCAGACCCCGTAACACGATGGAGCTGAGTTCGTTCCTGGGGCTCCTGAACTATTTTGGTAACTTTCTGCCCAAATTGAGCACGCTGTTAGAGCCGATACATGCTCCTATGCAAAGGTTGCGATTGGGTCTGGGGGGACAGCCCGAAAAGGGCTTTTGACACAGCGTGCAATTTGTTATGTTCCAACAAACTGTTAAAGTTATATGACCCGTGTAAGAAACGAGTTTGAACGTGCGATGCGCATCCTATGGGGTCGGGTGTGTGTTGCAGCATGTGAATGCCGGTAGCTTATGCCTCCAGAAGTCTGTCCCAGGTAGAAAGGGGCTACAGGATGGTAGAAAAGGAAGCGCTAGCATGTGTATATGCAGTAAAAAAAATGCACCAGTACCTGTTTGGCAGGAAATTTGAGCTGGAGACAAATCACAAACCCCTAACGTCCCTTTTGGCCGACAACATGGCCATAAATGTGAATGCATCGGCCCGCATACAAAGATGGGCACTTACGTTAGCCGCCTGTGACTACACAATTCGGCACAGACCGGGCACTGAAAACTGTGCCGATGCACTCTGCAGGCTACCACTAGCCACCACTGAGGGGGCAGCTGAGTATGATGCTGAGATGGTCATGGCTGTTGAAGCTTTCGAAAGCGAAGGCTCACCTGTGACAGCCCGTCAGATTAAGGTCTGGACAAATAATGACCCGCTACTGCCTTTAGTTAAGAAATGTGTCCTGAATGGGGACTGGGCAGCCACCTACGGGGCATGCCCTGAGGAGGTTAAACCGTTTCCTAGGCACAAGGATGAACTCTCGATTCAGGTCGATTGCCTACTGTGGGGAAACCGAGTAGTCATGCCCCAGAAGGGCAGAGAGGTGTTTATCAGAGAACTTCACAAAGAGCACCCGGGCAATGTCATGATGAAGGCAATTGCCAGGTCACACGTTTGGTGACCAGGGATAGATGCAGACCTGGAACTTTGTGTTCGCAGGTGCAACACGTGTGCTCAGCCGGGCAACGCACCCAGGGAAGCCCCCCTTAGCCCCTGGTCCTGGCCACTAAGCCATGGTCACGCATCCATGTGGACTATGTAGGTCCTTTCATGGGAAAAATGTTTTTGGTTGTAGTGGACGCCTACTCCAAATGGATTGAGTGTGCCATTTTAAATTCAAGCACATCCTCTGCCACGGTAGAAAGTCTACAGACAATGTTCGCCGTCCATGGTCTACCAGACGTCTTGGTCAGCGACAATGGCCCGTGCTTCACAAGCACTGAATTCCAGGACTTCATGGCAGGCAACGGAATCAACCATGTCAGAACGGCAGCGTTCAAGCCGGCCTCAAGTGGCCCGGTGGAACGAGCAGGGCAGATAATCAAACAGGGGATGCTCAGAATCCAAGGGGGTTCCCTACAAAGGCGCTTATCACGCCTCCTGTTGGCCAATAGATCCCGACCACACTCACTCACAGGGGTTTCACCCGCAGAGCTGCTAATGAAAAGGACGCTCAAAACCAGGTTATCCCTTATACACCCGACTGTGAAAGAAATTGTTGAGAGCAGGCTGCAGTCACAATGTGACTACTATGACAGGAATGCGAGGGCGCGATGTATTTATGCCAATGACCCTGTTTTTGTCCTTAATTACACTGCTGGGCCCAAATGGCTTGCAGGCACTGTGATTGCCAAAGAGGGGAATTGGGTTTTGGTAGTTAAACTTACCAATGGACAAATCTGCTGCAAACACGTGGATCAAACAAAAAGGAGGTTCAGCAACCCCATAGAAGAAGCAGAGGAAGAACATGACGTAGAGTTTACCCCACAACAGGTGACCTAACACTGGAACCAAGTGGAGGAGAGCCCAATCACTGTGGGCAGTCCGGACAGCCCTGAGGCACCGCAAACAACAGTCACTCAGGCCAGCGCCCAACAACCGGAGCCCCAACTTAGGCGCTATACAAGGGAGCGTAAACCACCAGAGAGACTTAACCTGTGATCCCAATAAGACTTTGTGGGGGGAGGTGATGTCATGTATTCAACTGTCATTGTAACCCATGTATAAGCTGACCTAAGTTGTACACCTTGAGAACATTGATCACAGGGGGTGAACTTGTGGGAGACACTCCAACCTGGACTTTCTGGTGTAAAGGGGAAGCTCCACCCCCTGTCTGTCTCTTGAGGTCTTGGTAATAAAGGTAACTGGTCACAGAGTGACTTTTTCTCAAGTATGGGCTCGTGTGCATTTATACTGTATAGTAAGGACATATTACCAAGCATCCCTTGGGAGCATTGTATATAAGCCGGCCCCGAAGGTCTGATCCTCACTCTGGAGTGTCTTAATAAAGGTTGAGGTCACTGTTACTTTAACCTCCCTGTGTGCAGCCTCATCTGTGTTAGGAACACAATAGAAAGAGTTAAGGGAAACTTACTGCACTTGTATACACGTTGTGTTCAGTTGGAATGATTGGAAACACCAGCAGAGGCTCATGGGAAAAATAATCTACTGCCAGGACAACCACGCCTGTGATGCAAGTACAGAACACTCAGATTACCACAGCAGAGTTACAACTAAATAGAAGCCTATAGATCATATTTTACAACATTAGCTCAACATCTCAGACTGGAGATGGGCATCATCCCAGCAACGTGTTAAATAATAGAACAATTTTGATGTTTTAGAAATGTTATTTACTTTTTCAAGACGGAGCATGAATTAGAAATGGAAGAACAACAATTCACAAATAAAACCGAAGCTGGAATGATTGGGGATATAATTCATTTTACCTGTTACAAAAAAATACAACGAGAGAATTTAAGACTGTGACAATTGTTGGCAGGATTATTGGAGGAATTGGAATACTCACAGTACCTATTGCAGTCATTGCTAGGAATTTAAGTCAATAATTTGTTGGTATTATTTCAACAACAAGAACAACAGTTTGCATTTATATAGTGCCTCTAACGTAGAAAAATGCAACACATTTCATAGGGTTGTAAGGAGAAAAAACAGATATCAAGCCAAAGAAGGGGATATTAGAATGGTCAAAGACTTAAAGGCTTAAAGGAGGGTTTTAAAGGAAGACTGGGCAGTGGAAATGCAGAAGGGCTTAGAGAGGGAATTTCAGAGCATCGGGCCCAAGCGGCTGAAGGCAAGGCCTCCAGTGATAGGGCAAGGTGGGGGAGGAGGGACGATGCACAAGGGACCAGAGTCAGAGGAAAGGAGAGTCAGGGGTGCAGAGTTGTAAAACTGAGTTGTAAGGCTGGATAAATTCTAATCATTACATTCTTAGCACTGGCATCTACGGATGTGTGCAAATGAATGAGAACATTCATTAAAAGCTGCTCTGTGGCCCCAAGGCTTCATATAAAAGGAGCCTACAGTGGTGGAAGCTGATGGTAGAGGTGTTTGAGGTCGGCAAACAGGGAAATAAGGAAATGCTTAGAGATAGCCTTGTCAGTGATAGAAACCTTGGAAGTATACAGGTTTTGATTAATCAACGCCAGATGATAGACATGCTTGCGGTTATCCTTAGCTGATGCAATTCCAGATTCCTTCTGGGCTCCAGTGCGGAGCACTTTAAATATAGATTTGCCCCCAAGTAGAAAGCTACTTTTAAAACATGAAGCACACAAAGAGGTAACATTTTTAAACTCGACAGTTAACTTTTTTAAAGGGGAAGTTGTATACTCTTAAAGGGACAACTAAATCCCAGCTTAATCACAGCTTAAAAGATCAGCCATGATCTTATTGAATGGCGGAGCAGGCTCGAGGGGCCAGGTGGCCGACTCCTGCTCCTATTTCTTTTGTTCTTATGTTCTAAAAACTCAACCTAACCCTGCAGCAGGGGCAATGAGGCAGTAATTTACAATTCAAAGTCAACATTCAGACTATTCATAAGCTGACACAGGAGTGCGGGCTTTTGGGAAGGGAGTCGAAGATAATTCTTTTTTTTCCGAGGGAGAGTCTCATCTAAAGGATTCCATTTCACGTAATTAAAAGACGTTACAAAATGAAATGGTAGTTGGATAACCAGCTCGCAGCAGAGTAATGCCTCAGGCAATCTCGAAAGCTTCAGCGTTGAAGTGACACCGGCAACAGGATCAATATCATCTCTGTTATTAATATCAAAAGCACATTACTTTGTTTAGCTTGGCTCTCGTCCAAAAGCTAAGCCTCAACCATCACTCGACCATTTACTGGGGACGTAATTTACTTTTGTGAGTTTTTAGGGTATTGTTTTGTCAGGACCAATCATTGCAGAGTTATAAATGATCTCTGGTTTTGCTCTTGGTTAGTCACATATGCAGTGAAATTAATTTTAAAAACTTTCATGTCAATTACTTATTGTCCTTGACTTATGTATGGGACAAAAGAGTAGCGGCTCCAGACATGAGTGATATCCCACAGCTGAGCGAGTGACAAATAGAAACACAGGCTGGAGACAAAATTAGACATTACACTATCTTTAATTGATACATTGGATTAAGTGGCACTGAAGCCAAGTAAATATTGATCATTCAGGAAAGGATCATTGATTTTTATGGGCCTCAACATTTACATCATATAACTTTCTCTCTCCTGGCGATTTAAGCTAAAAGCTTACGTACTGGCGAGCTTTGTGGCCATTATTTATACCACAGATGTGGCAGCTCCAGCAACAGCATATTTCCCCGGCTAGTCGCTAATTTAACTACTTACTGGCTTCAGGAAGGAAACAACAATAAAGAATCAAGCTAACAGCTTTGGAGTAGGTCTTAGTAATAAAATACCCAGTTCCGTTAAAGCCACATAACCTACAGCCCCCGCAAAGGATGAGCAAGTTACCGAGTGGCTTACATTTCATTAGGTTAATTGTGGAGTTTTGACTGGTGGCACATTTTCAGGTGTATCTTCTCACTTGGATTTTTTTTGAAACCATTGCTATTTAAATGGTTGTGTATGTATATACCCTGTACACTCAATGTACAGTTACATAAGACCAATGAATGTATCTTTACACTGTATACAACATGCCTGTACCACCAAAGGGTGCAACTGGTGGAGACCTAGAGGTCACCTGCAAACCGCAGGTAACCAGGTATAAAAGGGAGCCCACTGTAACCTCATTCAGGAGCTGCAATAAATGGACTAAGGTCACAACAGTTCAAGTGCAATACCTTGCCTCGTGGAGTCATTACTAGAGTGCTGACTCGAGTATTCTCAACTCCATCCTGCAGCATGCTAACTGCCACCACCTCAGTGAGATCCCAACACTGCATGAGGTAGAAAAGGCCATAAGACAGCTAAAAAACAACAAGGCTATGGGAACGGATGGAATCTCTGCTGAGGCACTGAAGTATGGCGGAGAGGCACTACTGGCCCGAATACACGACCTCATCTCTCTCAAATGGAGGGAGGAGAGCATGCCGGGAGTTCTTAGAGATGCAGTGATCGTGACCATCTTTAAAAAAGGGGACAAGTCCGACTGCGACAACTACAGAGGAATTTCCCTGTTATCAACCACTGGGAAAGTTATCGCTAGAGTCCTCCTCAACCAATTTCTCCCCGTGGCCAAGGAGCTCCTCCCGGAGTCGCAGTGCGGATTTCGTCCTCTCCAGGGCACACCGGACATGATTTTTGCAGCGCGACAACTGCAGGAAAAATACATGACCATCTTCGATCTTTCAAAAGCCTTTGACACTGTCAACCACGAGGGTCAATGGAGCATCCTCCTCCATTTCGGATGCCCCCAAAAGTACGTCACCATCCTCCGCCTGCTCCACAGCGACATGCAAGCCGTGATCCTTACCAAAGGATCCATCACAGACCCAATTCACATCCGGACCGGGGTCAAGCAGGACTGCGTCATTGCCCCAACCCTCTTAATCTTCCTCGCTGCCATGCTCCCCCTCACAGATGATAAGCTCCCTGCTGGAGTGGAACTAAACTACAGAACCAGTGGGTAGCTGTTCAACCTTCGCGGTCTCCAGGCCAGGTCCAAGACCACTCCAACCTCTGTCGTCAGGTTACAGTACACGGATGATGCCTGTGTCTGTGCACACACAGAGGCTGAACTCCAGGACATAGTCGACGTATTTACCGAGGCGTATGAAAGCATGGTCCTTATGCTAAACATTAGTAAGACAAATGTCCTACAACAGCCTGTCCTCGCCGCACAGCACTGCCCCCCCAGACATCAAGATCCATGGCATGGCCCTGGACAACGTGGACAACTTCCCCTATCTTGGGAGCCTCCTATCAACAAGAGCAGGCATTGACGACAAGACCCAACACCACCTCCAGTGCGCCAGTGCAGCCTTCAGCCACCTGAGGAAACGAGTGTTTGAAGACCAGTCCCTCAAAACTGTCACCAAGCTCATGGTCTACAGGGCCGTAGTAATACCCGCCCTCCTGTATGCCTCAGAAATGTGGACTATATACAGCAGACACCTCAAGTCGCTGGAGAAATACCACCAACGATGTCGCCGCAAAATCCTGCAAATCCCCTAGGAGGACAAACGCACAAACATTAGTGTCCTCGTCCAAGCCAACATCCCCTGCATTGAAGCACTGACCACACGTGATCAGCTCCACTGGGCAGGCCACATAGTTCGCATGCCAGACACGAGACTCTCAAAGCAAACGCTCTACTCGGAACTCGTCCACAGAAAATGAGCCAAAGGTGGGCAGAGGAAATGTTACAAGGACACCCTCAAAGCCTCCCTGATAAAGTGCCGCATCCCCACTGACACCTGGGAGTCCCTAGCCATAGACCGCCGTAAGTGGAGGGCGTTCGGGAGGGCGCTGAGCTCCTCGAGTATCGTCGCCAAGAGCATGCAGAAATCAAGCGCAGGCAGCGGAAGGAACATGTGGCAAACCAGGCTCCCTGTCCACCCTTTCCCTCAACGCCTATCTGTCTCACCTGTGACAGAGACTGTGGTTCTCGTATTGGACTGTACAGCCACCTAAGAACTCATGCTAAGAGTGGAAGCAAGTCTTCCTTGATTCCGAGGGACTGCCTATGATGATGCTCACAGATACTACAATTGGTGATGAGAACACGAATTCCACGCGAAAAATAGCTAACCGTGGCAATTTTCAATAATTCGCTGTTGGGGAAGATTGGGATGCCTTTGTGGAAAGGCTAGAACACTACTTCATCGCGAATGACCTGGCTGGGAACACACCGACCTTGCTGGCTGATAAGCGCCGAGCCATCTTGCTCAGCAGTTGTGGGCCCACCATTCATGGCCTTGTCAGGGACTTGCTAGCCCCAGAGAAGATGACAACGAAAACATTCGCAGAGCTGTACAGCTGATACAGGAACAGCTTAAGCTAAAAGAGAGCATCCTAACAGCCAGCCACTGGTTCTACACACACCGGTGGCCAGAAGGCCAAGAAATCACAAAATATGCTGTCGACCTGAGACGATTGGCTGCACCATGTGATTTTGGCGACCACCTCACCGAAGTATTGAGGGACATCTTCTTATTGGAATCGGCCACGAAGGCCTCCTCCACCAGGCTGCTCTCTGCGGACACACCGTCACCCTGCAGAAAGCAATTAATGTGAGCCAAGCGTTCATGGCCTCGGCCTGCGATTCCAGAAGGATGATGACTCAACCCCGGGACTCCAACAAGTCAAGTACAGTGAACCGAATGGCACCTGTCAGAGGCAAGACTGTGACCCTGAGCCCCACAACCCTGAGTCCTCCGCAGGTGGCCAACCGGCTAGCCCCATGCTGGCGCTGTGGAGGAAATCACAGAGCCCACCAATGCAGATACAGAGACTATACTTGCAAGGGCTATAACACTAAAGGCCATCTACAGTGCATGTGTAAAAGAAATTTTACTCACAGAGTCGCTGAAAGGTTGGTCGATCACCCGGGCTCCAGCGCTGATGAAGATGAAGAGAGAGTCCAGGAGGCAGCTCAGCCCCAGGAAGAGGTATACGGAGTGTTTACCTGCTCCACCGAAAGTTCCCCTTTGAAGATAGAAGTTGAAATCAACGGTGTTCCAGTCTCGATGGAAGTCGACACAGAGGCGAGCCAATCGCTGATGAACCAGGCGGCCTTCGAGAAACTCTGGGACAATGCTATCGAACAACCCAAAATGCTATCAATCCAGGTGAAGCTGCTCACTTACACAAATGACACCATCCCAGTCGTTGGCAGCATGGATGTCCAGGCGTCCTACGGCGGTGCGATGCACAAGCTATCTTTGTAGGACGTTGCTGGTGATGGTCCAACACTGCTAGGAAGAAGTTGGATGAAGCAAATCCAAATCTGTTGGAGCTCGGAAAGCGTCCAGGCCACGGCGATCGACGTCCTAGGCGGCCCCAAATTTGGATCCGTCAGAGCACCTGAAGATCCTACCATCCAACTCGACCGCATGGTGACGGCATAGACCGCACTACCCAACGGCGAGATAATCCGACCCGAACAACCAGAACTCACCTTCCGGGCCGTGGCAGAACTCAGAAGGGAGAAGATCGACGCAGAAGATAAATCCCCGGCTTCAGTGGCAGAACCTGGAGAGAGAAGGGTCACCGCAGCCTATCTCGTGGAGAGAGAAAAGATGGCGCCCGCACCACGAGGCGAAGCGCCTGAAATCAAGATGGCCGTGACCAGACCACGAGAGGCAGCGTTGAGGGAGCAACACATTATGCAAGGGGTAAAAATTGCAAGGCCTTCTTAAAGGAGACCGGCAACCCAGAACAATTAAAGGGACAGTTCCACTTTTTGTACAGCGATGCCGGTGATGCAAATGCAAGTATCTAAATGTACCGTTGAACAGTGATGCCGGTAGGATACGTGGAAAAGATGTAATTGATGAACACAAGTATCTAAATGTAACATTGCACAGCGATGCCGGTAATATACAGGGAAAATATGTAATTGAGGGAAAAGATGTAATTGACAAATGTGAACTAGTACCTGAGTGCGATCGAAGCTATCATGAATGTAAATGAGGGAATAATGTGCGATGCCGGGTTCAAGATGCATGCCGAAAATACCAAGGGCAATCTCCCGTTTGAAGCACCTAGGTCCAGCGGGCTACCCGATCATGTAGCCTGTGCCTCCGGGATTAAGGTGATGCCCCAGGGAGTGTGGCCACACATAGTAAAAGCTTACCCACTGCAGGGCCAGTGATCAGCGGACGGCACTGGCACCCTGCCCCAGGTCGACCCTACCTTTCTGGCCACCAGGGCCAGCACCGGGAGCAAGAGGCCAGCATCCTCCAGCCTTCCCATGGGACCTGGGATGACCAGGCTCCCACTACCGCTGAAGGGCTGCAGGGAGACCCTGCAGCCCTCAAAGGAGGACAGGGAGGCCACACATTCCTGTGGCTCTGCCCACCACTAGGCAACAGCAAAGGCCCTGAGACCCAGCTTAGGGAGCGACTCGAGCCCACCCAGTTGGTAGGGGGCGCAGCGCCGCCATCAGACAACCTGGACACAGTCCAGTTACTCTGGAACTATCGTCCTCACCCACCTGGACCTACATCCCAGGGGCAAGACTGTAATACCAGGTATGTACCTTACCTGTAAAATGTACTTGTTCCACAACTGCTAAACCCAAACAGTCATGTAACCAATCCTATTGTACATATATGTAAATGCAACTGTCGAGCCCACACATGGTCTATGTATGGGGGGGGGGAAATGGGGGTATGAAGCCATGGACCATGGATCACACCCAGAACCCACTCAAACCCCCACTTCAACCTCCAGCTGCTGACCATTTCCCAATATTGTGGCAATAAGGACTTGGGGGTCCACAGGGAGAGAGCCATTCCCAAGCGCAGACAAAGTGCAAGGGCTTTGGGCACTCAAGTCGAGGGCCAGAGCACCCAGTGCAAAGGCCAGTGGCACAAGACTTAGGGGGGAGTGATGTTGTGTATGTATATACCCTGTACACTCAATGTATAGTTACATAAGGCCAATGAATGTATCTTTACACTGTATACAACATGCCTGTACCACCAGAGGGTGCAACTGATGGAGACCTAGAGGTCACCTGCACACCGCTGGTAACCAGATATAAAAGGGAGCCCACCTTACTGTAACCTCATTCAGGAGTTGCAATAAATTGACTAAAGTCACAACAGTTCAAGTGCAATACCTTGCCTCGTGGAGTCATTACTAGAGTGCTCACAAATACTACATAAACCTTGATTACCAAGTTCCAGTATTGCTATAATTTCTCATTTCTAACTGCTCTTTTTGGGAGATTGAAACTCCTCCCACTCACCTCACCTGGCAGAAAGTGGGCGGGGCAGAGGGGACTGTTAAAGTGAGACTTGTTACTCACTCCCTGGCAGGATTCCTCCTCCAGGCCTCACAAAGAAGTCTTGGGCCTCCCTTTCCTCAAGCACCCTTCCTCCTCATGATCATGGCCACAGCCCCTCCCCCGATTGCAGCCCAAGTCCCCACCTCCGATTGTGGCCACACACCCCCTCTCTAATCTTCTCCAAATGTCCCCTCCTCAACTGACAGTTGCCAAGGGTCCCCGGCTATGGCCTCCTGCAGCCGACCTCCCACTCCTGTCCACCTGCCAGGTAGTGGATCTGACCAGGTTTGTGCGGGAGTCAGAAAATGTATTCCAATGAGGCCCAGCCATTATTTTCAGCCAGGCCTCCATGTCCCTGGACTCTCTGGCTGCTTTAGTGTTGGCGCGCACTGTACCCACCCTCGCTTTGTGGCACATTCTCTATCTCATACCAGTCACCTGCTGTACAGTGCATCTCACACTTTTCATTACTTTACAACCTGGTCAGTGATAACACTAGTTCCCATTGGATGGGGTGGTTTGACCCATCCACCTCCATGGCACGAACCTGTATTGCAGTACTTCCAGGAACGGTGCTTGGGCTCTAGGCCTTTTGGCTAAGAGCATTAGCGCAGGGTGATCCTTGATGTGTGCAAGGTGACCTCTGGCGTTTGTGATCTGACAAAGAATTGGAAAGATTGGCTACGATTAAATAAAAAAAAACACTAGTTCCCATTGTTAGGAAATGTTTGTGATACAACACAAGATATGTTATCAATATTTCACTGTAAATGATAATTCAGTGAATCCAATTGTAGCAGACAGGAAATAATCAGACATATTAGGACCAAGGGTCAGCTCATAGCATAATTTATATATTAATTAAAAAATAATAAGTATCTATTGGGGCTAATGCCAAAACACAAAACTGCACCTATACTAGGATTATGGGCTATCTGTTGCATCTGCACATTTCTCACTTTTCTCCAGGAATTCAGAGATATTCCCAATGCTCAAAATTCTTCCATTCTGATTTATAATACTCAATTGAACGCTATAAAAAATAATTCTGATGTCATATTGGTAGAAACCAGAACCGTAACTAAACCCTATAGTATGCTTGAAGAGATCAAAGAATTCTTGGTGCCTATGGCCGAGTGATAAAGGCATTGTCCGGTGTGCTAATAAGCCATTTATATAGTCTCAGGTTGGATGCCCATACTGTGCTGAGTTACCCGATCTCATTCAGGTCACAGATTGAGATGTTATCATTGTCCTCAGCATCCCTGGACTAAGGAAGGGGCAAAGTCAGCCTGGGCTACTGCTCCTGATTCTTATCCAGTGACCAATGCATCAAACCATACATCTGTGGAGCTTGGCCAAGGACAGAATCTGGCTTGGCTGTGATGTCCTCAGTTAAATAGCTTGCTGATATTCATTTACCTTCACAAAAGAGTGACCACGTGGACAAGGTATCTGATGGTTGATGATACCCATGGGACCAGACCCCAACAAGAGTCAGCACCTTCTGGAGAGAAGGGAGAAAATTGTTGGGTTGGAAGAGGAAAGAATGAGACAAAGACACCAGCTAGTGGTGGTTTATGCTACTTGCATCATAAAATAACCCACATGCATAATCAACGAATGAAAAAATTGTGAATTAGTTAGTCATAACCACAAATTGTCAGAGTTGTTGACATTGGTAAATTCCCACACGTGATATTTTCCTATAATTTGAGGTCTCCTTCTTGCAACCAAACATAATCATAGTTCGAAGTGGCAAGCTGCATCCACCACATAGGGGACAGAGCCCAAAGAGGACAACCAAAGGAGAGTGATGTATTTTTCTACTCTCTCCCTCATCCGTCTAATCTTTTTCTTTCTTTTTATTTCTCCTTGTCTCCCTGCTTTCCTTCATTTGTTTGTATCTGTCGCTCTTCACAGCCCACCCAGCTTTGAAATGTCCTAATGTTTACTCTTGCATCACTGGAGGCGAGACTTTCTCAGTGATAGTGAACACATACTATGAAAACGAGACTCCATATAGTTTTACTGGAGAATTTCCACACAGCGCCTGTCATGTATCTCACATTACTGTATATAACTGTATCTTACCATGCTATACATGACTATAACTGGATATGACCTGTAACAATAAGCATACCTTACCACCAAGCGTGCACTTGCAGGAGACACTCCATACCTGTCCCACTGAGGTATATAAAGAGAGGTCTCAGGCAAGTGCAGCACGGGAGAGCTGGAATTAAAGGTGCAGGTCCTGAGTGACCTTGACTTCAGCATGTGTCTCGTGTAAGTCAGTACATTAGAGTTAGGACTTAACAGTGGCGACGAGTTACGGGATCACAGAATCCACAGAATGGCTACCAACAGCTCAGATGAGAAATACAATGCTGGAGACAATTGGGATGACTTTATAGAAAGGCTCCAGCAAAGCTTTGTGACCAAAGACTGGCTGGGCGATGATAAGGCAAACAAGAGAAGAGCCCATCTCTTGACCAGCTGTGGCTCGAAAACATACGCTTTAATGAAAGACCAGCAAGCAAGTTGTTTTGAGGAGTTGAGCACACTGGTGAGAGACCACCTGAAGCCAGTGAGCAGCCTACACATGACCAGACACAGGTTCTACAACTACAGACGCTGTGTGGGCCAAAGCATATCCGACTTTGTGGCGGAACTTCGGAGGCTGGCTAGTTCATGTGAGTTCCCCGATGAACTAAGGAGAGAAGTACTGAGAGACTTTTTTATTGAAGGAATAGACCATGCAGGCATATTCCAAAAACTTATAGAGACGAAGAACTTGACTCTAGAGGCAGCAGCACTGGTCGCACAGACGTTATTGGCAGGCGAAGAAGAAACAAGGCTGATCTATACTTCGGGTACGACAACCAACGAGGCATCGGAACAAGGGGTTCACATTGTGAAACAAACCGCTACCCCCACACACAGACAAAGGCAGGAGAGCAGGCCTTCAACAGCAGACAGTGGCGCCAGAAGCCATCAAAATCAAGGGCCACATGAACGGCCGATCACACCTCATCAACCCACAATGCGAGCAATCAACAACAGATTGAGAGAAGCTCAAGGGAGATCAGCCAGACGCAGCTCATCCTTCGGAAACAATGGAAACGGTCTGTGTTGGAGATGTGGGGCAAGGCACGCAACCAGGGTGTGTCGATTTCAGCATGCCGTTTGCAGAAACTGCAACTACACAGAGCATCTGGCTTGAATGTGCAGAAAAACAACAGCTCGGCTGGTATACGAATCGGAAGGGTCGGAAAGCAGACCAGAAGACGGTTGGAACAGTGCACGGGACGCCGAGGTACAGCGGGTTAACACGATCAATGTCCACTGTTCTTACACCAAGACGCCTCCAATTATGATGAGGGTTCTACTCAACGGGATACCTGTCAACATGGATCTGGACACGGGGGCCAGTCAATCCCTCATGAGCATTCAACAATTTGAACAGCTGTGGCCGCACAAAACTCACAAGGATCGACACCAAACTAAGGACCTATACTAAAGAAATCGTCCCAGTCCTTGACAGCGCCATGCTCTCAGTCACACACAAAGGGATGGTGAACCGACTTTTCCTGTGGATTGTCCCCGGGGATCTCCCAGCCCTGTTGGGGAGAAGCTGGCTAGCAGAACTTAATTGGAAATGGGATGATGTTCACGCCATGTCGTCAGAGGAACAGACCTCCCGCTCAACAGTTCTAAGCCGTTTTGAACATCTCATTCAGCCAGGTGTGGGCACCTTCAAAGGGGCGAAAGTTAGAATCTACATCACACAGAATGCCAGACCGGTCAATCACAAGGCTAGAGCTGTGCCTTATGTGATGAGGGAAAAGATTGAAAACAAACAGGACCGGCTTCTGCGGGAAGGCATAATTTCTCCCGTGGAATTCAGCGACTGGGCAAGCCCAATCGTCCCCGTCATGAAGCCTGATGGATCCGTGCGAATCTGTGGGGATTACAAGTCTACCATAAACAGAGTCTCCCTACAGGACCAATACCCGCTGCCCAGAGCGGAGGATGTATTTGCCACATTGGCTGGAGGAAAACTTTTCTCGAAACTTGACCTCACATCTGCATATATGACGCAAGAACTGACCGAAGAATCTAAGCTACTCACCACCATCAACACACATTGAGGCCTTTTTGTGTACAATCGATGCCCATTCGGCATCAGGTCGGCAGCTGCTATGTTCCAGCGCAACATGGAGAGTCTGCTCAAGTCCATCCCGGGGACGGTTGTGTTTCAAGATGACATACTCATCACGGGCAGGGACACCGACTCTCATCTCCGCAATCTTGAGGAAATACTAAGTCGATTGGATCGGGTAGGCCAAAGAGTTAAGAAATCCAAGTGTCTGTTTCTCGAGCCTGAGGTTGAATTTTTGGGCAGAAGGATTGCCGCTGATGGAATCCGCCCAACCGGATCCAAAACCGAAGCGATTCGCCTGGCACCCAGGCCCCGGAATGTCTCGCAACTGCGCACCTTTCTCAGGCTACTCAATTGCTTTGGGAACTTTATGCACAACTTGAGCACGCTGCTGGAGCCTCTCCACATGCTACTCAGAAAGGGGTGCGATTGGTTTTGGGGGGACGCCCAAGAACGCGCCTTCAATAAGGCACGCAACCTTCGATGTTCCAAGAGTGTTTTAGCCTTTTTTGACCCAGGTAAAAAGTTAGTCCTTGCGTGTGATGCTGCAGCGTACGGGGTCGGGTGCGTTTTACAGCACGTCAATGATGCAGCTAAATTGCAGCCCGTTGCTTATGCCTCCAGATCACTTTCGCGGGCGGAGCGCGGGTACAGTATGGTTGAGAAGGAGGCGCTCGCGTGCGTGTACGGTGTCAAAAAGATGCACCAATACCTTTTCGGGGCCAAGTTTGCGTTAGAAACCAACCACAAACCCCTCACGTCCCGACTATCCGAGTGCAAGGCAATCAACACCAAAGACTCGGCGCGCATTCAGCGGTGGGCACTCATGCTGGCGGCTTACGACTACACGATAAGGCACAGACCAGGCACAGATAACTGTGCCGACGTGCTTAGCAGGCTACCCCTGGTGACCACAGAAGGGTCCGACGAACAGGACTGTGAGATGGTCATGGCAATCAATGCCTTCGAATCCACAGGTTCGCCCATGATGGCTCGCCAAATCAGAGCCTGAACGACCAGTGACCCCACGTTATCTCTAGTTAAAAGATACGTTTTAACCGGTGACTGGGCAGAGGCTCGCGATGCCTGCCCCGAGGATGTCAAACCCTTCCATAGGCGCATGCATGAACTTTCACTACAGGCAGACTGCCTGATGTGGGGCAGCTGAGTAGTTATGCCCTTACGAGGCAGGAAGGCATTTGTCTGGGAGCTCCATCGCGAGCACCCAGGGATCGTCCTTATGAAGGCCATAGCCAGATCTCATGTCTGGTGGCCTGGCATTGACGCGGACTTGGAGCTCTGCGTCCATCGGTGCACCATTTGTGCCCAACTCAGTAATGTCCCCAGGGAGGCCCCCCTAAGCCCCTGGCCCTGGCCCACCAAACTGTGGTCGCGGGTGCATGTAGACTTAGCGGGCCCATTCATGGGCAAAATGTTCCTCGTAGTTGTTGATGCATTTTCAAAATGGATCGAGTGCACCATTTTAAACTTGAGCACCACCTCCACCACTGTGGAGAGCCTTAGAACCGTGTTTGCAATGCACGGCATTCCTGACATATTGGTCAGTGATAATGGTCCATGCTTCACCAGCGCAGAATTTCACGATTTTATAGTTGACCACGGTATAAATCACATTAAGACGGCACCTCTCAAGCCGGCCTCCAATTGCCAGGCGGAGCAAGCAGTGCAGATCATTAAACAAGGCTCAGAATCCAAGGTCCCACGGTGCAGAACCGCCTGTCGCGATTGCTGCTGGCATACAGATCTCGTCCGCTTTCGTTGACTGGGGTTCCCTCCGCGCAACTATTGATGAAACGAACCTTAAAGACCAGGCTCTCGTTAATCCTCCCAGACATGCATGAAATTTTTGAGGCTAAGCGTCAAAAGCTAACTGAGTACCATGACCGAAATTCGAGGGGGAGGTGGAATGAGATAGGGGACAAAGTGTTTGTGCTAAACTATGGTCGGGGTCCCAAATGGCTTGCAGGGACAGTAACAGACAAAGAGGGAAACAGGCTACTGGTTGTACAAATGGACAATGGCCAATCCTGCCAGAGGTTTGTAGACCAAGTAAAAAGTAGATTCACTGATAACACTGAAGAACCAGAGGCAGACGACAATGTGGAACTCACACCACACCTGGTGGACAGACAGGTGGAACAACCTAAGGAAAGGGCAGTCTCAACAGACAGCCCAGGCGAGATACCAGCAATCACACCGAACGAAAGAGACAGCCCTGGCGAGATACCAGCAATCACACCGAACGAAAAACAGGCACCAAGGCAAACAACTGAACCACAACTAAGACGCTCCATGCGAGAGCGCAGACCACATGAGAGACTGAATCTATAAAGGCAATAAGACCTTGGGGGAGGGTGATGTCATGTATCTCACATTACTGTATATAACTGTATCTTACCATGCTATACATGACTGTAACTGGATATGACCTGTAACAATAAGCATACCTTACCACCAGGAGTGCACTTGCAGGAGACACTCCATACCTGTCCCACTGTGGTATATAAAGAGAGGTCTCAGGCAAGTGCAGCACTGGAGAGCTGGAATTAAAGGTGCAGGTCCTGAGTGACCTTGACTTCAGCATGTGTCTCATGTAAGTCAGTACATTAGAGTCAGGACTTAACAGCAATGGCAACCCCCCCCACCACCCCCGATCTCGGAGGGAACATCGGAGGAGAGGCGGGGATATAAGAAAGCCCCAGCACACTGCCAGCCCCAGCACACAGCCAGTCCTAGCACAGCCCCAGAACACTGCCAGCCCCAGCACACAGAGAACCCGAGCACACTGCCAGTCCCAGCACACTGCCAGCCCCAGCACACAGAGAGCCCCAGCACACAGAGAGCCCCAGCACACTGCCAGCCCCAGCACACTGCCAGCCCCAGCACACTGCCAGCCCCAGCACAGCCCCAGCACACTGCCAGTCCCAGCACACTGCCAGCCCCAGCACACAGAGAGCCCCAGCACACTGCCTGCCCCAGCACACTGCCAGTCCCAGCACACTGCCAGCCCCAGCACAGCCCCAGCACACTGCCAGTCCCAGCACACTGCCAGCCCCAGCACAGCCCCAGCACACTGCCAGCCCCAGCACACAGAGAGCCCCAGCACACAGAGAGCCCCAGCACACAGCCAGCTCCAGCACACAGAGAGCCCCAGTACACAGCCAGCCCCAGCACACAGAGAGCCCCAGCACACTGCCAGCCCCAGCACAGCCCCAGCACACTGCCAGCCCCAGCACACAGAGAGCCCCAGCACACAGAGAGCCCCAGCACACTGCCAGCCCCAGCACAGCCCCAGCACACAGAGAGCCCCAGCACACAGCCAGCCACCACAGGGAGCAGCGCGAGCAGCACAGAGAGGGTGACAGAGGGGAACAGGGCGACTACAATCAACATCACAGGAAGGCAGGGAAGTGATTGGCTGGTGAGCTTTTCTCTCTCTTTTCTTGCTTTAAATTAAGGGCCTTAAATTAGGGGCCGGGATTAATAACTAAAACCTAAATCTAATTAATTAAATACATTAGAGATGGCAGGACAGGGGGTGTGTTTCTGCTGCAACATGTGGGAGCTGGTGGACACCATTGAGGTCCACGGCGACCACATCTGCAGCAAGTGTCTGCAGCTCGAGGAACTTCGGCTCCATGTTGTTGAGCTGGAATCCGAGACACTGCAACACATCAGGGAGGGGGAGTTACCTGGACGCCGCAATCCAGGAGCTAGTCACACCAATTTGATTGATTAATTCAAATTTGATCCATGGTCAGGGACAGGAGGATGTGACTACGAATGAGGAAGGTATGGGGACTCAGGATGTAGTGATGGAGGAGCCTCAGCCCTTGCTCTTGTCCAACAAGTTCGAGGTTCTTACTCCCTGTGTGGATGAGAGCAGGGACTGCAGGGAGGATGAGCAAACTGACCACAGCACCGTGGTACAGGGGGCCATTCAAGTGGGGTGAGTAAAAAGAAATGTTGTAGTGGTAGGGGACAGTATTATTAGGGGGATAGATAAGGTTCTTTGCAGCCGAGAGCATGAGTCCCGAAGGCTGTGTTGCCTGCCCGGTGCCAGGGTTAAGGACTGGAGAGAAACTTGGAGTGGGAGGTTGAAGATCCAGTTGTCGTGGTCCACGTGGGTACCAACGACATAGATAGGACAAAGAAAGAGGTTCTGCTGAGGGATTGTGAGTAGCTAGGGGCCAAATTAAAAAGTAGAACCACAAAGGTAATAATCTCTGGATTACTACATGAGCCACGAGCAAATTTGCATCGGGTAAATAAGATCAGAGAGTTAAACACATGGCTCAAAGACTGGTGTGGGAGAAATGGGTTTTGGTTCGTGGGACACTGGCACCAGTATCGGGGTAAGAGGGAGCTGTTCCATTGGGACGGGCTCCACTTAGACCGTTCTGGGACTAAGGTCCTGCTGAATCGAATAACTCGGGCTGTAGAGAGGGCTTTAAACTAATTAGTGAGGGGGAGGATTCAGGTGAGCGAAAATTAAAAAGTCAAAGAATAAGGAGAAGTCAATAGAGCAGGGTACCACTGGGGGAGTTGAAAACCAAAGTGTGCCAGGAAGGGACAGAATGTATAAACATAAAGGTGAATCAGAAAGCAGGGTCAAAACAGGAAAAACAGGATAAAAACAAATTAAAAGCTCTTTATGTGAATGCACATTGCATTTGTAACACAATAGATGAGTTGATGGCACAGATAGATACAAATAGGTATGATCTGATAGCCACTACAGAGACGTGGTTGCAAGGTGACCAGGACTGGGAACTAAATATTCAGGTGTATTTGACAATTCGGAAGGCATGAAAGGAAAAGGAGGTGGGTAGCACTGTTAATAAAGGATGAGATCAGTGCATTAGTGAGAAACGATATTGGCTCAGAAGATCAAGATGTTAAATCAGTTTGGGTGGAGATAAGGAATAATAAAGGGAAAAAGTCCCTGGTGGGTGTAATCTATAGGCCCCCTAACAGTAGCTACACTGTTGGACTGAGTATAAATCAAGAAATAATGGAGGCTTGTAAAAAAGGAACGGCAATAATCATAGGAGATTTTAAACTTCATATTGATTGGATAAAGCAAATTGGCCAGGGTAGCCTTGAGGAAGTGTTCATAGAGCATATCCAGGATAATTTCCTTGAACAGTACGTTGCAAAACCAACCAGGGAGCAGGCTATCTTACATCTGATACTGTGTAATGAGACAGGATTAATAAATTATCCCCTAGTAAAAGATCCTCGAGGAATGAGTGACCATGGCATGGTTGAATTTCAAATTCAGTTTTAGGGTGAGAAAGTTGGATCTCAAACCAGTGTCCTAAGCTTAAACAAAGGTATGAAGGCAGAGTTGGCTAAAGTGGACAGGGAAAATAGATTAAAGTATGGGACAGTTGATGAGCAGTGGCAGACATTTAATGAGATATTTCATACCTCGCGACAAAAATATATCCCAATGAGAAGGAACGACTGTAAGAGAAGGGATAACCATCCATGGCTAACTAAGGAAATAAGGAATGGTATCAAATTGAAAACAAGGAGATAAAAAGTGGCCAAGACTAGTGGGAGGCCAGAGAATTGGGAAACTTTTAAAAGCCAGCAAAGGACGAATAAAAAAATGATAAAGAAAGGGAAGATAGATTATGAATGTAAACTAGTACAAAATATAAAAACAGATAGTAAGAGTTTCTACAGGTACATAAAAAGGAAAAGAGTGGCTAAAGTAAACATTGGTCCCCTAGAGGATGAGACTGGGGAATTAATAATGGAGAACAGGGAAATGACAGAGATGTTGAACAAATATTTTGTGTCGGTCGTCATGGTAGAAGACACTAAAAACATCCCAATAGTGGATAATCAAGGGGCTATAGGGAGGGAGGAACTTAATACAATCACTATTACTAAAGAAATAGTACTTGGTAAAATAATGGAACTAACGGTGGACAAGTCCCTGGACCTGATGGCTTACATCCTAGGGTCTTAAAAGAAGTGGCTGCAGAGATAGTGGATGCATTGGTTGTAATCTACCAAAATTCCCTGGATTCTGGAGCCGTCCCAGCGATTGGAAAACCGCAAATGTAACGCCCCTATTTAAAAAAGGAGGCAGACAAAAAGCAGGAAACTAGACCAGTTAGTCTAATATCTGTCATTGGGAAAATGCTGGAGTCCATTATTAAGGAAGCAGTAGTGGGACATTTAGAAAAGCATAATTCACTCAAGCAGAGTCAGCATGGTTTTATGAAAGGGAAATCATGTTTGACAAATTTGCTGGAGTTCTTTGAGGATGTAACGAGCAGAGTGGATAAGGGGGAACCAGTGATGTGGTGTATTTGGATTTCCAGAAGGTATTCGATAAGGTGCCACATAAAAGGTTACTGCACAAGATAAAAGTTCAAGGGGTTGGGGGTAATATATTAACATGGATAGAGGATTGGCAAACTAACAGAAAACAGAGAGTCGGGATAAATGAGTAATTTTCTGGTTTGCAAACAATAACGCAGGGATCGGTGCTGGGGATCAACTATTTATGATCTATATTAATGACTAGGATGAAGGGACCAAGTGTAATGTATCCAAGTTTGCTGATGATACAAAGATGGGTGGGAAAGTAAATCTGCAAAGGAATATAGACAGGCTAAGTGAGTGGGAAAACATTTGGCAGATGGAGTATAATGTGGAAAAATGTGAGGTTATCCACTTTGGCAGAAAAAATAGAAATGCAAATTTTAATTTAAATGTAGAAAAATTGCAAAGTACTGCAGTACAGAGGGGCCTGAGGTCCTTGTGCATGAAACTCAAAACTTTAGTATGCAGGCACAGCAAATAATCAGGAACGCAAATGGAATGTTGGTCATTATTGCAAGGGGGATAGAGCATAAATGCAGAGAAGTCCTACTGCAACTGTACAGGGTATTGGTGAGGCCACACCTGGAGTACTGCGTACAGTTTTGGTGTCCGTATTTAAGGAAGGATATACTTGCATTGGAGGCTGTTCAGAGAAGGTTCACTAGGTTGATTCTGGAGATGAGGGGGTTGATTTATGAAGATAGGTTGAGTAGGTTGGACCTATACTCATTGGAGTTCAGAAGAATGGGAGGTGATCTTATCGAAACATGTAAGATAATGAGGGGGTTCGACAAGGTGGATGCAGAGAGCATATTTCCACTCAGAGGAAACTAAAGCTTGGGGCCATAATCTCAGAATAAGGGTCTGTCCATTTAAAACTGAGATGAGGAGGAATTTCTTCTCTCAGAGGGTTGTAAATCTATGGAATTCTCTGCCTCAGTGAGCTGTGGAGGGTGGGTCATTGAATATATATAAGGCGGAGATAGACAGATTTTTGAGTGATAAGGAAGTAAAGGGTTATGGGGAGCAGACAGGGAAATGGAGCTGAGTCCATGATCAGATCAGCCATGATCTTATTAAATGGCAGGGCAGGCTCGAGAAGCCAGGTGGCCTACTCCTACTCCTATTTCTTATTTCTTCTGTTCTTATGTTGCTATGTATTCAGGGATAGCCTCACCTCCATAGCATTCTCCCGCTTTCTCTCACCCTGCCATTACGATCTTGAGGAATTAAGGGCCGCTTACCAGGTATAAATCAGGTCAGTAATTTAAGTAGTTAATGAACTACTTTGTCTAAAAATTCTAAACTACTCTGTGATTGCATCAGAGTAAAGTATAAAGGGGTCAAAAATTCGGTTGCTAACGCCTGCTGATAACGCCAGTGTTAGGTGTTAACTGTGAGTTAGGCAGTTGGGATTCGCAGTGGGTGCTGTTCACGCCTGATGCAAAATTCGGTGGGCATTTTTTAAGGGCATTAAAACGTAACATAGCGCCGGCTAACACCATGGAAATCATGACGTCAGTACGCGTGCTACGTCTCCTTGGCGCCCTTCTCGCTACATTCACTTTTGCCGTCTCACTTAACGGCTGGCATCAATGACATCTGAAAAAGTTGGACTGCACAAGGCGGAGAAGCTAATCCGGGGCATTATTTAAAGGGGCCGGGGCTCAAAGGTCTCAGTCAGTGCTGCGTTTGCCGCTCGCTCAGACAGTAAGGTGCTGGAGTCGTACTGCTGTTGACTCTTCAGATTGGTTATTAGTAACTCGGACACGTTGCTGGGTTCCATATCGGAAAAATGTGAAAGTTATGTTTCGCTGTGACCTGTACCAAGTGATGGGGACAGTGTTGGCACACCACTTCGTCATGTGGCGACGACTGTGCAGAGACAGCTCAGGGCAAATGTGGATCCTTCCCAGAGGAGAGGCCCCAGACAGCGAGGAAGGAGGCTATACAGACACAGGTTTTACCATGGTTTTATCTTGAGATTTCCGAGAAGCAGTGCTTAAGAAGGCTGCGGTTCCTCAAGGAGGTGGTCACGGAGCTCTTCAACCTTCTGCAGACATACCTGGCAGCTGACAGCGGCACCAGGACCTCGCTGTCAGTGGCAGTGAAAGTGACAGTAGCACTCAACTTCTATGGTACCGTCCCCTTCCAGTCTCCTGTCGGCGATATAGGTAACATCTCACAGTTTGCAGTACATTGCTGCATTCGCCAGGTTACCGACGATCTCTGCAGCAAATGAATACACTAGATCAAGTTCAGTATTTCCAGGGAAGACGTGGATGAGCGTTGCTGTGGCTTCACCAGAATAGTGGCCTTCCCCAGGGTTCAGGGGGCCATTGATTGCACTCATCTGGCATTGCGGGACCCGCCTCTTCACCTGGCCATCTACTAAAGACATCACACCCCACCCTCGAGGCCTCCATGCATATAGATCGCAACACAAGATTGTGACAAATGAAACAAATTTTTATTACAGAAAACACCATAGTGTGTTGTAAAGAAGCACTAAAGGAACCATTATCCACAGCAAGCAATAATAGTCCTCTTGAAGCATTATCACCCACGTGCACGTGCAACTATTCACATTAATTCATCATGGAACAAGGACAGCAGTTCTGGGCAGCATCACACAATTCTTTATTGACTCATTCAACTCCAACTTTGACATTACTTCACATTAGAGCAAAGTGACCATTTATGGCAACGAGCGCACACATCTTTACTAGCTCTTTCTCAGTGCTTTCCTACCTTTTCCCTTCTCCTCCCTCTGAGGCCTACTGCTCCTCCTCAATGAAGTCTTAGTGCCTGTACCAAAGCTGGTAGAAGGTCACTGTGTTGGCGCTACTGCCACACATGATAGCCTAGCAGGACACCCTGAGCAGCTCAGGCCCTGGAAGGCCCAGCTGTGGACTGCATCACCTCAGCATGGTCAGCAGCACTCTGTGGTGGATGGGTTGCAGAGAGCGGCAGGGAGAAGGGCGGAATGTTGGCGTCCTGAGAGAGGACATCACATTCCAACAGGCCCGACACAGTTCTACTCGCCCGGGGTAGAGCCTCAGCATCTGCAGCTATTGCAGTGAGCAAAATTCACCAGAACCCCCCCGTGTTTGGGCTCATTTGAAAGGAAATTTGGGATTATCTACTGAAAAGTTTGGAACTCTAAAGTGCTTATGGAAGAAATTACGAACTTTAATAGAATTTGGGATTTAAAAGACAAACTCAAGGCTGTGGGCGGACCTACGGAGCTAGCAAGAGACAGTCTAATTAAGTAAAGCTACCTAGGTGTGAGAACTGAGTTACCTGTCTGGAAGAATGAGTATTTGAGAATCTTCCTCCACAAGCGACATTACCATCACAGTATTACCCAGAGATAGCTCCCCATCAACATGGGTCTGGACAAACCTTTTCAGCTTATACATCACAAAGAGGCCCAATCCAGCCTGTATGCGAAAGACTAAGCAAAAGGACATTGCAATTACCAAACTAATATTTCCATCAGGAAACAGTTTTTCGAAGATCAACCCACCCAAGACATATCAACTTTAACGAGCCCGACAAAATATTACAAAGAAGAACCAAGCCCGCCAAAATTATACAAAGGATTGTGAAGAGATTTGGTGGCAAGATTAGAACACTGAAATCATATAACTGCCTCTGTTTTCAACAGAGGAGAGAGGAGAGGTGAGAGACGAGAAGACGAAGAGAGAGAGTGGGGGAGAGAGGTGGTCGCTACTACCTCATCAAGACAAGGAGAGAAACCAACGTGACAGTTGTAAAACTAACTTCTCCAGCCTCGAAGTCTTGAAGTCCTGAAGAAAGGAAGAACATCACCATCTACCATTAACTATCAAAAGGATTGGTAAACATAAGTCCCTGCCCTGGAGTCTAACCTAGCTAGAATTAGGTATTGGGAGGTGGGAGGTATAATTTTACTGCAACCCCTTTGAATGTGTAGTGTATGGTTCTTTATTCGAGTGATTATAAGTTTGACCTTGTACCTTTCCTTGTCTTGTTTTCTTTTTGAGTGATTGTAAGTTTGGCCATGTATTTTCTTACTAGAGTAATAAGCCTGTATTACTTTGACTGTAATAAAACTGAAGTTCTTTGCATCAAACCAGTGTCCTCTGCACTTTTGTCACACCCCCCAAATAAATCCAGAGTACAGAACCCAAGGGAGGGGGAGTGATTCGAAACCGCTCAAGTTGGTCAGAAGGGAGCCTGACCCCCTCATAGAGACCCCCTCATAGAGACCACAACACACAACACACCCCACACCCCCTTACAAAATGGCGACCGCGGCAGGACTCTGGTACATGGGGTGTGATGTAGAGAGTGCTGGTTTGGGGCAAAGAACCAAAATGGAAGAGAGGATTTCCTCCTATGTGTATAAGAAAGTGAATGTAACTAAGGAATGGGTGCTTAGTCTATTGCGCGCTGTGCGTCCGGCTGACGCTGCAGCCCATTGGGCAGCAAGTAACGATCACAAAGAAGCAGTAGAGAAAGCAATTTGGTTGGTCTGTCTACAGTGACAGGGCCAGCTGTTAGACAGAATGAATGAAACATTGCAGGCAGAGTTATGGGAATGTTCAGAGAGCTATCAGGAAAGGTTTATGTCAGAAGAAAGATTATCAGGAGAACTCCGTAAGCTAAAACAGGAAAAGACCCAAATAATGGAAAGGTTAAAAACAGTCAGGACTATTTTCAATGTCAGGTTACCGAGGCCAAAAGTAATGAAAAGTCACTGAGGGAGGAAAGCACTCGCCTCACCCTACAAGTAAAAGAGTTCCAGGAAAGATTAAAAGATGTGCAAGCAGCGTATAAAGTAGCTAGCACTAATGGGTTTGAATCGGGAGACCACGGTCCCCGCCAGCAACAAATTAAAAGTTTAAACCTTGCTCTGTCCAAGGCAAAAGGCATGGTATGCCTAATAAGCCCGAGTATGCCCCAGGTAAACCTGGAAGAGAAGGAAGAAACTACCCGGCCACTACCTGTGGCACCGGTGACTACACCGGTTCAGCAGCAGGAGGGGCAAATCAGTTGCGGGGCGGACAGGGATAGTGAACCACCACCACCTGTGGCACCGAGTTTCAGCTCAGCTTGGCCGCAGGGAGGAGAGGGAGGCGAGCCAGAACAGGGAGAGCCAGAACCAGGGCCAATGTGCCCGGTCCGGCAACAGAGGTTTGGCCCGCCCACCCTTAACGGGGTCCAGGGCCCCTGGAAAGTCAGTTTGTGGTCCCCCACACTCCTCACCAGCTTAGGGCTATGATAAGCCACCTGGGAAAGCTAACTCCAAAGGGAGACCCCTCGGTTCACTTTGTGGAGGTGGAACAGGCAGAAGATATTAATGGATGCGATGATGCAGAAATGCTTCTCCTGTCCCTAGACAGCAAACTGTACCAGTGACTCTCTACTGAGAGCAAAAGAGGACGGAAAACACTTGCTGCCATCCAGAAAGACATTTTAGAAGCTATGGGCTGCAATGACGGGAGTCCCTTCTCCAGAATAGAGAAAACGGTGCAGCTCACAGGAGAAACCCCATAGGCTTTCGCAGACTGACTGTGGCCGGTGTACAAAAGAGCCTGTAGTGGGGACACAGACAGAGATCACTTAAACCCGGATGAATTAGCACACTGGCTCCAAAGCCTAGTAGCTAACAGTTTACCCAGAATAAGAACCAAGGCTGAGGCCTGGTTTGACCCCATAGATCCCCAAGCCACAGAACAGGGAGTGCTTAGGCAGCTGACCCTAGCTCACAGAAACGGCAGAGGGACGGAAGAGCACCCACAAAAGGGAAGGGTTCACAAAATCCGACCTAACCAAGATGAGAGGGAATGGCACCACGAGGGGGGCAACCCCTCCGATACAAAACGTACCTGCTTCGGGTGCGGAAAGAGTGGACACTGGAGAAGGGATTGTAAAAATCCTTGGAAGAATAGTGCAGGAAAGAATTCTCCAGCCCCTGCCCAAAAGACCGAGACAGAGAAGCCAGTCCCTCCTCACTCGTTTGAGACCTTTTTAACTGCGCTCCGAGCTATGTTAGATGGCCCTGGGAAGGGAGCCACCGCCAGCGGTACCGAGATCCCATCTGCCTCCTCCCAACCAAAACCGTGACTAGGACAGGCACAGCCTGTCCACCTGTGTGCCCTCGAGTATGATGCGTGGGGAAGACCAACCGTACAGATGGAAGTGGAAAAGATGAAAGGGACTTACCTGCTGGACACCGGTGCCTCAAGCACCCTTGACTATGTAGCTAACCCCACCGCCTCACCTCTGTCTAACGGGGTTCCCTACAGCTTGGTGGGTTTCACAGGTACTGAACAGACTGGCTGATTCTCCGTGTTGCTCTCCATTAATTTAGCTACACTCCACACTAAGTGGACTTGTGTCCTGATGAAGTGGGAGCAGGAAGGGAGAGGGATCCTGGGGGCTGACTTTATCCTAGGCCACCGCATCCTGGTGGATTTAAGAAACCACTGTCTTTGGGGGTGAGTCTGTACGGGACAGGAGAGTGAGGTGATGGTTATCCCAGGAAAACAGGGAAAAGGGACAGTGTGCACCATGAAACCAAAGGAGGGTTACGACCTTGAATCACTGGTCAGTAACACCCCTGTAGAATATCAAGAATATGTGAGGAAAAACCTTGCAGCTTTTGCAACTCACAAACACGACTGCGGGAGAATAAATAGGGTCGAGGTTAGCATAGATGGGGACCCCATGACCCGACCACAGAAACAGTACAACTTCCCCAGGGAGGTTGAGGCAGACATGGAAACAGCCTTGGGTTCGCTTGAGACCAATAGCTACCCATGTGAACTCTCCATTGTGGCCGGTTAAGAAACTGGACAACTCGTGGAGAGCCACGGTGGGCTATCGAGTACTCAACGGTAACATCCCCGCCTGTGCACCCACTGTTGCTGTTGTCGCCGACCTCATTGGAAGTATCCCAGCCTCCGTGACCACATTCACGGTGCTGGATATTTCCAACAGGTTCTGGTCCATACCTTTAAGAAAGGAAGATCAGTACAAGTTTGCTTTTACCTTTAAGGGACAGCAATATACTTGGAACTGTCTCCCTCAGGGCTTCCACAACTGCCCCAGTATTTTCCATCAGTGTATGGCCAACTGTTTAAAGAGTTTCAGCAAACCCCAGCAATTAGTACAGTATGTGGATGACCTGCTCCTGTTCACCGATGAGGGGAAGGAGCATGGCCCACTGCTGGCTGAACTGCTGGAGCTGTTGAAAAAAGAGGGATTTAAAGTAAACCCCAAGAAGGCACAGCTCGGGCTGAAGGAAGTAAAATTCCTGGGACTGGCTGTGCGTGCTGGGAAAAGAGCCATTGACAAAGCTAGAAGGGAAGCAGTGCAGGAGTTACCCGCCCCCAACACAGTAACAGGAGTAAGATCTTTTCTAAGGCTAACCGGGTACTGCAGAGATCTCATTGAGGATTATGCAGCCACAGCAGCCCCTCTGCTCTGACTCCTACAAAAGGGAGTGGAGTGGGAATGGGACGAAGGTTGCGAGGCAGCATTTATCCAACTCAAGAAAGACCTGCAGACCGCACCAGCTCTAGGGGCCATAGACGAGGGTAAAGAGTTTTTCCTGGAGATAGCAGCCAGTGGGGACAGCCTGAGTGCAGTACTGCTCCAAGAGCGGCACGGCCGGCTGAGACTAGTGGTCTACTCCTCCAGGATACTCACGGATGAGGAAAAGGGATACTCCAACTGTGAGAGGTACCACCTAGCCACTCACTGGGCTGTGAAAAGATCACTGATCTTCACAGAGGGGTCTGCTATCACACTCCTTACCCACCATACGCCCAGTCAGGGGCAGGATAGGGACGGCAGGGAAGGTAAGGATAGCTTTTCCCCCAGACCTAAAAATGGTCCAGACCCAAGACCCCGTCCTCAAAACTGTCCTGAACGCGCTAGCAAAAAGGGAAAAGGTAGACGGCCTGTATGGCACTGCAGCAATTGCCAATAAAGAAGGCATGCTGTTCAGGGGGGAGCAATGGGTAGTACCGCAACAACAATGGAGAGAATTCCTCCAGCTGGCCCATGAGGATCCAGGAGCAGGACACCCCGGACCTGAGACCACTTGGCAACGAGTGGAACAAGCAGGGTGGTGGCCAGGACTCAGGGAAGACGTCCGCGAGTTCTGCGCTAGCTGTCTGGTGTGCGCGGCCAACAACCCCGACCCCCAGAAAAGAAAGGTGTCTATGGGACATATCAAGAGAGTAGAGGGACCCTGGCAGTCGATCCAGATCGATTACATCGGGCCCCTATCAACTGCTCAGGGAGGCTACAAGTACTGCCCAGTATTGGTGGATGTATTAGAAACATAGAAACATAGAAAAATAGGTGCAGGAGTAGGCCATTTGGCCCTTCGAGCCTGCACCGCCATTCAATAAGATCATGGCTGATCATTCCTTCAGTACCCCTTTCCTGCTTTCTCTATGGGTGGAAGCCTTCCCATGCCGAACAGCCACTGCCCTGGGAACAGCTAGGATCCTAGTCAGAGAAGTGTTCTCTCGATGGGGACTACCACATTATGTGGAGTCTGACCAAGGGAGTCACTTCACCGGGCAGGTAATGTAGGAGACCCTTAAGATACTCGGCATCAAAGGGAAATGGCATGTCGCCCACAACCCGCAGTTATCCGGGCCTGTGGAGCGTTTAAACCATACTATCAAGAACAGGATGTGCAAAGAGACAGGGGACTCGCCCAAAGGGTGGGTAGAGGTCCTACCCCTAGTCCTCATGGAGATCCGGGCCAGCCAGTCAAAGAGCACGGGATACTCCCCGTAAGAGCTCATGACTGGCCGAGCCATGCGAACCCCCACCCATGTGTTAGCCCCGGTACTCGCGAAAGGTCAACTTAGGGAAGCGAACCGGGACAGCTTTGTCAGGAATCTGTTTGAAAACCTTAAACAAATTCACTGGCAAGCTGCTAGCAACATGGGAAAACAGCATCGGAGCAACTGACTGCTGCTAGAACCCCGCAAGCACCATGAGTGGGAGATAGGGGACCAGGTTATGGTGAGAAACTACGCTAGAGTAGGGGTCTTTGAGGCACTGTACATGGGACCGTACAACATTGTCGACAAGGCAAGACCCATGGTCTATGCCATAAAATTGCCCCACCGAATAAAGTGGTTCCACATAAATCAGTACAAACTTTTCAACCCCGGGGCAGCAGCTAAACGTAAGCGACAGCCAAAATCTGTAAACCGTACTAAAGACAGGGACCCCCAACCAACGGCCCCCGACTGTGGAAATCCCACAGGGGACGTGGCAGACTCACAGACTGCACCCAGAGGGGCGGTGGACTGGAAGAGCTGTGCCCACAATCATTTGGGACTCGGACGCACCTCCAGCAGCCGGAGCCTTAAGAAGGACTCCCTGCACACCACGGCCAAAGACACCGTGGTCACCAGTGCTCCAATTTAAATGATTCAGCCCTGGGAGAGGGACTAGCCGCAAAAGGGTACCTAAGGTCAGAGACCAGCCAGCGAGCAGGGACACCCAGCCGGTAGCCTCGGGCAACAAGGGTCCCTCAGAAGAGATAGCGGTGGAACAGCCACCAAGTGAGAGTCCCCAGCCAGTAACCCTCAGCCAGGCAGAACCCCCAGGGGAAGAAACGAATCAGGCAGCCACCCACAAAGGAGCGGCATGCTGCAGCACCGGAGGGGACGTTCCCCCGATAGTGTGGGACTCGAACCCACCTCCGGTCAGGGTACTTGGGGTTAGATGGTGCAGACCGATCTATCACCTACCTCGCTGGACACCCAGCAGGAGAAGAAGAAAAAGAGAAGGCAGGAACTAACCTGGCCACCCGGAGACGGGTGGCAGTTGTACATATATAGCGATGTGAATTTAAGGATGTTTAGCAATATGAATTTAAGTATGTTTAGTGAATAAGTTTAGGATAGTGTAAGATTTATCTGTGTAATGATAAGTATATATGTATTAGTTAACTGGGGTAAGGAAAAGAATCAACCTTTGCAGCTGTTAAAAGAAGCACAGGCCGGGTAATCCCCGGGAGTAAGAAGAATCTACCGGTATGGCTATTAAGGAAGCACCGGTAAGATAACAAGCAGAACGACTGTGAGATAAAGTTAAAAGCAGGAATCAGTCCACAAGGAACTGAATAAGACAGCCAGTCAATTAAAGACTATGAGCCCAGAATTTGGAACTCAGTCACCTTTGTCAAGGCAGTGAGCTTTCTCAGGGCTAGACAATCTGTTTTATGTGCCCTTATAGGAAAAAGAACAGTATGGAAAGGATCCTGTTCTGCTCGCTATGATAGGGATGAGCAGCAGTGACCGAGGAGACGTGGAAGAATCCCTCATCTACGGGTGTTCAGGAGGGAGAGCACCGATCGTAACCGCCGGGGGTGGCCCCCGAGACATGGAAGAACTCGCCATTTACGCACACGAGGGAAGATGGCCAGGGTGGCTGGGATCTAATTCTACCCGCTATTACTTAAATGTTTTGACTATGTACCTTTATTTTACTGAACTTAAAACATGCATGACTATGGACCTTTTATGCGATTTGAGAATGTGTTTTGACTATGTGCTTTGTTTTACTTTATTTGAAGTTGTGTATGACTGTATACCGTTATTTTACTGTGGAAACCGAGTAAAAGGGAGACATTATACCCCCTCTATGCTATAACCGAATTGTAACGACTGTATTCGCCTGTATATTGCATTGCATTTCAACGGGGGTTTCAGGGTAATGTTTAGCTAGTATAAATGCAGGGAAGGTTGACTCTCGGGTGCAGGAATTTTGCTTACCTTGTTTGACACGCAAGGAGTGTAGAGTGTCAACAGAGGGGACTGCAGTGAGCAAAATTCACCAGAACCCCGCCCCCCCCTGTGTTTGGGCTCTTTTGAAAGGAAATTTAATTTGGGACTATTTACCAAAAAGTTTGGAACTCTTATGGAAGAAACTACAAACTTTAATAGAATTTTGGATTTTAAAAGACAAACTCAAGGCTGTGGGTGGACCTACGGAGCTAGCAAGAGACAGTCTAATTAAGTAAAGCTACCTGGGTGTGAGAACTGAGTTACCTGTCTGGAAGAATGAATATTTGAAAATCTTCCTCCACAAGCGACATTACCATCACAGTATCACCCAGAGATAGCTCCCCATCAACATGGGTCTGGACAAACCTTTTCAGCTTATACATCACAAAGAGGCCCAATCCAGCCTGTATGCGAAAGACTAAGCAAAAAGGACATTGCAATTACCAAACTAATATTTCCATCAGGAAACAGTTTTTCGAAGATCAACCCACCCAAGACATATCAACTTTAACAAGCCCAACAAAATATTACAAAGAAGAACCAAGCCCGCCAAAATTATACAAAGGATTGTGAAGAGATTTGGTGGCAAGATTAGAACACTGAAATCATATAACTGCCTCTGTTTTCAACAGAGGAGAGAGGAGAGGTGAGAGACGAGAAGACGAAGAGAGAGAGTGGGGGAGAGAGGTGGTCGCTACTACCTCATCAAGACAAGGAGAGAAACCAACGTGACAGTTGTAAAACTAACTTCTCCAGCCTCGAAGTCTTGAAGTCCTGAAGAAAGGAAGAACATCACCATCTACCATTAACTATCAAAAGGATTGGTAAACATAAGTCCCTGCCCTGGAGTCTAACCTAGCTAGAATTAGGTATTGGGAGGTGGGAGGTATAATTTTACTGCAACCCCTTTGAATGTGTAGTGTATGGTACTTTATTCGAGTGATTATAAGTTTGACCTTGTACCTTTCCTTGTCTTGTTCTTTATTAGAGTGATTGTAAGTTTGGCCGTGTATTTTCTTACGAGAGTAATAAGCCTGTATTACTTTGACTGTAATAAAACCGAAGTTCTTTGCATCAATTCAGTGTCCTCTGCACATTTGTCACACCCCCCAAATAAATCCAGAGTACAGAACCTAAGGGAGGGGAAGCGATTCGAAACCGCTCAAGTTGGTCAGAAGGGAAGCTGACCCCCTCATAGAGACCACAACACACAACACACCCCACAGCCCCCCTTACACTATCTGGGTGAGCACAGATTGCTGCCGTACTTTGCCAACATTAGTTCCCTGTGCAACTGATGGGGCCTCAGACACAATGGCAGCAGTCAGTGCCTGCATAGATTCAAGTTGGCTCTGCATCAGGGCAGACTGTGACTGCAGCACAACATGGAGCTGATTGTTGCCATCACACACTGACGACATGACAGTCTGCAGTCTCACATAGCGTCGGCCTGGTGCTCAATGGCTACTGCCACATCAGCCAGAGCCCGTGCCACCATGTCTGGGACCCCATGGATACTTGAAGCATCCAACATCCGTTGGTATCTATCAAGGCTGGGCTCGATGGGCTGCTCAGACCTAAATGCAATAGTCCACCACACTCAAAGCAAATGCATTGACACTCTCGGGCACCTTTGACAAATCACCCAGCAGGTCGTTGTGCATCTCCTAATAGTTTCACAAGTTGCAGAATATAATCTGTAATTAATGATTACCTTTTCCATCTCATAAGGATGCTAGTATTTCCCCCCATATGTTATGTATGCTGGGAGGGATAGCCTCACCATGGGCTGATACTCGTGTAATATTCAGTCATCCTCAGGGAGAGTAAGAATGATGTTGGCTGTTAGTTAATGTGTCGTAGTTTCAGCAGTAGACAAATGTACACAAATCCAAATGAGCATCTCATGTTCAGTGGCAGCGATCGTTGTTTCAGAATTGATTTAAAAACATGCTTAAACTTGACCAATCCATGCTGTATATTGTGGTGGATGGATTAGATTAACAAGATCACAAAAGATTTCAAATATAAACAGAAGGAAAGGCTGTTGCAATTACACAAGGTGTTGGTCAGACCTCATTTAGAAGAAGATGTTCAGCTTGGGATGCCTTGGAAAAAGTCGAACAATAATTGGTCAGGTCGATAGCTGGTTGAAAGGACAGAAAGATAACGAGAGACTGGGTAAATTTCAGTAATGCTCTCTGCCGATGGGGTTTAGGAGGTTACCTGATCGAGCTATTTAAAATGATGACTAAGGTTGACCAAGTAGATTGGGAATTACTCTTTCCTCCAGTATGGGAACCAAGAACAAGGAGGTATAATAGAATTTGAGCTTAAGTCGTTAAAAGATAATCCAGGAGAAACTTCTTCACCAAATTGTTGTGAGAATGTGGAGCACACTGCCCCAGAAGACCAAAGATACAAAGTCAATTTGGGGTGTTTAAAAGGGAGTTAGGCGAGATGTTAAAATGAGGCCCCACCTGCCCTCACAACTGGACATAAAAGGTCCCACGACACTATTTCGAGTTATCCCCGGTGTCCTGGCCAATATTCATCCCTCAACCAAAACTTAAAAAAAAGATCATCTGGTCATTATTGTGATATATTCTTACGACATTACTAAAGCACACACGCGCAAGATGGCTCCATTACATCATGTGACTTTTATTGTATTTACAGCAGCAGTTGCAGTATCACAGCAGTCCACATTATCAGACACAATTTCTTCTGGGATGCCATGCCATATGAAGGAAACAATCTTCGCAAATTGTCTATTGTTTTACTTGTTGTTATTTTCCGCATTGGAAACACCTCTACCCACTTCAAATGCCACATGTAACCTTTGCCACATCCTGGGAGGCCATTTCCATGGCTGTAATGGCACTGATGCTGGTTTCTTGCTCACTGATTGACATGTTGTACACTGACTAACGATGTACTCTATATCTTTATCTAGACCTGGCCACCAAAAGTAACTGTGTGTAAGACTCTTGGTGAAGCACATTCCCAGGTGCTGGTCATGAAGATCTCCTAATAATTTGGACCTGAACTTATTTGTAATAGCTACTCTTGCACTCCACATGATATAATCTTCATCCACTGATAATTCGTTCCTATGAACGAAGTATGGATGAATATCTGCTACCTGGTTTAGCCAGCCATTTGCTATGTAATCAGATACCTTTGACATAATTCGATATGTTTGGTTGCTCTACCAATCTCTTCAGCTGTGACTGGCAATTCATCAATGTATGAAAAATGGAATACTTCTTCCCTATTGGATGTAACTTGTGATGGGGATAGCAATCTAGATATAGCATCAGCATTACTGTGATCAGCTGATTGTCTGTACTCAATGCCACATGTATATGCTGACCAAATCAAAGTCCATCTCTACATTCGGGCTGCAGCTAAGGTTGGAACTGGGGACTTTGGATGGAGGATTGCTGTCAGGGGCTTATGGTCAGTAACAATGGTTAACTTATGACCATACAAGTATTGTGGAAATTCTTGACCCCAAAAATCAATGCCAAAGCTTCTTTGTCAATCTGCGCATAATTACATTCACTGGCACTGAGAGTGCGTGAAGCAAAAGCAATTGGTCTCTCCTCCCCACTGTCTAATACATGAGAGATCACTGCCCCAATTCCATATGGAGAGGCATCACATGCTAGCTTAATCTCCTTAGATATGTCATAGTGAACTAACACGGTACTCTCTACCAATTGGCTTTGACACTCTTTGAATGCTGCATCGCATTCTTCTGACCACTTCCAATGGACCTGTTTTTTTCAACAGCTCATTCAGTGGATGTAACACTGTAGCCAAATGTTGTAGGAACGTTCCATAATAGTTCAAAAGATCCAAAAATGATCAAAGTTCAGTGACATTCTTGGGAGTGAGTGCATTTCTGATTGCATCCAGCTTTCCCTTGGTTGGATATAAACCATCTTTTTCTACTCTGTGCCCTAAGTACTCCACTGAGTTTTGAAATAACTCACACTTGTGAGCAGTCACTCATACTCTATGCTTCTCTAGCCATTTGAGCACTTCATTCAACACGCTATTATGGATTTTCCTGTTTGGTGCTGAAATGAGGATCTCATCTAAATAACATACTACCCCTTCAAAGCCTTGCAAAATCTGGTTCATCACCTTTTGGAATATGGCAGGGGCGAAAGACACTCCAAATGGTAGCCTATTAAATTGATATAGGCCTAGATGAGTACTTATAGTCAAGCATGACCTGGACTCCTCATTTAATTTAAGTTGTAAGTAGGCATTTGTAAGATCTAACTTTGAGAAGATCTGGCCACCTGTCAGCATTGTGAACAAATCTTCTACATTTGGCAATGTAGATTGCCCTCTAGGACCTAGTTTACGGTTATTGTATAATCACCACACAAACTTACCTTACCATTTGACTTAGGTACACCTACAATGGGTGTAACCCAATTACATGGATCTATCTTAAAGATAATGTTCTCAGTTTCTAGCCTTTTGAGTTCTTGCTCAACTTTCTCCTTGAGTGCGCATGGTAAGGAACGTGGCTTGCAGTAAACTGGTCTAGCGTCCTTCTGTACTCTGACACTCGCCTTGAAGCCTTGGATCGGACTACCTGTTTCATAGAACACCTTCAGATACTTCTTGATGACGTCATCCTTCAATGCAAATCTCATTTCAACACGAAAAATCTCATTCCAATCCAGCTTCAGTGATCCCAACCAATTTCTACCTATCAAGGCAGGCTTGTCTCCTGCCACTCCTAAGAGAGAAGCTCTGAAACTGATCTTTGTATTTCACCGGTACGGTGATACATCCTACCATAGGGATTTGCTCTCCTGAGTAGCCATGCAGCTCTATCTTCGACTTCTCCAGAGGAAAATCACTTAACTTGTTGAGATATAGCGATCCTGGTACTACGTTCATGAATACACCAGTGTTGATTTCCATGGGTATCCTAGTTCCTGCAATGTCTACTTGGATGATGATGCTTCGCGAATCGTTGTTAGATACCCTCGTGCTCCTGACGATGTTTATCTCCAGAACCTCCTCATCCTGTTGCTTCTCTTCAATGCTATGTAACGTCTGGTGATTTCTATTTATAGCCTTGAACATCGGTTTACTCTTCAGGGTTTCATATACCTGCTTCGGTCAAGAAAATAGCCCTGTTCTTTCTAACAGCACGCCACATCATTGGGGACTTTGATGATAATATTTCTGGTGAAAAACATTTCTAGCCACTCCACATATGCTCCGAAAGTCTCTCGGTTGTGATGGAATTCACCCAAGCGCCCTATTATTCCCATAGGCGCGGCCATATGGACTCTGGCAATGTCAACAGTGTGTTTGAAATTTCCTTGGATTTTTAGCAGTGCTGCAAAACAACGAACCACTCAAAGCCTCTCTGTTGTCTGGCTGGAACATCCACCAACAAAAATTTCAGCTAGGGAATCCAGAAATCCGATCCTACATCGCCAATGTAATATATTCTTACGACATCACTAAAGCACACACACACACACAAGGTGGCTCCATTACATCATGTGACTTTTATCATATTTACAGCAGCAGTTGCATTACCACAGTAATCCACTAGATGGAGCTCTATATTACAATGGTTACATTGCTGTTTGTGAGATCTTGCTGCACGCAAAATGGCTGCAGCATTTTATACATTGCAATAGTGATTAAACTTCAAAAAAATACTTCACCGGCTGTAAAGTGCTTTCGGAGATAAAGGTATTATGAGAGATGGAGCAAAGGCAGGCAAGGCATGCAGGAGCACTGTTTGGGCCAGTTTAAGTGTAGCAATGGCAAATGCCTAGAAGCAGAACCCACATTTTGCCTTTGAATGATGATGGAGCTAAGAGAAGGGAGAAGAATCAATGGCGGTGGGACTGAGGATGTGGAAGATGTTTTTAAACAATTAACAGATGAGGCAGCTTGGTGGCACAGTGGGTTAGTGCACTGGCGCCCAATACCATGGAATACCAATATGCAGGTTTGAGATTTATCATAATCCAAGTTTGCACGCTCAGCGGGAAGCTTTTGTTGTGAGCCTATGAAACAATACTCTAGCATTGCCCAGACATCATTACTGCTTAGCAAAGTAACAATGGGTTGGAATATAGTCTGTCACCTTTTCAATTTGGTGAATCTATCCTAAACTGCTAGGATTTGGCTACTCGCTCACAAATTAATATAAGGATCCGAAATGGAAACGAGTTTGTGTAATCACAATGCAGTTGCCAGTACAACTGCCTATAATTTGGCACTAATTGGGCCAGGTTCATAAGTCACTTGGGACCAGCAGTAGTCATGAGTTACGAATGTTTTCTACTCAAGGAAGCAATATTCGTCACTCCTCACCACCAGTGCAATGTTCTTAATATTTTAAAGCAGACCATCACAGATATTGACCATTTAATTGATCATTTTAGCATATGGAAGGGGTTCTTTCATAAACCATTGCTGTATTTATCCAGGATTAAATTGTATTCCTACTTTCATTATTGTTATGGTGAATGAAAAAATTTGGAGAGGGCAGTGAAGGAGTGTTTTCATTTTTTGTGACGTAGTTCCCACAAGATCCTTTGTGGATTTCAACCCATTAATGGACTTCCTCGTGTTGCTAGTTTCCAACGTGACTCAGCACGGCAGTGACCAGCTGTTTTGTGATGAAATGGACACATTCAATATATCCTCAGAAAGATCAAGTGCTCATCATACTCATAACTTTGACGGGACACCGCCTTGTCACCAGCTGCTGGCCACCAACTAAATAAAAAAGGTTCTTTTCTACATATTATTCAACCATATTGGAAATGTGCGCTGAGGGCTGTTTTACATTGCAGTTTGTGGGACACCACCTGATGTCTTCTCAATCAGTTCCTACAAATATTTCAGACATTATTTAATATTGTATGACTCCATTATTACAGATTTTGCTGCTCCAACCTTCTACATCAAGCTTTTCGAATCTGATTTTAGTATATTAGAGAAGCCCCGACCTTAATAAACAAAGCACAAATAAAGCAAAATGCTTTGGTTGTTCCTTGAGTTTGCAGTAACAGGATTTACTCTACAGGTCACTACCACATTCACACATATGCTGCATTGACTTTTTTGTTTTCTTTAATAAAGAAATAAATGTTTTTAAGCATTGGGTACTTCTGCAGCGGAGCTTCGCACAGTACCAACATTCTGGTCACACATCTACAGTTGTTGTGGCACATTGCAAAGATTTAGTTGGCTCCATGAGGTGTGGGATCATGCCAATCACAGGGCCTCTTCCATCGAAGTAAAATGCTGGCAGTAGTTTTAATTAAAGAAGCATGTTTTGCTGCGGAAGAATTGGTAATTGTTTTCTAAATGCATCCACTTACACAAATATTACATAAGTTAATTTGATGTTCTTCTAAAAAGCGATTTTTTAAAACCATATTTTGAATTTATTTTGGATTCTCTTCCCTCTTTATCCCAGTTATCTTCAATCAGAAGGATGGTGCAGATCAGGCTTTTCAGCACACAGGAAAACCTGCTTACTTCAAAATCCGAGGACAGGAAATTTGATAAGGCCCGAAAATGGGTGAGATTTGCTCGCCCCCGTTTAGAAAGCACACTTTAGACGCTACATTTTCTTAAAGCAAAGCTGTCAGTTTTGAAAGCAGTCTCAAGCCCTTAAAGATGAAATAAAATTTTTAAAATCTTTCAAAAATAGGCAGTCTGCAGCTCTCAAGGCAGAGCTGCCTTCTGCACATAAAAAATGGTAAAAGTGCTTCAGCACTAACACAAATGGCTCAACTGGCCAGTTAAAGGGCACCCAGGATCTTGGATGCAGCACTTGAGCTTTGTGCAACACTGGAAGCGACGTCCTCTACCCACAGGGGGCCAGGAGGCCCTCCAGAAAGAAGAATTTGGGACCAGATCACTGCCAGCAGTGTCACCCCAGGACCTGGCTCCGATGCCCAAAGAAGTTCCATGACCTCAATCGTGTGGTCAAGGTCCGTGAATGCATCTTCAAAAGCCATCTCCTACCAACTGCATCACTAGCCTTACACACTGTTCAATGCATGAACCCCCCCACCCCCACCGCACCCCCTCCCACCCTCCATCACTCACAAACCAACAATCCCTACCAAACATGAGGCACACCTCACATTCCTAGCTTCATTCACCTCACCTCCTTGGAGGAGATGATGCCGGCTATGCTTGGCAGGAGCATGGCTGAACCCTTGGCCAGTGGTGGGGCTGAACCCTTGGCCAGCTGCTGGTATCCTCATATGTTATCCTCCTTTTTACATCCTGCTTCCCCCTCATCCCACAATCTCTTCTGATGAACAAGCTGCACATGATATAAGCGCGCAGCTCCTGCTTTTCCGCCCTCCCTTCACCACAACCCTACTATTGTGCTGCCCTCATTTCGGACACCCAGCCTGCCCAGCCAATGTTTGGCCAAGAAGAGTGAAGAAGAAGAAGAACCATCACTCGATTTGACACTCCCAGCCACCAGCACCTCGAGGTCATCTTGCAGTGTCCCCCACTGAAAGACAGCAGCCTTCCACCAGCCATGCTGCAGCCGCTGGGTAACAGTGCCAGACATCACTAGGATAGGGAAATGCACATGCAAGACAGTCACTAAGGGAATGCACACAGGGCATTAGTTGATTTTCTGATGTAATATTGAATACATATATGGATAAAGTGCGATTGGAAAGTTTTCTTTGTGGTGGCTTTTATTTTGGCAATGTGGCCAAGAGGACGCTGTGATGACTAGTATCACAGGGAAGACAAGGTGTGGGAAAAATGTTGAAATGGGAATTGGGGTTGCGATCACTGGTTCCGCAAATGGATAATTTGATTCAAAAGTGGCTGTCTGAGTTGCCTCCTTCCTTTTGCTTTCTCCTCTTCTGCTTCTTCCTCTTTGCTCTGCGAGCAGCTTGTTTCCTTTGCTGCCTCGGTTTCATCGCCATGTGATGTTGCAGCCCATGAGCGACTGCAAGTAGAGCCCCTAGGACTGTGAGCAAATGGTCTTCTCAGAGGCCTTCCTTTAACATCCAAAGCTTTGCAAGCATCCAGCTGCACTCCCTGCACACCTTAACAACTTTTTTAATAATTTGCACCAGCCATTACTCCAATAAAATGTAAAAAAAACACAGTCCAAAAGCTGATATCAAAACTTACCTGAACGATGTGTGTGTCCCATTAAGAAGCATTGACAGGGTCTCTGTACGCTGCACGCACGTTCTTCTATGCATGGTTAGGAGAGGGTGGTATGGAGAGCAGCGACGTCAAAAATCACAGTCAAGCGTCAATTCAGATATTGCACACAGATTGACGTCACGATCTGCATAGTTACATGTGAGAGATGAACGCAGGCAATGGCAGCGCTGCTGACCTCTCCAAAATGGCGGCCGCGTGTTCTATACTGGAAGTGGGCAGAAGTAAGGCGGCCGCCATTTTTTCAACAAAACTAGCCTAAACAGTAGGCGGTACAACCCCAAATTTCACAGCCCTACTGTTTTCACACCTGAACAGTATAGTCAACCCAATGGAACAGTGTTTTGTCGAGTATTACTTCAATAGCAGATGTATTGGCCCTTGAAAGGACTTCCATGTTGGGTGAACTTGTCTTGACTTCTGACATGAAGCATCAAGATCAAGTGATGCATTTGTAAATTGTCAAGTTCCTTGAAGTGGTGCCTGTAGCACTTCCATTCCTCCGTCGTGTAAAATGAATATGAGCAGTAATGCATTATAGGCCTCAACTTGTCCTTCATGGTGCTACATGCTTATCTAGATTCCATGCACCTTACTCCATACATACCGATAGGATAAGCTCACCTTTTTGATTTGTGCACATAGTTCTTGAGCAAGGAATGTATTGATAGAAAATACTTCCCACATTATGAAACTCAGCTCTTTGTCATCAACGAAGACTCTGATTTTCTTTAGGCAGTTGACGCGTTGACCTCAGTTTTATTGAGGTTGATGTCGAGGCCATAGTTCTTTGTTGCTGCCGAGAATCTGTTGGTGATTAGCGCGGTGTCTTCTTGAGTGTGTCTCCATAGTGCGATCATCTGCAAAGAGTAGTTCACAGATGAGAGCTTTTATCACCATAGTTGACGTATGGAACCTGTTCAGGTTGAACAGCTTGCCAGATCTCCCTTACCACATCACCAAGCAGGGCAGTGGAAAAATAGACAAACCTGACATTCAAGGAAGTTTAAAGCCCTGCTGTCTATCCTAGCTGAAATAGGATCCCATATATGCACATTCTCACAAGCAAGTCATAGTTCGGCCATTAAACAATGCTGATGTACACAACCTGAGTATCCAAACGTTACTAGTAATCATCATGCCAGGACAACTAACAGCATTGAAGGCTTGTGTTAGATTGATGAACGGCATGTATGGGTTCACGTTTTGCTCTCATTACTTCTACATCTGTCTTGTGAGAAAGATCAGATCTATTGTTCTGCACTGTGCTCTGAACCCGCATTGTGCCTCGGGGAGGATATTGTCTGCAATGTACATTATTAAATGGTTCAGGAGATACAATCTTTGCAGAGAACAAGATGTCACAGTAATTGCTGCAGTCAGATTTCTCATTTTTACGTTTGTAAATGGTGATGATCGCCTCTTCAAGGAGGAGTTGGTGAAATGATCCTTGAAGGACAGTGACCTGTCTAATTATCCCTACGGTATAAGGTACCTCATAATCTTCTCATGGACATTCTTGTCTATTAGTAAACAGTTTTTGGAGATACATTGCAATTAATTAAATGGCACTGGTTTCATTGAGAGTAAAGTTTTTTCCCTTTTCTCTTTTATATTTTTGGATAAGTATTGCAGTGTTTTACAGCGGTGAACTCCTGCCCAACCACACTGGTGGTGTTCTGTTGCACCAGCGCTCTGCCCAACCACACCATTGTTAAAGTAAGCTTATTCATCCCCAACTGTTGTAAACCGAGAAGCATATCCTCACATCCTACTCTTCCATTTTTTGTAGGTTAGTGACAAAATACATTAGGCCCATGTCACCACCAGCAAATAAAAAGATTGGAGTGTGAATATACCGTAGGGAGGTCATTAATAAATCAAAGGGATAGCAATGGTCCTAAGATAGATCCCCGAGGGACTCCAATTCCAAGCGGGCTGAGATCAGATAATGAATTTTCAAATATAGTTGTTTGATGTTTGTTTTCTAGCGAGGAATGAATCATCATATGACCCTAACAGATAAACTAGAGTCCTTCAGCTATTACATGATGCTCTGCTTTACTGCATCCAATTTGTTTAAATACACAAAAGGAACTTAACTTGATGGAGAAGGAAAGTTGACTACTGTAAATATTATAACAGTTCTGTGAAAATGAATGAGATTAAGTAAAGGTTATTACCATGCACTAATGTTCTAATTTTCCAAATGTTATCGGGGCATTGGCAGAAGATGAGTTGCTGTTGCAGGAGGACCATTTTCCCAGGAGTCCAGTGTGGTGGACTTTGATCTGAACCAGAACTTATTCTGACTGAGCCAGCATCAAACGCCCATTTCAAATAGTAAAGGTGAACAGAGATGTAACAGGGGCTTCAGGAGAGATTTTTACAGATGACTAGAGGCTGAGCTGCTGTCAGCAGGACAGAGGGGAGAGCTTTTGACAAGGTCCCACACAAGAGATTGGTGTGAAAAATTAAAGCACATGGTATTGGGGGTAATGTACTGATGTGGATAGAGAACTGGTTGGCAGACAGGAAGCAGAGAGTCGGGATAAACGAGTCCTTTTCAGGCAGGCAGTGACTAGTGGGGTACCGCAGGGCTCAGTGCTGGGAACTCAGCTATTTACAATATACATTAATGATTTGGATGAGGGAATTGAGTGTAATATCTCCAAGTTTGCAGATGACACTAAGCTGGGTGGCAGTGTGAGCTGTGAGGAGGACGCTAAAAGGCTGCAGGGTGACTTGGACAGGTTAGGTGAGTGGGCAAACGCGTGGCAGATGAAGTATAATGTGGATAAATGTGAGGTTATCCACTTTAGGGGCAAAAACACGAAGGCAGAATATTATCTGAATGGTGGCAGATTAGGAAAAGGGGAGGTGGAGTGAGACCTGGGTGTCATGGTACATCAGTCATTGAAAGTTGGCATGCAGGTTCAGCAGGTGAAGAAGGCAAATGGTATGTTGGCCTTCATAGCTAGGGGATCTGAGTATAGGATCAGGGAGGTCTTACTGCAGTTGTACAGGGCTTTAGTGAGGCCTCACCTGGAATATTGTGTTCAGTTTTGGTCTCCTAATCTGACGTTCTTGCTATTGATGGAGTGCAGCGAAGGTTCATCAGACTGATTCCAGGGATGGCAGGACTGACATATGAGGAGAGACTGGATCGATTGGGCCTGTATTCATTGGAGTTTAGAAGGATGAGAGGGGATCTCATAGAAACATATAAAATTGTGACGGGACTGGACAGGTTAGATGCAGGAAGAATGTTCCCGATGTTGGGGAAGTCCAGAACCAGGGGACATAGTCTAAGGATAAGGGGTAAACCATTTAGGACTGAGATGAGGAGAAACTTCTTCATTTAGAGAGTTGTTAACCTGTGGAATTCCCTACCGCCGAGAGTTGTTGATGCCAGTTCATTGGATATATTCAAAGGGGAGTTAGATATGGGCCTTACGGCTAAAGGGATCAAGGGGTATGGAGAGAAAGCAGGAAAGGAGTACTGAGGTGATTGATTAGCCTTAATCTCATTGAATGGCGGTGCAGGCTCGAAGGGCCGAATGGCTTACTCCTGCACCTATTTTCTATGTTTCTATGAAACAAAGAGTAGACCAGAATCAGAAGAACAAAGTATGGAAGCTCGGATATAGGCTGTAGCAGTCTGTAGAGGCGAGATGGCTCAAGGCATTGGAAGGATTTATAGACAAGGGCAAAGATTTGGAAGTTAAGGCAGCGAGGACAGGAAGCCAATGAAGGTCAGAGAGGACTGAATAGAATGCCCATTATGGATGAGAATGTTATTTAAAAACTATAATTAAGAGATCAAACCAGTGCATAAATATTTGCAGATGGGTGAGGCAATTCTAATTGATCTTTGAGGTAGTTTTTATTTTATCTTGTGGACTAAAAGTGCAAGATTATCCCTCAACCTTCACGACAACAGACATGTTATACCATTCAGCGAAACTGTTAGTGAATTAAAACACGGGAGCTTTGTTTAATGTTAACAATAAACTGAGCTTTGTCTCTCTCCCAGCCCCTCCCACAAGTTAATTACTCCCATACTTGCACCACTACTGATAGAGAGACCAGGCACATGAACAACCCCCAGGCATTTGTCCAGATCATGTCACAAGCTGCTAAAGATCACAAGAGTTCTCTAGCTCTCTGATTTTAACGTTGACTCTGGGAAAGCAGCACCTCACCTCTGCTCAGCTATTCTCCAGGCAGCCTGATTAGGTGCTCGCCCCATGGGGAATTGTGACCAGCATCCGACATCCTGCTACTTGGTGGCAGAACACATTTGTTTACTAATATGGTGTGCCACTGACCTGCCTTTAAAACAGCGTCTCGTCATATCACAGCTCAGGCTTCAATTTAAAAAATAGGTATTTAATTCATGAGGTCAATTTGTTTATCAACCTGAATTTATGCTCCCAAAATAGAAATCCCCCCAAGAATGTTCGGGCTTTAAAGAGCTAAAAGTGGACACTTTAGGTAGAAGCTGAAAGTGATTTGCATATTGTTTAAAAGTATACTGCGTTGAAGGCAGCAGGTTCTGAGGGTTAACTGGAATGATCAATGGTATGTTGAAACGCCTGCAGCTGTAGCTATATGTAGCTGCAACATGGCTGATCAAAACATGCATAAATTTGAGACAATTTCATGACTGAGTGGCAAGATGCACAGGTTGTCTGGTTTGGATTTTACTCTGGCACAGCCATGCTGCCAACATTATAATATTTCAGCTTAACTCTTTCAGAATAGAGATACATTTATTTCTGAGTAACAATTGTGCTGAAGAGGTAATGCACAACGATAGCACTGGAGCGAGGGAGCAAAGTTTGCAGGGAGCCACAGTCATTGGAATTGCCGCTTAATCTAAAATGGTGCAAGGCAGTCAGTGGGGAATTGTGTGCACATAATTTGTTCAAATGATGGGGAAGGCCCGGTAACTCATGAGCACTTTATCAAAATTATGCTCACTAACAGAATTCTGCATTGCAGTTTCTCATTGAGTATTACATTTATGCAAAACTTGATTGTTTTTTTTTCCAATTTTCCCCCATCCTCTCCTTAAGGTTTTGATTCCATGGTTCCGTGGTTGCTGGTCACCCTCGAGTACCTCATTCAAATGGCCATTCTTCAAGTGTGAGCTAGCACAATTAAGGACATCATAGGTTAGCGTCATCCTGTCCTCAATGCACAGACGCACGCATGAGCGCACTTATGCACACGCACACACAATCAAACACGCACAATCAAACTTGCCTGGTTTTCCTCTGCCGTCTGAGATGAGGAGGAATTCTCTCAGAGGGTTGTAAATCTGTGGAATTTGCTGCGTCAGAGAGCTGTGGAAGCTGGGACATTGAATAAATTTATGACCGAGATAGACAGTTACTTAACTGATAATGGACTAAGGGGTTATGGGGAGCAGGCAGGGAAGTGGAGCTGAGTCCACGATCGGATCAGCCATGATCGTATTGAATGGCGGAGCAGGCTCGAGGGGACGGATGGCCTACTCCTGCTCCTATTTCTTATGTTCTTATGTCGCCCAAGGTGACTGAGGCCCATTCTGAAACCAGACAACTTGACAGACTGAGAAAGATATAACATTATAAATGAATCAAAACTAAAAAAAAAAATGACTATTTTTAAATCTCAAATGAGGACCATTACCACAGGAGTGGCTCGGTTAACTCACTGTGTCACATTAACCTGTCGCCAGGATTGAATGGCCGCCATCTCGAAAATCCATTTTGCAAAGATAAAGCATTAAATTCACAAGACTGCATTGGGCCAAAATAATACATGTTGCAGCATTAAATCATGGAGCTTGGATGAGATTTTATGTTAATATAAGGGCCAAATAAAAATATATTTTTTAAGTTGATGTGCAGTTACTGTATCAAATTAAAATGCTCCATTACTGCTTCCATCTGTTCAGCCTAATTTTGTTAATTAGTTTACATTTTCCATACATTAATAAAACATTGGTGCTCTAGCATAGGTGTTTTCTACTGGTGCTTATATGAAGGCAATATGATGGTGTCACTCCTGTGGGAGTAATAGTGACCCATTCTCTAACTAAGTAACAGCAACAGTCTTCCTATAAATCACAAAGTTAAACAGCTCCATGTTTCTGTGCCTCACTGTTTTGGATCAAACATTTGAAGTATTTGAACAAACAAACAAGTGTAATTACTCGTACAAGTAAAACTAATGGCTATGCACATAGTTGGAGGGAACTTAATTATCTAATCATCACTCTTTAATCTACTTTCATTTCCCCATCATAATGATCCTGAAAAGAAAACATTAATGTTGTCATGCAAACTTTATTTTGTAATTGCCTAGCATGTTTAACAGGTTGAAAATATAAATAAGTTGGCCTACTTTTGTGTCTGCGTGTAAAGGAGGAAGTAGAGTGATGTCTGTGATGCTATTACTCACTAAATCATGTGCCAATTACTCACAAAATGGTCTCCATAGCAAAGAGCAGGTATGAAAGTATATTCTATTTTAAATATTGAACTTCTACTTTACAGGCAGAAAAATACAGGAGAGCAGGTACATTTTTGTTGTATTTTGGGGTATTTTCAATCAATGGGCTGGATTTTCGGTTGTTAACACCTCCGTTAGCGGCCAGAGGGGTCGTTAATGACAGCTTTAGAGGTTACTGATCAGGAACAGAGCGTTTTGCACCCCGAACGGAAATTCTTTTAGAGACTCACCGGGTGCGCAAACCTGTAGCGCCTGGCTGCTGACGATCACTCCGATCATGACGTCAGTCCTGGTGCAATGCCCACGCTCGCGCCCCGGTCGGTAAATTAGGTGCAGCCCCCTCATTCAGCGGCCACCAAGAACAACGTCTGGAAAAGCAGTCGGTATAGGCTTGCAGAGTCGTTAACCGGTGGCTACTTAAAGGGATGAGGAAGCGCTTCCCTCGGAGTCACAGTCAGTGCAACGTTTACACACAGCAGGGTGGTGCCTCCGAGTTTGCAGCGGCAGACGGAAATAAGAGTTCAGCTTGAGAAAAAGTAATTTTGAAAACTTTAATGGGTGCACTACTATGCCGCGCCTTTAAGAGTCGGCTTTTCCTGGGATCTGAATTGGAGTTTGGCGCATTGACTCTGTTAAATTTAGCGCCGGCATTTTCGTTAGGGCCCACCCGCCCCCCCCCCCCCCCCCCCAGCTCTGATGTGCAATGGCTGATTTAGCCCCCCTGTCAGCTCTTCGACCAATTCTGATGAATTTCTGGACAGAGGGCGCAAACTTTTTCAAGGCGATAAAATCATGGGATTGCCATTCAAGCTGTTTGAGCGCCAAGAAAACTGGATGATCAAATTAATTGTTTTCGATATGATATGTCCGAGTGTCAGTGTCTACTACAATATGACCTTTCTGTTGGCTGATACTGTTATCAACAAGGGCTTGAATCTTATAAAACCCTTCTTCTTCCTATCACAGGACACAAAGTCCTTTGTTTTGAATGGGTAAACACCATTAAACAATGCAATTTGACAATAACGTTACTTAATGCACTACAAATAGTGGAAGAACTAATAGAAGAAATTCCATCTGAAAAGTCTTTTTTTCCTAAAGTTGAATGTAAGATGAAATCTCACTAAAACTGAGTTGAGGAGGAATTTCTTCTCTCAGAGGGTTGTAAATCTATGGAATTCTCTGCCCCAGAGCGCTGCGGAGGCTGGGTCATTGAACATATTTAAGGTAGAGATAGACAGACTTGTGAACGATAAGGGAATAAAGGATTATGGGGAGCGGGCTGGGAAGTGGAGCTGAGTCCATGATCTTATGAAATGGCGGAGCAGGCTCGAGGGGCCAATTGGCCTACTCCTGCTCATATTTCTTATGTTCTTATGTTCACTTTCTTCTGCTCCTCCAACTGCAGAAGGAAGGTAGATTTAGTACCTTTCACATCGTCAGAGTGTCCCAAAGGTACGTCACACTTGATGAATTACTTTTGGAGTGTGCTCATTGTTATATAGCCAAACTTTGAGTCAAAATGGTGAGTGATAGTGGTCTTTACAATCATAGGGCGCTCAAAGCACAGCCTAATCCACTTCACTAATACATACTTTCTAGCTCGCGATCACTAGATAACAATCAGGAGAGGGCTGGCTCAGCTGAGATCAGGATTGAACCTGGAACCTTTCTGATTAGCAAGATCCACTGCCCCAAGCTGAACGGAATGGGAAAATATAATCTTCAATGACAGTTTCACATGCTACACATTAAAAAGTCTTTGTATGCCCCCTAACATTTGAGAAGATAAATCATGATTGTGCCAGTGATCTCAAAATCAGACAGTGACAGGACCGTGTCCTACCTGGTAAAATGAAGATATCTGTAACTTTGTAAAAAAAAATGGAAAACGCACACAGCACTGAATACCTTCTTGTGCAGTTAATTTTTTTTAGATTTGCACTCATGAGATTGAGACCGGCTATAACTCACCTATATCTCTGGCATGCTAGTAAGCCTGACTGATCATTCTTAAACTCTTGTTAATTTGTTATTTGGACTTGTGAACAATGATGTGACCAGCTCAAGTCATTACTGCTGTTACTGTGCTGTAACCAATAATCAAAGAGGGATTTCCCAAGGATGGGCCAATGTGTTCAGCCAGTACATATTTGCCTTCTGGAATTTCCTCCTGCATTCCCTCAATCTTCTCATTTCCTTGCCCTACTTTCAAAAACCTTCCCGAAACTCCTCTCTTTAACCATGCCGTAGATCTTGATTTTTGTGCGCTCGTGTAAAACGGGTGATAATTAGTGGTATTAAGTTCCATTAAGTCAACGGAAATAAAAATTAGGAGAGAAGTAAAACAGCTGGCTACTCGCAATCACCTGTTTTACACTATCGCACAAAGGCACGATCTACCCCCATGACTTTGGGCCCGGATCCGAACCTTTCCATTTTTCCTATTTCCCCTTCTGCTGCTCCCTGTCTACTGTAGTGTTCTCCTTGATGGAATTTGATTTGAGACAGGCTCCTGCACATGATGAGCACAATAGAAGTGAAAGTTCATTTTGTGCTCTATGGAAACAGTGCATAAACAGATGTTGGGCATGTTAACAGCTGCAGGCAGTTAGGGGCTCATTTTGTATCAAAATATGGTAAGTATTTTAATGGCCCGAAAATTGCGGTCGGGGGCTTCTTGGGGGCGGATGCCTCCGACCGAAATTCTTTTTACGAAAATACCTGGTGGTCCCGGAGGAACGTAGACTTGTGCTCCAAGGCCTAGTTGCGCAGTCCAGCGTAGGGGCCCACGTATTCCAGGAGCGAATGCACATTCTGGGATCATGTGGGCCTGGACCACCAATCACAATGTAGTATTCTCATTGATGCAAATGGGAGCTCAGAGCCCCCATTACTGTCAATGAGAATATCCCTAAAATCACATAAAACACCAAGATAAATTTTTTTAAACTCTTCACTTCTTTAAAATTAATAGGAATTGCCTTAAATTAAATGTTGTAGGGAAAAATTTATTTTTTTGAAATGAAAATTTTTTTTTAATTGTGTTAAAAATAAACTTACCTTCATAGATAGGGTTTTTAATATAAAAATAAATAATAACATTTAATTTTTCTATGTTTTAAAACTCTTATGCTGGTAAAAGTGGGCTATACGCCTAAATAGCCCAAATCTCCGCCCACGAATGTCCTTCTCCCGGAGATGCGTGCAATCTGTCATTTTGACAGATCGCAAAAGCCGGTTCTCGGGGCATGCACATCACACGCCAAGGACCTTCATTTGCGAGGCCAATTCTGGTGCCTGCGTATATTGTACTCAGCCGGAGAGGCCGCAATTTTCGGGCCAATGTTTCGTTTGTGTTACAGGAACAGCAATAGACTACTGTGACCCAGGAGTCCAAAGACAGTGATATAACAGGAAGTAATATTAATAAGAATCGGACAATGTTTGCTCTGCTGCTGATGCCAGAGGTGTGAAATGGTGACAATGCAATGCAGAAAATGTGAATAACTGTTGAAAGAAAAAGTTAGGAGAAACTAATTACAATGAACTGAGCTTAATTTGTGGGATTTTTTCCATCAGCATACTGTAGGTGTTTTGTGATATTCAGTATTGAGACCTGCTTTCAGATAGCATAATTGCCCTGATATTAAGGGAAATCAGATTCAAGATACCCCCTCATCTATAGCTCAGGAACAGGATCTCAGTCAATACAAAGTCCACAGATTTCTAGCTTCCCTCCCCCTTCCATTATTTACATATCAGGTAGCCAGAGCACCCATTGGATTCTGGAGAGGCAAAGCCACTTTATTGCATGAAGTCTATTAGGCAGTTAAATACATGCTAATTTTCTTAAAATATTTACTGCCACAAGGGGATGGAGTATAAAAGTATGGAACTCTTGCTACAAGAGTACAGGGTGTTGATGAGACCACACCTAGAGTACTGCTTACAGTTTTGGTCTCCTTATTTAAGGAGGGATATACTTGCATCGGAAGATGTTCAGAGAAGGTTCACTACGTTGATCCCTGGGATGAGGGGGTTGTCTTATGAGGGAAGGTTGAGCAGGTTAGGCCTGTTCTCATTGGAGTTTAGAAGAATGAGAGGTGATCTTATTGAAACATACAAGGTCCTGAGGGGGCTTGACAGGGTAGATGTTAAGAGGACGTTTCCCCTCATGGGGCAATCTAGAACCAGGGGGCATAGTTTCAGAATAAGAGGTTGCCCTTTTAAGATGGAGATGAGGAGGAATTTCTTCTCTCAGAGGGTCGTGGATCTTCGGAATTCTCTACTCCAGAGAGCTGTGGAGGCTGGGTCATTGAATATATTCAAGGCTGAGATAGACAGATTCTTGCACTATGGGGGAGTCAAGGGTGAAAGGGAACGGGCAGGAGTGTGAGTCAAGGCCATGATCAGATCAGCCATGATCTTATTGAATGGCGGAGCAGGCTCGGTGGGTCAACTGGACTGCTCCTGCTCCTATTTCTTCTATATTCTTATGAAGAAATCAGAGACTAGCAGGTGGACAACTAGGAGCTCACCATAGTCCCCACCTATCTTGGAACTCATTGTGGAGCAGCCAAGTGAGCTCGCAGGCTCAGGAAGCACTTCTGCAGCTCAAGAGCTGAGGAAACAAAGCCATTTCTTGGGCTGTCCCCTCCACCCGTCGCCCACGCACCCTCTGCCCTTCGCCCGTGGCCCCTCCGCCCTTCACCCGTGCCCCCTCCGCCCTTTGCCCGTGCGCCCTCCGCCTTCGCCCGTGCCCCCTACGCCCTTCACCCTTGCCCTCTCTGCCCTTCGCCCCGGCCCCCCCCCACCCTTCACCCATGCCCCCACACCCTTCACCCGTGCCCCCCACCCTTCACATGTGTCCCCTCTGCCCTTCGCCCGTGCATCGCCCACCCTTCGCCTGTGCCCCCCACCCTTCGCCCGTAACCCTTCCACCCTTCGCCCTTGCCACCCCCACCCATTGCCCGTAACACCCCTCACCCTTCGCCCATGCGCCCCCACCCTTCACCTGTAAACCCCATCCTTCGCCCGTAAACCCCCCACCCTTTGCCCGTAACCCCCCACCCTTCACCCATAACCCCCCCAGCCTTCACCCGTAACCCCCCAACCTTCGCCCATAACCCCTCCACCCTTAACTCCAACAAAATGTGTGAGAAGCTCAAGGTTTGCTTTGTCAGTAGATTCATCTGGTTCTATCCTTTTCCTTGCCCATGGAATCAAAGCTTCCCCCAAGTATTCCCCTCCATCTCAGGCTCATCTTATGTCCTCCCCTCAGGCTCTCTCTGAGCTTATCTTCTCCATGACACCCATCTCAACTCCCTTGATCCCATTCCCACTGTTTGTTATATATGCATATTTGTGTTTACTCTGTACAGCCACCAGAGGGCTCATCCCCTGGAGTGCCAAGGGATTCCATAATCCCTTGGGAGCACAGGTATTTAAGGAGGCTTCACAGGTTGGAAAGGCACTCTGGAGACCTGCAATAAAAGACTAAGGTCACACTTTACTTTGAGCTCACAGTGTTCAGTCTGACTCTTTCGCCATGCACAACAACTGGCAACGAGATACAGATAGCGAACCCAAAGATGCAGAGAACATTTGGCATCCTGGAGAAATTCTTGGAGGGAGATGATTGGGAAACTTTTGTGGAGCGACTCGACCAATACTTTGTGGCCAACGAGTATATGGGGAAGAGGGCGCTGCCAAATGAAGGGCGATCCTCCTCACCATCTATGGAGCACCAACATATGGCCTCATAAAGAATGTGCTCACTCCAGCGAAACCCACGGAGAAATCGTATGTCGATTTGTGCACACTAGTCCGAGAGCATTTGAACCTGAAGGCGAGGTACCAGTTCGACACCTACAAAAATTTTGAAGGCCAGGAAGTGGCGAGTTATGTCGCCGAGCTAAGAAGCCTTGCAGGACTTTGCGAATTTGAAGGACATTTGGAGCACATGCTCAGAGACTTTTTCATACTTGGCATTGGCCATGAAACCATACTTCATAAACTTTTGACTGTAGAGACCCCAACCTTGAGTAAGGCCATAGCGATAGCGCAGGTATTCATTTCCACCAGTGACAATACGAAGCAAGTCTCTCAGCACACAAGTGCTGCTACAAGCACTGTGAACAAGGTGATGTTGTTTTCGAATCGTAATGTACAGGACAGGTCACACGTACCTGCAGCTACACGTCCGCAGATGTCTCAGAGTCCACCATCAAGGGTGATAAATGCAAGTCCATTAATACCTTGTTGGCGCTGCGGGAGTGATCATAATTTTCATTCATGCCGATTCAAGAGTATGTTTGCAAGGGCTGTGGAACAATGGGACACCGCCAACGAGTGTGCTGGCAAGCTGCAAAGCCTGTTAAACCTGCAAACCACCATGTTGCAGAGGAGGACAGATCCACAGAGGATCACGACGAACCAGAGCCTCAGATCAAGGAGGTAAAGGAACATGGGGTGCATACATTCAGCACAAACTGTCCCCCGATAATGATGAATGTTGAACTAAATGGACTCCCGGTGTCAATGGAGCTGGATACGGGCGTGAGCCAGTCCATCATGGGCAAAAAGACTTTTGAAAGGTTGTGGTGCAACAAGACCTCAAGGCCAGTCTTAATTCCAGTTCTCATGAAACTAAGAACTTACATGAAAGAACTGATTCCTGTAATCGGCAGTACTACCATAAAGGTCTCCCACTCTGGGTGGTATCAGGCGATGGTCCCACGCTGCTCGGCAGGAGCTGGCTAGAAAAGATATGCTGGAACTGGGACGATGTCCGAGTGCTATCGCCTGCTAATGACACTTCGTTTGCCCAGGTCTTGAACAAATTTCCTTCGCTGTTCGAACCAGGCATCCGGAAATTTCAAGTAGCCAAAGTGCAGATCCACCCAATTCCGGGGGCGTGACTCATCCATCACAAGACGAGAGCAGTACCGTACATGATGAGAGAAAGAGTAGAGATCGAGCTAGACTGGCTGCAAAGAGAGGGCATAATTTCCCCGATCGAGTTCAATGAGTGGGCAAGTCCCATCGTCCCAATCCTCAAGGGAGACGGCACCATCAGAATCTGGCAATTACAAAGTAACTATCAATCGTTTCTCCCTGCAGGACCAATGCCCACTACCAAAGGCCGAACGGCCTCTTTGCAATGCTGGCGGGAGGAAAAACATTCACGAAGCTGGATCTGACTTCAGCCTATATGACGCAAGAACTGGAGGAATCATCGAAGGGCCTCACCTGCAGCAACATGCACAAAGGTCTTTTTGTTGATAATAGATGCCCATTTGGAATCTGATCGGCGGCGGCAATATTCCAGAGAAACATGGAAAGCTTTACTGAAGTCGGTCCCGCATACTGTGGTCTTCCAGGATGACATTTTGGTCACAGATCGGAACACAGTCGAGCATCTGCAGAACCTGGAGGAGGTTCTTAGTCAACTCAACTGCGTGGGGCTCAGGTTAAAATGCTCGAAGTGCGTTTATCTGGCGCCTGAAATGGTGTTCCTGGGATGGAGGATTGCGGCGGACGGCACCAGGCCCACCAACACGAAGATGGAGGCAATCGAGAATGCACCAAGGCCACAGAATGTGACGCAGCTGCAGTCGTTTCTGGGACTCCTGAACTACTTTTGTAACTTCTTACCGGGTCTCAGCACCCTGTTAGAAACAATACACGTCTTATTACGAAAAGGGAACGAATGGGTTTGGGGCAAAAGTCAAGAAAATACCTTTGTAAAAGCGAGAAAATTATTATGCTCAAACAAATTGCTTGTGTTGTATGATCCATGTAAGCGTTTGGTACTAGCATATGATGCGTTGTCATATGGCGTCGGGTGTGTATTGTAACAAGCTAATGATTTCGGAAACTGCAACTGGTTGCTTATGCATCCAGGAGTCTGTCTAAGGCTGAGAGAGCCTACAGCATGATTGAGAAAGAAGCGTTAGCGTGTGTCTATGGGGTAAAGAAAATGTATCAATACCTGTTTGGGCTAAAATTCGAATTGGAAACTGACCATAAGCCACTTATATCCCTGTTCTCCGAGAGTAAAGGGATAAATACCAACGCATCGGCCTGCATCCAGAGATGGGCGCTCAAGTTGTCCGCATACAACTACGCCATCTGCCACAGGCCAGGCACAGAAAACTGCGCCGATGCTCCCAGTAGGCTGCCATTGCCCACCATGGGGGTGGACATGGTGCAGCCCGCAGGTCTAGCCATGGTTATGGAAGCATTTGAGAGTGAGCAATCACCCATCACTGCCCGGCAGATCAAAACCTGGACAAGCCAGGACCCCTTATTATCTCTAGTCAAAAGCTGTGTGCTTCATGGGAGCTGGCCCAGTGTCCCAGTTGAAATGCAGGAAGAGATAAAGCCGTTCTAGTGGTGCAAAGATGAAATGTCTATACAGGCAGACTGCCTTCTGTGGAGCAATCGAGTAGTGGTCCCCAAGAAGGGTAGAGACACCTTCATCCATGACCTCCACAGTACCCACCCAGGCACCGTAATGATGAAAGCGATAGCCAGGTATCGATGCGGACTTAGAGTCCTGCTTTCGCAGATGTAATACATGCTCGCAGTTAAGCAATGTACCCAGGGAGGCGCCGCTAAGTTTATGGTCTTGGCCCTCCAAACCGTGGTGTAGGGTACACGTCGACTATGCAGGCTCGTTCTTGGGTAAAATTTTCCTTGTGGTTGTAGACGCGTACTCCGATGTCCTGGTGAGCGACAACGGGCCATGTTTTACCAGTGCTGGGTTCAAAGAATTCATGACCCGTAACGGGATCAAACATGTCACATCTGCCCTGTTTAAACCAGCGTCCAATGGTCAGGCAGAGAGAGCAGTGCAAACCATCAAGCAAGGCTTGAAGAGGGTAACTGAGGGCTCACTGCAGACTCGCCTATCCCAAGTCCTGCTTAGCTACCGCACGAGATCCCACTCACTCACTGCGATCCCAACTGCTGAACTGCTCATGAAAAGAGCACTTAAGCCAAGGCTCTCGTTAGTTCACCCTAATCTACATGAACAGGTAGAGAGCAGGCGGCTTCAACAAAGTGCATACCATGATAGCGCAAATGTGTCACGCAAGATTGAAATCAATGATCCTGTATTTGTATTAAATTATGGACAAGGTCCCAAGTGGCTTCCCGGCATTGTCATGGCCAAAGAGGGGAGCAGGGTGTTTCGGGTCATACTTTCAAATGGACTCATTCACCGGAAACACTTGGACCAAATCAAACTCAGATTCACGGACTATCCTGAGCAACCCACCTTGGACCCTACCTTTTTTGATCCCCCAACATACACACCAGTGGCAACCGACACCACGGTTGACCACGAAGCAGAACCCATCATCCACAGCAGCCCAGCAGGGCCCAACACACCAGGCAGCCCAGCAAGGCCAGCTGCACAGCAGCCCAGCGAGGGCCCAACAAATGATTCAACAACACCAGCATTCACACCGAGACGATCAACCAGGGCAAGAAGGGCCCCAGATCGACTCACATTGTAAATAGTTACACTATTGACTTTGGGGGGGGCGGGGGGAGTGTTGTTATATATGTATACTTGTATTTAGTCTGCACAGCCACCAGAGGGCTCATCCCCTGGAGTCCCAAGGCATCCCATAATCCTTTGGGAGCACAGGTATTTAAGGAGGTTTCACAGGTTGGAGAGGCACTCTGGAGACTTGCAATAAAAGACTACGGTCACACTTTACTTTGAGCTCACAGTGTTCAGTCTGACTCTTTCTCCATACACAACACCCACTAAACTACTAATCGCCCAACTTCCTGGCCTCTATGCTAGTTGACATTATAATTGTTTTCCTCTCCTCAGATACTGCTCCCCCCCTTTTAAAATATTTTGCCGTCACCTTCTCCTCAAAAACGCACCCTCAACCTCTCTTTCCTTGCAAACTATCACCTCATCTTCAACTTCCCTTTCTTTTCCAAAGACTTTGAATATGTTGCTGCAACTCCATGTTTGAATCTCTCCAATCAGATTTCTGCTCCTGCTGCAGCACTGAAACAACTCTAATCAACATCACAAATGACCATTGCCTCCGGCCGCCTGTCCCAAACCCTTGCCTCTGATTCCACCCCCCTCCCCAGCCACCGTCTCAGGTTGAACAAGACTGCTTCCAACCACGACATCCTGTTCTGACCCCGAGTTGAACTTCTGACCCCATAAGCGCTCCATCACAAAGACTGCCTACTTCTCCCTCCAGAATATCGCCCACCGCTACCCATGCAATCAGGCAGAGGTGGAGATTGTAGATTGAAATGTTAGACTGATAACATGCAGGTTTAGTTAAAATTGCAAATAAAAAGTCTGTTCTTGGCATTTTTGCTCATGGAGATTTGCCTTTTTGCCACAGATAAAATAAGTTAGTGACCCTGTGACAGAACCAATAGTACATGGTTTACTCGTTTGTAGGGTTTGATGGGCAAAGCAAAGTTATCCAGTTCCATATTTTATGTTTCAATCAGACTGTCAGAAATCTATTTTTATTCATTTCTATCCCATATATTTTTTCATAATTCCTTTACAACCATGCAATATCCTTCAACTGGGAGGCTGGATGGCTTGCACTATGACCCTCCATACAAGCTCTGTGCATTGTTATTTGACTAACCAACAGGAGGTTCATTCACAGCTAGACAAGTCACTATTATCAAGCTGTCTCTGCCCTCCCCCACACTCGAGATGGAATGGCCTTCCAGCTGAATGTGATCTATCAGTCGGGCTGGAAGCTGACAAAAGCAGTTCCTACAGTAAGGTGATGGATTTGAGATACAGACAGCCCTGGGACCTGAACTTGTGATCACTTAACTGGAAGTCAGGTGTAGTGCTGCTTGTCATCCTTGGCACTAAGCTAGAAATAACATGAACAGCTACACTAGCTAACTGTGTTGGTTAGAAAAGTTCTTAAATTGACATTAACATGCCAGTTATTTTTCAGTATGTAAGACCACTGACTCCTCTTCATTCACCCTCTCACCCCAGTTCCAAATTCTCCCTCTATTACAAAGAACAAGACACTCTGACTGTGAACAAGAAAATGATAACCAGACAGAAGTAGATTCAAGTAACAGCCAGCCCTGGGACTAGAACTGAGGCAGGAGGGAAATATATGTCAAATATCAGTGCTTGATCCGGCCTCGTGATCTTAATCTCATTAATTCTGTTAATCTCTAAAATATGCTTTCTTTGCATTGAGAAGAATAACTGCTTTCTTTTTCATTTCTGGAACTTGGCAACTCCACCCCTGTCAAGTGTCTTTGTATCGGAGAACACAGGCCTACGCACTCCAGGGGTTCAATTGTTTAAAGGGCGATCACTTGTAATGCAGGCATTGTCATCATATCATCATCATAGGCAGTCCCTCAGAATCGAGGAAGACTTGCTTCCACTCTAAAAAGTCCTTAGGTGGCTGAACAGTCCAATACGAGATCCACAGTTCCTGTCACAGGTGGGACAGACAGTCATTGAGGGAAAGTGCGGGTGAGACTGGTTTGCCGCACGGTCCTTCCACTGCCTGCGCTTGTTTTCTGCATGCTCTCGGCGATGAGACTTGAGGTGCTCAGCTCCCTTCCGGATGCACTTCCTCCACTTAAGGTTGTTTTTGGCCAGGGACTCCCAGGTGTCACACTTTATCAGGGAGGCTTTGAGGGTATCCTTGTAACGTTTCTTCTGTCCACCTTTGGCTCGTTTGCCGTGAAGGAGTTCCGAGTAGAGCGCTTGCTTTGGGAGTCTCATGTTTGGCATGCAAACAATGTGGCCTGCACAGCGGAGCTGATCAAGTGTGGTCAGTGTTTCAATGCTGGGGATGTTGGCCTGCACGAGGACGCTAACGGTGCGTCTGTCCTCCCAGGGGATTTGCAGGATCTTACGGAGACATCGTTGGTGGTATTTCTCCTGCAGTGGGCAATGGCCTGGTCAGATTATGATTGAATTGCCAAAGATTCAATGAAAACAGATTAGGATTATAAATTAATATTTTCAACCAATTACATAAATTGGACACTAGAGACACGAGAGACAGTTGTCCATTTTTATTGTCAAAGTTACAATGGCTTGTGTATCTGTAAATATTCTACAGAGTCAGTTTTAAGGCCTAGCGGAATATAAAGTCATATGGCCTTACTACAATTTTGAGAACTCCAAAGAATGTAAAATGAAGACAGAAGGACAGACACAACTGATTATCTGAAAAGAAGACATTTCAGCTGTGAACCAGCGAGGAGTATCATGGTTTCTACTAGAAATAAATCTTATATGCAATTGTGTTTCACAGAAAGATTAGGAGAGTAGCCAAATGTGCTTCTTTGCAGAGGGAGTCCTAATCCTAGCTCCACAGTCTTGTTCACTTAAAATCGTTCTTGCGCACTCAGTCCTGACAACAAAGGCAGAAGCGTGGGAAACTCGAGTAATTACTGCAGCGCATCATTAATCCAAATGCAGTTAAAACATTTAAGAGAACTTTAAACTAGATGGTAAAGGAAATAATAATAAAAATAATAACTTTTATTTATATAGCGCCTTTAACGTAGTAAAACGTTCCAAGGCGCTTCACAGCAGTGTTACAAGGCAAAACAGCTAAATTTGACACCGAGCCACAAAAGAAGAAATTAAGACAGATGACCAAAAACTTGTTTAAAGAGGTATGTTTTAAGGAGTGTCTTAAAGGAGGAAAGACAGATAGAGAGGTGGAGAGGTTTAGGGAGGGAGTTCCAGAGCTTAGGGCCCAAACAGCTGAAGGCACGGCCACCGATGGTTGAACAGTTATAATGAGGGATGTTCAAGAGAGCAGAATTTGAGGAACGCAGATATCTTGTGGGGTTGTAAGGCTGAAAAAGATTACAGAGATAGGGAGGGTCAAGGCCATGGAGTCATTTGTAAACAAGGATGACAATTTTGAAATCAAGGCGTTGTTTAACTGGGAGCCAATGTAGGTTAGAAAGCATAGGGGTGATGGGTGATCATGACCTGGTGCGAGTTAGGACACGGGCTGCTGAATTTTGGATGACCTAAAGTTTACGTAGTGTAGAATGTGGGAGGCCAGCCAGGAGTGAGTTGGAGTAGTCAAGTCTAGAGGCAACAAAGGCATGAATGAGCGTTTCAGCATCAGAAGAGTTGAGGCAGGGGCAGAGGCGGGCAATGCTACGGAGGTGGACAAAGGCGGTTTTAGTTAGCCACGGATATGTGGCCGGAAACTTATTTCAGGGACAAATATGACACCTAGGTTGCGAACAGTTTTGTTCACCCTCAGATTGATGCTAGGGAGAGGGATGGAGTCAGTGGTTAGAGAACGCAGTTTGTGGCGGGGACCAAAGATAATGGCTTTGGTCTTCCTAATATTTAATTGGAGAAAATTCTGCTCATCCAGTACTGGATGTCGGACAAGCAATCTGACAATTTAGATATCAAACAGGGGTTGAGCAAAGTGGTGAAGTGTTAGAGCTGTGTGTCATCAGCGTACATGTGGAAACTGACTCTGTGTTTTCAGATGATATTGCCAAGGGGCAACATGTAGATGAGAAATAGGAGGGGGCCAAGGATAGATCCTTGGGAGTCACCAGAGGTAACGGCGCGGGAGTGGGAACAGAAGCCATTGTAGGTGGTTTTCTGGCTATGGTTAGATAGATAAGAATGGAACCAGGCAATGGTGGAGAGGCGTTAGAGGAGGATGAAGTGGTCAACTGTGTCAAAGGCTGCAGACAGGTCCAGAAGGACGAGGAGGGATAGTTTACCTTCGTCACAGTCACAAAGAATGTCATTTGTGACTTTGATGAGAGCAGTTTCGGTCCTGTGGTAGGGGCGAAAACCAGATTGAAGGAATTCAAACATTGAAGTCAGGGAAAGATGGTCACGGATTTGGGAAGTGACAACACGTTCAAGTACTTTGGACAGGAAAGGGAGGTTGGAGATGGGACGGTAGCTAGCAAGCACAGTGGGGTCAAGGGTTGTTTTTTGAGGAGAGGGGTGATGACAGCAGATTTTCAGGAGAGGGGAACAGTATCTGAGGCGAGAGAACTGTTAACAATGTCGGCTAACATGGGAGCCAAAACAGGAAGTTGGGTGTTGAGCAGTTTAGTGGGAATAGGGTCAAGGGAGCAGGAAGTGGGTCTGATGGACAAGATGAGCTTGGAGAGGTCAAGAGGGGAGATCAAAGAGAAACTAGAGAAAGATGTTTAGGACTAGGGCAGGTGGGAGCCTCAGATGAAGTTTGGCCTGGTGGGATGGTGAAAGAAGGGAACTCGCAGAGGCAGCTGATCGGATGGTCTCAATCTCTGAGACAAAGAAGTCCATGAGTTCCTCACACTTGTTGTTGGAGGTGAGTGTAGTGGAGACAGAGGAGAGGGGTTTAAGGAGACGGTTAGCAGTAGAGAATAGTAGCCGGGTGTTATTTTTGCAATCCACAATGATCCTGGAATAGTGAGTAGTTTTTGTAGACAAGTGCAGGAACCAATAATGTTTTATGTGTTCGAGCCAGATCTGACGGTGAATGGTTAAACCAGTTGTCCGCCACATCCTTTCAAGTCTGTGCCCCTTGGACTTGAGGGAGCAAAGACGAGGGCTGTACCAGGGGGAATGGCCAGCATGGGAAAGAGTAATCTTTTTAATGACTAGGGCATCAAAGGTGGTGATGCGGGTGTGATTGAGAAGATTGGTGGCTGCAGAAATGTCATTGTTAAAAGAGGGCCAAAGGTTGGACAGTTTTGAGTTGATGGGGCTGAAATTCAATTCCCCAAAAAGGCCTCTTACCACCAGAAAGCACCGGGCAGGCGGAGTGAGTCGAGCGGTCGGCGACCTCCGGTCCAATGGCCGCTGGCAGCGAAATTTAGTTTGGGAATTTTTCTGGTGGTCCCTAATTCCGCCCCGCTGCTGCCGACCATCCTAAGTGCGTCATCAGAGGGCGCACCGCCGAACTCCCACACCTCCATCGCACCTCCAGCCAAATTCACCTGCAAAAATCCACGATATGCTGAGCGGTGCCCCCGACAGCTTTTTCTGTCGGTGCACCTTGTTCTGTGCGCGGCAGCCATTAAAGGCGAGGGTCCACTGCCGCGGCCGCCATTTTTTTTTTGACGGACAACTTCCAGGTCAGCTGGACAATTATGCCCCCGGGTACGGCCGGGCCACCAACGGGCAGCCTGGCACCCCCTCTTGGGTGCCAGGCCACTGGTCCGGCCGAAACCCTCTCTGCTGGCCCAGTGGCCGAACCTAAACAATCGCTGCTTCTCTCCCCTTTAAGTGAAGGGGAGAGACGTGGTGACGCACGCGCGCAGTGACATCACCACCGCTCCGCTGCTGAGTGACAGCAGCAGTGACTCGGTCCCGCCTCCACTTCCGCCCCTCTAGAGTACTTACCGCCCCACTTCTGCCCCCATTATGACCGACTTCTGGGCCGCTTCAAAAAAAACGACAAAGAGCTGAATTTACCGAAAGAGGCGACCTCATCCGACACGGCGGAAAAAACACTTCAGGAACAGAAAGTGCGACCCGTTTCGGGCGGGGGTGAATTTCGGCCCCGATAAGTACAGTTGTAAAACAGTTTGGAGAGAGTTTTGTCAGGGGCGGATGCAGAAGGAAGTAGGTTTAGGTGGGGGAAGAGGGATGTGGGTGGAGAGCAATACAAGGAAATGGTCAGAGATGGCTTTATCTGTAATTGACAAGGTAGGAATAGCGAGGCCACGAGAGATTGCAAGGTCAAGGGGGTGGCTGTGAATATGGGTTGAGGAATTTACATGGAGGGAGAGATTAAGGGAGGACAGGCGGGTAGTGAACTCAAAGGAGAGAGAGCATGATGAATTGAGATGGAGGTTGAAGTCACCGAGGATGAGCAGTCACTCGGTGCATAGGCTGAGTGAGGAAAGCAGTGAGGATACATCCATGATAACTTTTTTATCATACTTGGGTGGGAGGTAGAGAACGAGAATTTTGAATGAGAGGTGAAAGGGGTGGAATAAGGCGAGATGTTCAAAAGATGAGAAACTGTCGGAGGAGTATGGGAACAGACCAAGGTATGATTTGGTGATGAGAGCTATACCGCCACCACGGCTGTCTGGGCGGGGCATGTGGTAGAAGGTATAGCTGGGAGGAGAGGCTTTGATTAAAGGTAATGTTATCCCTCAGCCAAGTTTCTGTCAATGCCATGATGTGGATGCAGTCGTCCACGAAAAGCTCATGGATGGCAAGGGCCTTGTTTGCAAGTGAACAGACATTCTGCAAGGAGATTTTAAGAGGATCGGCGATGGCTGATCTACTGCCAGCATCCACAGGGTCAGGGATTGGAGGGATGAGTTGGACGGGGAGGAGATTTGCAAGGTTAGCCCCCCCTGGGCAAGCTGGGCGGCAAGGTCGAGAGAAGGGGGAAATTATTTACTTTATACTTTGCATCTCTCCCCACCTTTAACCTTTTGCTTAAATTTTGCTTTACTGACCCAAAATCATCTCAAACCCCTTCAACTGTGTCCATTCTCTTGGGACACTGATCATAGCACAGTATTTGTTTTTTTAAAAACTGTTAAAAAGTGGAATAAAAACAGAAAATGCTGGAAATCTCAGCGGGTCAGGCAGTATCTTTGGAGAGAAACAGAGTTAATGTTTCAGGTCGATGACCCTTTGTCAGAACAATGTTAAAAAGTGTAAGTGACTCCCAGAGACCATAAATGGAGCAAAGGTGCAGCGGCCCGGGAGCAGCATGGAGGCCTGTCATGTATGTACTTTTGGGATCACTAGCCACTAGATGGCGTCACTGTTGGAGGCCTTGGGCTGCACGCACGTGTTTGCAGCCCAAGTATAAAAGGCCAGCCATTTTGTATATTAGTCACTTTGGACCTTAATAAAGCAGAGCCAAGGTCATACTTCTTGGAGTTAAACAGTACTCAGTCTAACAGTTATTGCATACACAACAAGGCCACTTCAGGGAGCAGTGCGAGATGGTGCAGGAGGGCGACGATTTGGAGAAGGGTGACCAGATTGGATGTCACCAAAATCAAGGTCGCTGATTGGAGCATGGGAAGATACAGCAGGAGAGGCAGCAAGCAGCAGAGGAGCGGCGAGGTCGGGGCGAAGGAGCTGCGAGAGAATGTAGAGCGACATGATCGGGGCCCAGGAGAGGCGCGAGTTCGGGGCCCAGAAGAGACGAGGGCCCAGGGGCAGCATTGGCCAGCCCACACTGCGATATGTGTGCGCACTAGGTCCATGCAGCAGAGCTGATCTCCAGTTGTCTTGGCTAACCCTTGCCACTGGACCAAGACCTAGCTCTGCCAAGCCCATGCGGTGGCTGGGGTGCAACGGTCACCACACGTTAAAAAAATCCACGCACCGGCATCTTCCATTTCAACATGTAGTTCGGGACCTGGAATATCAGGTCCTTCATTGAAACACCTGTGAACTCACCCCTTTTTGGTGTGGAAGCAAGTCATCCTCGATACGAGGGACTGCCTAAGAAGAAGAAGAGTTGATTCAGGTCAATTAACACATTTAAAAAGCTGCTGGATCGATACCTGCTAAGAAGGGTGATTGAGGGTTATAGAGATACGAATAATACTACTGCCTCATTTATTTTTCCTGGGGAAGAAGCATAGTCCGCAAAACTACGGCTTGGGATATGAACATACAAATGTTTCAACCAGGCAGGTGCTACTTATTTTAAATGGGTTAACGCCTCTGGTAATACAACAGAGAGAGGAATTTCAGATTGGTGTATCAAGATTGCATGCACTAGTATCCCATGGTATAATTTAGTATAGCTTAGTAGGGTATCCAACAGGTAGTGTGGATCAAAGTCCATTACTGATGGTGTGGGGTTGATGGATGGATTGTCCCTTCTCTTGTTCTAGATTTTCTTATATTCTAACTTTCACAGTGTGTCAGCTGATCTGTCAGAGGGCTTACATCTATTTGCTTTGTAACTGCAATTAGTGGTTTAATTCTGGACTAAAGAGTAGACAAATTAAAGCTACACCCCCAACCATGAACAACATTTTATGAGAATGACAATATTCACTATAATGAATGAATCCTTAAAATAAGTCTTTTAAAGTTGAACTAAGAAATAGACTGAATTTTTCACAAACCTTTTTGATGTTTTTGCAATACAAACAATCAGCTAGACCGCTATTAGATGTTAATACCATAGCAACAAAGAAAAGTTTTAATTATTTTTATTTTTCATTAAGACTCTCAGTGACTAAGTTTACAGTCAAAGCCCCTGCAGGTTTTTATATATTAGATTATTGTGGTGGAAGGTTAAAATCTATCAATGTGGGAAAGGCAGAATAGGATCATTCCTTTTGTTTGGTGGATATCTGGATTATAGACAATGTAAAGGGTCATGACCCCTTTGAAAATTTGCTGAAATGCTGCTTTCTGACATAGCATAAGTAGACCTAACCTAAACTTCTGTGAAAATGTATTACAGTATTGATTACCAAGGCATATCAAGCTAATCTTGCTTGGCAACCCCTACAAACATTCATCTAATTCAGTGTTCCAGAAGGGGTTTTGAACGGTACACCAAATACTAATCTACTAATTTTTAAATTTTTAATTCTCGCTGTGGAATGCTCCTACACAATAGCCAGTAAATAATTTAAATTGAAAATTGATTACTTGTGCAGCAGTAGATTAATATACAAAGAGCCCTATCCCTCTGAGGCTGAGACTAGAGTTTCTGCACTGTGTCAAACAAGGTTAACTTTCTTTCCCCGACTTCAGAAGTAATAGGAAGGAAGAAATGTTATATTACTGGGTTTTATTTTATTTATTTCAAAGAAATCAATGAATTAAAACATTCCCTCCAGACCAACAATATTTATTTCAGAGCTCCGTCAATAAATTTAACAAGGTTAGTATTCCAGAAGCTTAGTTAGAAAGCAAAATCAAAGAGAATGTTGGATATGTTCTATTTTTTATGTACATTTTATTAATATAATAAAATATCAATGAATCAAGTCCTGCAGACACTGGAAGGAACCAATATGCTTCCAGCTGATTTGCAACTGATGTCTTTTCTTTTTAAAAAAATCCATATTAGGCATCACAGCCCTGTTCATATTCATTTTCTCATTTACCCTGAGTTAAACACTCGTTTAAAGGTGGGCTAAAAGCTACATTAAAGTGATCAATTCTTGTACAGGGCGGCGAGAGTTTACAGTAATAAAGTGTCATCAACTGCAGAAAAAAATGTCAGTGGCATTACTAACGATGCACTGATGGAGACCCTCATTTTTGTAAGTTTCACAAGCTGCTGCTGGGTCTCCCGTTAAATGTAAGAAAGCCTGGAATGGACACCCTCCTTCCCCAAGGGAATCAGGGGTCTCCAGGCTGGGTCTGGGGCAGTGGCAAGAAGAAACATAAACAGGGCAGGGATGTGGATGGAGTTTGTGTGTGTTCATTTGTAACCTCAGGGTGACATTATCAAATATAAAAAGGGGTTAAAATAAGAGTTAGACATTCTCTAGAGGGCAGGTTTCTACCAATTTCTATGGATGGAGGGAACAAATTGAGTCTGTGGGTGCCTTCCCCATGGCAACATTCAGTACACCTTTAAGAATAGCATTGACTGACAGGTAAAAGGAGGTGAGAGTGGGCAGCTCCATGAGGAAAGTACCGTTACTGTACTGTTTGTGGGCCGGGTTAAGCAGGAGTGTCTCCCCAGGCCCAACAAGCTTACCTCCACGCAATCAGACCCCTGCCATCGCACCCTCTGGCAATGTCCAAATCGCCCCCCCCCCCCCCCCCACACATCCTGTGATGGAACCGCAATCTCCCCAGGGTTGTCCGAGCCCCACGCAATGTCCGGACCAATTCCTCCCCCACCCTGCGATGTCCGACCCACCCACAAGTAATGTCCGGACCAACCCGCCCCCCCAACCCCCCCCCGCCGCAAATACGGGACCCCCCCTTGCCACCCATGCTGTCGACATCCCTCTGCGTTGTCCATATTCACCCCCTCACCCCCTTCTCCCCCCCCCCGCCCCCGATGTCCGGACACGCCCTCATGATTTCTGTGCCCCTCTGAAATGTCCGGACCCCACCTCACCCACGATATCTGGACCCCCCCTCCTTAATATTCAGCCCCCCGCCCATGATGTCCGATCCCCCCCCCCCCCCATGATGTCCGGACCCTTCCGCAATGTCTGGTTCCCCGCCCCTCCCCCCCCATAATGGCCACAATCTCGCCAACCGAAGCAAGTCCGGGGTGGCTGGGGTGAGTGGCGGGTTGCGACCCCACTCCTGGCTCCAGCCCGCACTCTGAAAAGAATCTTCCCTAGATTGGGCTTGTTAGGCTCGCCCTGCAAGGTTCTTGGCCAATTAAAAAGAAACAGGTCTGATGACATAATTTGATGACGCGTCATCAACCGGTTTCCTTAAAGGGACCATGGCGTTATTGATTTTGACAGTTGTTCTGTCAGTGTTCTGCAGCTTTGAGCTACTGCAAACACTGACAAGCACTGCACAAGGCTCTCCCATGACTCCCTCCAGATATTCTCTTCAGAGGTTCTCTTCCCTTCCAATGGACGGAAGAGACCTCCCCAGGACACCAACGCAGCCTGGTTGCACATTGCATAGGAGAGCACATGCAGGGATGTGGTCAGGAGAACCTGGGTGCAGTGTTACTTGGTGTCGGGTCTTTGAATCACAGCCAGACCCGGCACTTTGGAAAGCGACAATGAGGCGAATTCAGAGCGGGATCCCACCCCGTTGTCAATCACTCCAAACCCACACTCACAGTGCCGGTAAAATTCCAGCCAATGTCTGGACCTACCTCCTACAATGTTTGATTGCAACCCCCCCCACTCTCCGTGATGTCTGGACCACAGCTCCTTTGCCCTGGTACTGAGACAATTTGTAGTGCTTGAATTGAGGGCATTTGCAGCATTATTCATGGTCACATTTTACAATTGGGCAAAAACTCGCCATGGTCATGAAGTGTCCATCCGAAGTCCAATATCCTGTGATTAGTGGAGGCTGCCTAGCTTGCAACACCCAATGTTGGATCGATCGTATCATAGACAGACAGTGCTCATGAGCTTAGAATCTCTTCTGTAATTCATGGCTAGACATTGATAACTTCTTATGTAATATCCCAGCTGTACAAGCTGGAAAAGATGCGTTCAGAGCAGGTGGAACATATTGAACATAAGAACATAAGAATTAGGAGCAGGAGTAGGCCATTCGACCCCTTCGAGCCTGCTCCGCCATTCAGTGCGATTATGGCTGATCTTCTGCCTCAACTCCACTTTCCTGCACTATCCCTATATCGCTAGATTCCATTAATATCCAAAAATTTATCGACCTCTGACTTGATTGTACTCAACGACTGAGTCTCCACAGCCCTCTGGGGTTGCGAATTCCAAAGATTCACCACCCTCTGAGTGAAGACATTTCTCTTCATCCCAGTCCTAAATGGCCGACCCCTTATGTGACTGTGACCCTGGTTCTAGACTCCCCAGCCAGAAGAAACAGCCTCCCTACATCGACCCTATCCATCCCTGTAAGACAGGGGTAAGATTGAGCTTTTCGATAGCATAACATGCACCTTTGAGCTGAGATATCTGAGAAGTTTGCATTGACTTGGTGTTGGCAGGGATTCTTTCAGGGGGATCACTGAACATTTTAGAGTAGGATAATTACATTAGAAGAATCCCGATATGGAGGAGGAATATGTCCTTGGCGTTGGTAGGAACTGTTTGCTTGCATGATTAAATATCAGAGATTGCAATGGAATCATCAGTGTGTCCGTATTTTGGAGAGTCAATAAAGAGCTGGATTGCTCTTGGCGACTCTGATACAAGCTCAATCTTATGGAAAATTACCAAAATATTACATCCCTCAAATCTCTCCAATCACTTTGTTTGGTTCAGTAGATTTTTTATTAGTTTGACTAATAAAAAGATTGAAGCACCAATAAGAAAATTGTAGTTGCTGTTTGTGACCTCTCCTCTCTGCACCACAAACCAGAAAAGGGACCTATCCCACTCTGCATTACTGAAGCACATCCCGTGTCATAGCTCAGGACAGACGACTGATAAGCAGGTGGTCCTGGAGAAATAAATAAGCATGTGTGCCTCTGTTTGTAATTCCCGAGTTATCAGCACGAAGGATGCAGTTTCTGAGATATAACAGGCAATATGACTGCATTTTCCAAGCTATTAAGGAAACAGCAAAATACAATATGTTGATCTCCAGAGAGTTCAAGTCTCTTGAAAAATAATAATCACTGAAACGCAATGCTCCTTTAAAATTTTATTCAGTTAATAACTTGCTCAAAGTCTACACTTTGTTTCCTTTTACCATCTTACTCTCCGCCCTCTTCTCCTGAGGGCATTAACTCCTTTCTGGGATCGGGTTCCCCATGCACGAGTCACCCTCTGGTACCCTTCCCAAGTAACCATTATTCATAGAATCATTGAATGGTGCAGCACTGGATTAGACCATTCAGCCCATCGTGCCAGTGCCGGATTTATGCATGAGCTGTCTAATTAGTCCCACTGCCCTGATCTTTCTCCATAGCCCTGCACATTTTTCTCAAGTCCAGGTCATTAATGTGTATCAAAAGGAGCAGTGGTCTCAATACCCTTAACTGGGGGACACCACTGTATCTCTCCCCCACTCCAGTCTGTGTTCAGAGAGGGGTCTGTGTTTACAGAGGGGTCTGTGTTCAGAGTGAGGTCTGTGTTCAGAGAGGGGTCTGTGTTCAGAGTGGGGGCTGAGTGAGGTCTGTGTTCAGAGTGAGGTCTGTGTTCAGAGAGGGGTCTGTGTTCAGAGTGAGGTCTGTGTTCAGAGTGAGGTCTGTATTCAGAGAGGGTTCTGTGTTCAGAGAGGGGTCTGTGTTCAGAGAGGGGTCTGTGTTCAGAGAGGGGTTTGTGTTCAGAGTGAGGCCTGTGTTCATAGAGGGGGCTGTGTTTATAGAGGGGTCTGTGTTCAGAGAGGGTCTGTGTTCAGAGTGAGGTCTTTGTTCAGAGAGGGGGCTGTGTTCAGAGAGGGGGCTGTGTTCATAGAGGGGTCTGTGTTCAGAGAGGGGTCTGTGTTCAGAATGAAGTCTGTGTTCAGAATGAAGTCTGTGTTCAGAGTGAGGTCTGTATTCAGAGTGAGGTCTTTGTTCAGAGATGGGTCTGTGTTCAGTGAGGAGTCCATGTTCAGAAAGGGGTCTGTGTTCAGAGAGGGGTCTGTGTTCAGAGAGGGGGCTTTGTTCAGAGAGGGGTCTGTGTTCAGAGTGAGGTCTGTGTTTAGAGACGAGTCTGTGTTCAGAGTGGCGGCTGTGTTCAGAGAGGGGTCTGTGTTCAGAGAGGGGTCTGTGTTCAGAGTGAGGTCTGTGTTCGGAGACTGGTCTGTGTTCAGAGACGTGTCTGTGTTCAGAGTGAGGTCTGTGTTCAGAGAGGGGGCTGTGTTCAGAGAGGGGGCTGTGTTCAGAGTGAGGTCTGTGTTCAGAGTGAGGTCTCTGTTCAGAGACTGGTCTGTGTTCGGAGACTGGTCTGTGTTCGGAGACGGGTCTGTGTTCGGAGTGAGGTCTGTGTTCAGAGAGGGGGCTGTGTTCAGAGAGGGGGCTGTGTTCAGAGAGGGGTCTGTGTTCAGAGTGAGGTCTGTGTTCAGAGTGAGGTCTGTGTTCAATGTGAGGTCTGTGTTCAGAGAAGACTTCATATGTGAGCATTGATAGTAAGGGCGACAAACTAGCTTCCCTAGGTGATTCACTTTTACACACTTCTGACATGAGTCACTGAATAGTTATCAGCACGAAGGATGTAGTCAATTTTCCCCTCCTTGACCCAGGGAGCCGAGACCAATTGTAGCAACATTATCAACACTCGGCTAATGCAGCACAGCCCACTGGTTAAAGCTTGGACCTTGCTGGTCTCTATAGTTCTAATCTCCATGACCACCTTGGATTGTGCTAACTTTACTGCAGCACAAGATCAGGTTTTCTGGAGTTTCTCAATGAGAACATTCATTTATCTAACCATTGTATGAAAACACATTTAAAGTTATAGCTAACAATCTTGATTGAAAATATATCCCAGATACCCAGAGATCTGACTCAATGATAACACCTTTGCCTCCGAGTCAGAAATTTTTCATTGAAATAAATATCATTCTTGTGATATGGATGTCATTGGTAAAGCCAGCATTTATTCCTCATTCCTAATTTCTCATGAGAAGATGGAGGTGGGTCTTCTTCTTGAACCGCTGCAGTCCGTATGGTGAAGGTACTTCCACAGGGCTGTTAGGTAGGGAGTTCCAGGATGATGAAAAAACAGCATTATACGTCCGAATCAGAATGGTGTGTGACTTGGAGAGTTCAAGCTGTACTCCAGGAATACAGCACAAAATCTCGGCTGACATGTCAATGCACTGTTGAGGGAGTGCGGTATTGTCTTTCAGATGAGATTAAACCAAGGCCCTATTTGCTTGCTCAGATAGGCGAATAGATGCAGTACAGATTGCTAACTTATTTTGAAGGTGTATTGACCAACACTCATTCATCTATCAAACCATCAAACCACACTAACTGGTCATTTACCTCACTGTTTGTGGGATCATATTGTGTATAAATCGCCTGCTGTTTTTGACTACAAAACATCAGTGACTGTACTTTTAAAAAGTAATATAGTGGCAGTGCAGTGCTTTGGGTTGTTCTGAGGGCCTGAAAGTAGCTACATAAATGACAATTCTTCTTTATAATGACAATTTACTATTAAGAGAAGCTGGGCTAAAATATTCAGCTAATTCAGCTCTATAAGGTGGAATGGATGTGTTGCTTGGCAACGTGTATAAACAATCATGAGACACCTTTAATTCTCTTATGTGAAACAAACAGAACTCCTGAAATAAAATTTTTTAAATATTGTATTGGTAATACACAGCAAGTCAGTCAGCATCTGTATAAAGTGTCAGAATATAACCCTTCTTTGGCATTATCATGCTTCACTTCATGTAAATGAAATTTTAACTCTTTCTTTGTTTTTTAAATAGTAAATTTACTAATCCTGCAGTGGATCAATATAACACTGACCAAGAGCCTGTAAAACAACAGCTCCTGCCTTGACACTCTTAAAACTAATGTTATAGTTATACTGCAGATCCGCTTCCAAAACCAGCAGCTGAGTAATGTGTTACGAATGCTGTATTGTTATTTCAATTTGACAGCCACGGACCTCAGGGAGAAACTTGTGGACGAGGCCAGCAATGCAAAAATTATATTGCTGGTTTGTGTTGAAGGGGTGAGAACACAGTCTGCCCACCTCAGAACAAAATGGTGGCTCTTTGCTACCAGTGGCATGTGAGAAACCATGTTGGGTGTCTACACCTCTAGAGGCCCTTGGCGCTACCTTGTTTATTTTGCAGTGGTGTTGGCACAGGTACATCTGCCTCCGGCTGTAATATAAGTGAAGTACGCTAACTTTCTGATGAGAAGTTAGAAGAAACAACCTTTTACCTAAGCAAATATTTTTATTAACTGAGTGTTCTCATTAACTGGGTGTGTACTGTCACATGCGGTAATTATAGACGAGATGAAAGGACATTTACATTTGAACCAGTTTTTGTGTCAAACTGCAGCTAGAGGCTTCAAACACCTGAGAATTTTTGAAAATGTCAAGGCCAACATGACAAGTCTTTTGCTTGGAGAGATGACAATATCATGAATTATTTTTTCTTGACGATGGAACCTGTCACCACAAGTCTTAAAACAATCCATCCAGCGATTCCATAACCATCTATAGTCGTTTTTGTATTTTAAACACATTTTCCCTCTTCCTTTCCCCCATCTCCCCACCCCCTTCCCCCAACACACTATGTAGCTTGAGCCCTCTGTTGAGGTATATTACCCCACCCCTTCTGCTCAATCATAATGCAAGCTGCATATAGATGGGAAAAAACTTTATTCTGCTTGTGTGTGCATATGACCTGATCAGAATGAGAGACAACCGTGCTAGGAAATGAAACAAAAGATATAATAATATAACCAACAAACTCGATTAGAAGCAGACTACAGTGGGGGCCTTATACTAGACACATCAAATTACATTGCTTGCTGCCAATTAATGGTGTCAAAGGCTTCCTCGTTTGAATTTTCTCAAACTGTTATGCTTGTACTTAATGGGCAAGCTAGCCATGGAGGTGGATGGTTCGAACCAAAATGTTTTGTTTCCTGTCAAAATGTAGCTTTTATTTCTGTTCATCTATCAGTTTATCAGATTGCATCTCTGCGGGTGAGATATTAAGACAGTTATCAGTCTGCACTTTTGACACATTGACAAGTGAGCAGTGGGATTGTGGCATTGTCGCGTTTCAATAAAGTTTCAGCAGCTTTCATGTAGAATAAAGATTTGTTTTTAAATGACAAGATAGATACATATGAGAAAAGCGACTGGCCACTGTAATATATTGATCAAACCAAATGCACAACCTTTCCATCACAACATCCGACTATTCCTTTAGTGATTCACTGCTTTACATAGGATAACACAGGATATAGGGCACATTCGGCCCAACCAGTCCATGCCCGCGTTTATGCTCCACTCGAGCTTCCTCCCGTTTTTCCTCATCTAAATCTATCAGCATGACCCTCTATTCCCTTCTCCCTCATATGATTGTCGAGCCTCCCCTTAAATGCATCTGTACTATTCACTTCAAGCACTCCCTGTGGTAGCAAGTTCCACATTCTCACCACTCTTTGGGTAAAGAAGTTTCTTCTGAATTCCCTATTGGATTTCTTGCTGACTATTTTATATTGATGGCCTCTAGTTATGCTCTTCCCCACAAGTGGAAATATTCTCTCTGTATTCACTCGATTTACTTGAAAGTCCAGTTCCATGTGTTGATCACCGTGTGTGAAGAATCTCCTAACATCAGGGCTAAATTTGCCTTTTGTCTGTTTGAATTCAAATGAAAACAACATCTTTTTTAGATTATAGTTATGGATTTTAATATTACCCATATCTAAAGCAAAAACAGGAAAAGGGATGGTGCAGCTTTAAGCTGTTTTTCATCAGATCAATTGTGAAATAGCTGGAGGGCAGGCATAGAAAATGCAAGAGAATGCTCCTTTCTCTATGTTTGGGCCTTGGTGATATTAAGCTAACACTGATGCTGAGCAGTTCAGTCAGAAATACAGCACAGGGACTTACACAAGCCATGGTGTACATGTATATCACTGGAATCCTAATTGCATCATTTTGTGAAACCCACAAAACAGCCATAATTACTGCTCATCAGTTAGGCATCTTTGAAAGTGGAAGATGATCTGAGTGTTTTACTTATAATTACACTCATGGATTATTATTGGAAAAAGGGAGCATGAGGCAGAGACTGACATTTTGAAATATTACCAATTTTTAAAATTGCCTACAATGTAGGCAGGTGAATATTATCCCGGCTTTGAGGGCTGAATATCCTTTGCGTCTTACAAAATGTCCCTGTGTTTTTTTTTCCCTCATATAAAATGTTTACAGAGGATGTGGTGTAAAATGATAATGAGGTTATAGTATGTGATTGAGTAGGTTACACGCTGCAGTCAGGCAAAAAGTCATCATTAAAGCTTGAGGCAGTAACCACCATGTAGCTGTAAGCAGAGACGGATTAAGGATTCTCGAGGTCCTGGGCCCAGAAACATTCGGGGTCTCTCTGCACAAACCACCACCATTCCCCCTCCCCTCCCCACCCTCCCAATCTATTAAGACACAAATTGCAACAGCAAGTGTCAGTATTCATATTGTAATCAATCTGCCAACTCTGCCTCGTCCCTTCTGAGAGTATTTTTAAATGTTAGAATATTATGAGCCTGTTGTATGCAGTTGTTCTGTACTGTGGTGAGTTTTACCAGAAGGAGCCTCATATTTGGCTGGGGCACAGGATGCAGGCCCTGCAGGCCCATGTGTTAATCCTACCCTGGCTGAATGTGGATGGTTTGAGCTAAGCTATGTACATATCTATATTGGGATTACCATTTTGGTTACACTCTTGAATATTAATCAAAGTTTTCAAAGTTTTCTTTGAACTCTAGTCATGTGTTTCTTTCCTGTCGAGGGTCAAAGGAAGACACATGTGGATAAAATGCTGTGTGAGCAGTAGAGGCAGAGAATTCAGAGGAAGACTTACCGAGAACAGCTATACGATTGGGCAGACATTTGGCAAATTAACCTTAACATTGCTAAGTATAAAATATTATCCATTGCTTTGTTAAAAAAGTACACAGTGAATGGGATTTAATTGGCAAAATTAGACTTAGAAAGGAGGTCTCAGGATGTGATGGTCAAGTCAGCACTTTCAATATTTGAACAAAATGATGAGACAATTAAAAAGCTAAAAACATGCTACCATAATATAGCCTGAATAGCAGAGTGCACATTTAGAAGTTATGCTGGACTTTACATTGTGTTATAATGGAAAGAGATGAAAGATCTAATTGCCTCATCATTCTGTTCGTCAATTCAATCATTAATTAAAAAAGCTGGGTCCTTTACTAATGCTGTGTCGGACTATCCTCTCATTAACTGGTACACCCATGTTCACTTGACCTAATCAAAATTATCTAGCCTCATTGGGCAACTGTACACACCAAGATTAACGTCATTATCCCCTGCCTGAGCTTGTGTAACTACACAAGTGACCAGAGTCAGGATCAGTGCCACCTCAGCCACCTCAGCCTTTGGAGTCGAGCAACAGCATCAAAGCTCTGTTACAGGCTGCGATCTTCCATACTGTGCCGAGTTTAAAAGCCAGACCCAATGGCTAGGCCTAGAATCCTGGGTTTGCTTCTCTGATAGCAAATGACTCTCAGGCTTGTTATTGTTTTTCCAAGTGGAAACTCCTTACATTCAGCTTTGGAGGGATTGTTGCTCAAGGCACTTGGGAAGATGCAGGTTGGGAGATCACTCATGTGTCTGCATGTATGATACAGTTAGCGTGTTATGTCTCTCTGTTTGTGCTGTATAATACAGTTCTGCAGCACTGGCCTCTAACTATTGTCCCCGGACCTCCATTTCTACAGGGATATAAAGCTCCATTTTTCTGCCAGATTCAATGTTCGCATTTCTGGTCTGAAACCTTTATCCTCGACTGAACTGGAAGGGCTGGTCACTTAAAGAGTTTGGGGTGTCACATTTATGGCAGTATGAAGCTGCTTAAAGGGGCATTGTCCTCATGAATGGTTTGACAAAGCCTTTGGGTAGAAAAAAAGCTAGGCAATGGCATCATACACAACCAGTTCACAGGGTCCATTTTGCACGCCATGGGAAGTGATGCAGGTGCAAACCAGTGACCTACCATTCTGTGGAGTAGCAGATAGGAACGCCACTACACTGCATCACCACGCCAGCTGAAGATGAAGTCTCTCACCTCCGTTCTTCACTTCCTCTGTTGAAGCTACTGAGGTTTGCTGGGTATGATATCATGGGTCCTAGCAGCGCCTTTGATGCCCCACTAACTGCTCATTTTCTAACGCCTTGGCAATGAGTGCTGGCAGGCTAGATGACCATCACACCAAGCTCAGTTATATCACACCTGATGTCTCCATGTGCACATTCGAGCCTGGATCCCTGGATAGGGATAGCAGGAACTGATTCCCATACCTGCTACCCACCCCTCATCCCCATCCCAACCCCCTTTGTGGCAACCAAACTGCAGATCTAATTGAGGCCAACTGGCACGACACAGGCCACGAACTTGGGACATTCCTAGTCTATTCTTTCATTGTTTCTTTAGGTAGGAACAGCATTTTTAACACAACCCATAATAATGCTGCCACAATTTATTTCATGAATATACTTCCCACAGGACTCAATCACGAATGCTCTGCAGACCACAATAAAATGGACAGGCCATCAGCAAGTAATCAAGTCTGAAGTCCATGCCAATGCTACTTGTGCTCTGACAGAAGTTCACACAAATTGCAACACAGAAGGAAGCCATTCAGCCTATCACACAATGAAATCATTAACATAGATGTATGTAAACTAGCACTGTCCCTGTGTCAAGGCAGACAGCATATGAATACACACAAGACATCAGCTACCAGGTTTGGCTGGCTGGGTCCTATTTTCACAGAAAACAGCCTGAAGGAACACCTAGACCCAGACAGCCCTGGATGACCCTGTGCACCCCAACTGAAGATGAGATACTGACATATTTCCCATCCCCAGGGAGAGCCTTAAGGAGCTATTCCACACTTCAATCCAATTGAATATCATTTGTATTCAGCGCAGTCATCTGACTTCTGTCCCTCTGATTTTATTGCTTTAAAGGAACATTGTCCTCCAGAGGTACCGGCTTACAAGCCATAAATTCCCGATGTAAACTCTACAGCATCAAGCTTGGCATCAGACTGCAAGGCTGGTGTGACCCTTAATAAGGCTATTTTTGAACAGTGTAAATGCAATCCTTGTACAGACACCTCAGCTTGCCTCTACTTCAAAACACGCTATTACTACAAACATCTGAGGCTGGTTAGAGCATTTTACTAACCCTATAATTACACCTCCCTTCACAGCAGGATGCCAATGTTCTATACAATGGTGCTGTTGTGATTTTGGCATCCATTGTACCCGAGCTTCTTTTCTATACTCATTCATATCTATGGTCAGACTGACTTGGTCCACATTCCAGTTCTTTCTTCTCACCATCAGTCTCAGATTAAAGTCAGTTACAATAAATTAACATCAGCATGTTTTTTTTTGTCCATGTTGGCTGAATTTTACACAGCAAGTGTAAATCCCTTGGAATCCACATCCCTTGGAATACAGTTTCAGAAGGTTTCCTGAATCTGGTCATATGTAAGGACTGAATTAACATACATGGTTAATGTTAAATCAGCACTTGGTTTCTAGCCATATATCTCCAACAATAATTAATCTCCCTCACACTCGGGCTCAATAATCCCTTTAAGTCAGTACAGGCATCTCCATATCAGCAGTCATCGCTTTTGAAAAAATTTATAAAATTAATGTTCATCTTTGTTCTTTGCAGCTATCGTTGCCAAGGAAAGGAGGGTTCCTGATATTGAGACTTTTAACCAGCACAATCAAGCAATCGTTTGAGACTGCACATTTGCCTATTATCCATGATTCTATTTGTGAACTCATCCTCGGTCCTGCCGGTTTGCTGGGCTGCCTGCTGTTCTTGAGCACTGCCCCACACCGGCACTACCCCGAGCATTGCCCCACACCTGGCACTACCCCGAGCACTGCCCCACACCTGGCACTACCCCGAGCACTGCCCCACACCTGGCACTACCCCGAGCATTGCCCCACACCTGGCACTACCCCGAGCATTGCCCCACACCTGGCACTACCCCGAGCACTGCCCCACACCTGGCAATATCCCGAGCACTGCCCCACACCTGGCACTACCCCGAGCACTGCCCCACACCTGGCACTACCCCGAGCATTGCCCCACACTTGGCACTACCCCGAGCATTGCCCCACACCTGGCACTACCCCGAGCACTGCCCCACACCTGGCACTACCCCGAGCATTGCCCCACACCTGGCACTACCCCGAGCATTGCCCCACACCTGGCACTACCCCGAGCATTGCCCCACACCTGGCACTACCCCGAACATTGCCCCACACCTGGCACTACCCCGAGCATTGCCCCACACCTGGCACTACCCCGAGCATTGCCCCACACCTGGCACTACCCCGAGCACTGCCCCACACCTGGCACTACCCCGAGCATTGCCCCACACCTGGCACTACCCCGAGCACTGCCCCACACCTGGCACTACCCCGAGCACTGCCCCACACCTGGCACTACCCCGAGCATTGCCCCACACCTGGCACTACCCCGAGCATTGCCCCACACCGGCACTACCTCGAGCACTGCCCCACACCTGGCAATATCCCGAGCACTGCCCCACACCTGGCACTACCCCGAGCATTGCCCCACACCGGCACTACCCCGAGCACTGCCCCACACCTGGCACTACCCCGAGCACTGCCCCACACCGGCACTACCCCGAGCATTGCCCCACACCTGGCACTACCTCGAGCACTGCCCCACACCTGGCAATATCCCGAGCACTGCCCCACACCTGGCACTACCCCGAGCATTGCCCCACACCGGCACTACCCCGAGCACTGCCCCACACCTGGCACTACCTCGAGCACTGCCCCACACCTGGCAATATCCCGAGCACTGCCCCACACCTGGCACTACCCCGAGCACTGCCCCACACCTGGCACTACCCCGAGCATTGCCCCACACCGGCACTACCCCGAGCACTGCCCCACACCTGGCACTACCCCGAGCACTGCCCCACACCTGGCACTACCCCGAGCACTGCCCCACACCTGGCAATATCCCGAGCACTGCCCCACACCTGGCACTACCCCGAGCACTGCCCCACACCTGGCACTACCCCGAGCATTGCCCCACACCGGCACTACCCCGAGCATTGCCCCACACCGGCACTACCTCGAGCACTGCCCCACACCGGCACTACCCCGAGCATTGCCCCACACCGGCACTACCCCGAGCACTGCCCCACACCGGCACTACCCCGAACATTGCCCTTTCCCGGCACTACCCCGAGCATTGCCCCACACCTGGCACTACCCCGAGCATTGCCCCACACCGGCACTACCCCGAGCACTGCCCCACACCGGCACTACCCCGAGCATTGCCCTTTCCCGGCACTACCCCGAGCATTGCCCCACACCGGCACTACCCCGAGCATTGCCCCACACCGGCACTACCCCGAGCATTGCCCCACACCGGCACTACCCCGAGCATTGCCCCACACCGGCACTACCCCGAGCATTGCCCTTTCCCGGCACTACCCCGAGCATTGCCCCACACCGGCACTACCCCGAGCATTGCCCCACACCGGCACTACCCCGAGCATTGCCCCACACCGGCACTACCCCGAGCATTGCCCCACACCGGCACTACCCCGAGCACTGCCCTTTCCCGGCACTACCCCGAGCATTGCCCCACACCGGCACTACCCCAAGCATTGCCCTTTCCCGGCACTACCCCGAGCATTGCCCCACACCGGCACTACCCCGAGCATTGCCCCACACCGGCACTACCCCGAGCATTGCCCCACACCGGCACTACCCCGAGCATTGCCCCACACCGGCACTACCCCGAGCATTGCCCCACACCGGCACTACTCCGAGCACTGCCCCACACCGGCACTACCCCGAGCATTGCCCCACACCGGCACTACTCCGAGCATTGCCCCACACCGGCACTACTCCGAGCATTGCCCCACACCGGCACTACTCCGAGCACAGACCCACACTCGGCACTACCCCGAGCACAGACCCACACTCGGCACTACCCCGAGCATTGCCCCACACCGGCACTACCCCGAGCATTGCCCCACACCGGCACTACCCCGAGCATTGCCCCACACCAACACTACCCCGAGCACAGACCCACACTCGGCACTACTCCGAGCACTGTTCCAGTCACTGCCCACACCCGGCACCATCTCTGCTGCTGTGACGGGGAAACTTGCAGCAGCGTGCGCATTAGATTTGAGATTGCAACAATGATTTGGCATTGGGGCACTGCGATTGATCGATTGCCCTCATGTATCATTCATTTCAGGTGGGGTTCATTAGTCTGCACGCTGCTCAGACAATGAGGGATTACACTTGCGTTCTTTTCACATGCTGACTTCTGTGTGCTGCAGGTGGTGAGCGTACAAACATTGGCGCAGTCTCCTTCCGAACGGAGGAAGCTAACATCGGCCAGCTGTGGCAGGTGTGTGCTGCCAGCTTTTCCTTGAAATGTGGGTGGTGGCGGAGGGGTGGTGTCTGGCTTTTTGAGCAACCTGCCCATAAATTGCTAAAATGGAAACCGGAGACCGAAAGTTTTCTTTTACTATATATAAGAAGTCAGTTTTCCCCACGTCTTGTCGTTTTATGGAATGGAGACATCCGTTGCTAAGGCTTTAATTTAATATTCATCAGCAGTGAAGCAACCATCAAAATTCTAGCCCTGATCAGACCACTGCCCTGCACCTTATCCAGATTCGGGACGTAGCAGAAAGGAGACCTTCATCCACAAGTGATAGCTCCCACAGAGCAAACAATGCCTGTTTGCTGAGCCAGAAGTTCTGAGGCCCTGTGACATAACAGCTGAAAACTGCAGTCAAGATGTTACCCAGAATGCACTACAGGAAGGGGCAGCAATGTCACCCCCTGGTGGAAAGATAGGGCAACACTACAAGATAGATATCTCCATATCTCATGAGAGCAGTACGCCTTGAATTCATTTTAAATTACTGACATTTACTACTTTTAAAGGAACATCAGCATCCCATAAACTTGGGAAAGATTTTTTTCCTCTTTCATAATCATACTCTCACAGTTCCTATGGACTGGAGGGTAGCTAATGTAACCCCACTTTTTTTAAAAGGAGGGAGAGAGAAAACAGGGAATTATAGACTGGTTAGCCTGACATCGGTGGTGGGGAAAATGCTGGAATCAATTATTAAAGATGTAATAGCAACACATTTGGAAAGCAATGACAGGATCGGTCTGAGTCAGCATGGATTTATGAAAGGGAAATCATGCTTGACAAATCTTCTAGAGTTTTTTGAGGATGTAACTAGTAGAGTGGATAAGGGAGAACCAGTGGATGTGGTGTATTTGGACTTTCAAAAGGCTTTTGACAAGGTCTCACACAAGAGATTAGTGTGCAAAATTAAAGCATATGGTATTGGGGGTAATGTATTGATGTGGATAGAGAACTGGTTGGCAGACAGGAAGCAAAGAGTGGGAATAAACGGGTCCTTTTCAGAATGGCAGGCAGTGACTAGTTGGGTGCCACAGGGTTCAGTGCTGGGACCCCAGCTATTTACAGTATACATTAATGATTTAGACGAAGGAATTGAATGTAATATCTCCAAGTTTGCAGATGACACTAAGCTGGGTGGCAGTGCGAGCTGCGAGGAGGATGCTAAGAGGCTGCAGGGTGACTTGGACAGGTTAGGTGAGTGGGTAAATGCATGGCAGATGCAGTATAATGTTGATAAATGTGAGGTTATCCACTTTGGTGGCAAAAACAGGAAGGCAGATTATTATCTGAATGGTAACAGATTAGTAAAAGGGGAGGTGCAACGAGACCTGGGTGTCATGGTATATCAGTCATTGAAGGTAGGCATGCAGGTACAGCAGACAGTAAAGAAAGCAAATGGCATGCTGGCCTTCATAGCGAGGGTATTTGAGTATAGGAGCAGGGAGGTCTTACTGCAGTTGTACAGGTCCTTGTGAGACCACACCTTGAGTATTGTGTACAGTTTTGGTCTCCTAATCTGAGGAAGGACGTGCTTGCTATTGAGGGAGTGCAGTGAAGATTCACCAGACTGATTCCTGGGATGGCAAGACTGACATATGAGGAAAGACTGGATTGGCTAGGCTTATACTCACTGGAATTTAGAAGAATGAGAGGGGATCTCATAGAAACTTATAAAATTTTGACGGGACTGGACAGGTTAAATGTAGGAAGAATGTTCCCGATTTTGGGGAAGTCCAGAACCAGGGGTCACAGTCTAAAGATAAGGGGTAAGCCATAATAGGACCAAGATGAGGAGAAACTTTTTCACCCAGAGAGTTGTGAACCTGTGGAATTCTCTGCCACAGAAAGTTGTTGAGACCAGTTCGTTGGACATATTCAAAAGGGAGTTAGATGTGGCCCTTACAGCTAAAGAGATCAGAAGGTGTGGAAAGAAGGCAGGAGTGGGGTACTGAAGTTGCATGATCAGCCATGATCATATTGAATGATGGTGCAAACTCGAAGGGCCGAATGGCCTACTCCTGCACCTATTTTCTATGTTTCTATGTTACTATTACAACAGTGACTACACTCCAAAAGTACTTCATTGACTGTAAAATGCTTTGAGGCATCTGGTGGTCGTAAAAGGTGCTATATAAATGCAAGTATTTCTTTTCTTTCAGTCTCAAATGTGAAAGTCCAAAATAAATCATTCACATTGCAAGCAGTGATAGTGTAGCAGAATCGGGTCACTTAGAAGCAATATTCTATGCACTGACAAAAGTGATATTTTGCTCTCCCCATGCTAACAGTTCCCATTAAAAATCATTTTAAATTGGCACTGTTATAGCTTGGGTTTACGGAGACTGCCATCTATGAACCAGTTCACATTGCTAAATCCAACACTTTTACCCTAATTATATAGACTCATCGGCCTACAAAAAAACTGGGTCTATGAGCCAGTCACTGGGAGAAGGGAGCCAGCTCTTGGATGTTGGCTATCTCGAATCCAAACTTAAACAGCACCAGTATTAAAGTACTTTAAAGTTACTGTGACTCAGCTGCTATTATATTGGGTCTAGTGGGATGTTTTTTGCAGCTCAAACAGCTGATTCACTGGGAAAAGCCACTTGGAAGACCCACTCATTTTAAACCACGTTTTTTCCCCTAGCAAACCTGCCTGGTTAACTCTGAGAGTCATCGGCAACCGTGTGGATTCACCCGCAGGGAGCTGGTGGCACCACAAGTAAACCCAATGCACTAGCTGCTTCCCTTGCAACATCAGCCTCCCAGTCATCTTACAGGAACATTTAGTGCTATTGATAATCTTGTCTGTTGCTCACTCTCAGGCCTCAAAGCAACATCACCCCAATGCATAGGTTTCAGGGGTTCTGCGGACCACCCAATGCACAGCAATATAGTGGCAGAGACCATTTGAATAATTTCAGAAGCTTTGCACCATTTCTGCTCATATTATCAAACTGACGGCAAACATTCAATAGAGAACAAGAAGGAGGTGTTGGAAGATTTAATATATTTGCAGAGTTTGACATAATGAACTACAACTATTTTGTTGCAAAAATTAATACAAGTGCCCTGTTATTAAAGCGGGGGTGGGGGGGGGCGGTGCACTAAAACCGACACAATAAACAAATTAACTTTTGGCAATAAACTTAATTCAAATCAAAATTTGATTGTCGGGGTGATGATGCACTCCAGTCCCTCCGGTGCCCACCTCTCGCAGAAGGCCGCAAGCGTCATAATGAACTACAGGACCAAAACTCAAGAAACGTTGAAAATATGTTTCACCCTCAAACACATTCCCAATCATCCATTTTAATATGTTTCATTTTTTTTCTTGCCTTTACTGTCCTTTCCCATTGGATTTGCTGCTGGAGTTTCTGTTACCCTTGCTCACTCTTTTAATGCCGGCAATTGCCCAATTAAAAGTCGAACTAGTGGCTCCTTATTAAAGGGGCACATCAAATAAAGACTGTAAAATAAACAAAAAAAGTTTAAAGGAACCTTAACAGATTAAATTCAAATTCTATTTCTGGTTGTGATGAAGCACTCCAGTCAGTCCCTCCGGTGCCCACCAGTCATGGAAGGCCTCAAGCGTGTCGTTGGACATCGCATGCTCGTTTCCAGAGTCACCCGGGCACAAACGTACTGTTACCTTCGCTCATTTCTACAATCACAATCGATAATTTTCTTTTCTACTTAACTCCAAATTACATGGTAGGTTTTACAACAAGTATTAGACCAGGGTTGTAATGAGGTCAGCTGCCAGGATGAGAGGGTTTAATGAGGAATAATACATTGGACAAAAGGGCAGTTTCTCTCCTGTGCTTAATTTACAAACCTTTCACTTGTAAGTGCACAGAACGACCCACACACCCTGCCCAGCTTCCAGAAGACCCTTATCTACTCAATTAATTGCCATCAAATGAACTAATCACCAGAGGTGTGCAGTATGACCTGTATTTTGCTCTTTGTTCACTGACTGTATTATACATTTTTTAGAGAGGAGCAACAGTTCCTGGAAATAATATAATTTTATTTTAACACTATCCATCAGGATGTGAACTAGTTTCAGTGTCGAACTTTACATTGAATTTTATACATAGTAAAACAGCAGAAGTTGTCCAACAGCTTCAAATAGCTCACACAGCCCATGCAAGCTAACAACAGAAGAATGGTGCTGGGTATGAGTTCCTGCCATGTGAAAAGCAATAGCTTTGTATATCCAACAGTCCTTCACTTGTATTGAAGGGGAAAAGACGCAAGTGCATGAAAGGTCGAAGGGGAAATCCAAATGATGTGTTTCTGGAAGTGTGAGGTCATCCACTTTGGATCCAAGCAGGATAGATTAAAGTATTGTCTAACTGGTGAGAAGTCAGGAACCGTGGAGCAACAGAGAGAGTTAGGGGTCGATGTACAGAAATCACTAAAAGCTATTAGTGGACAGGTACAAAGAATAATTTAAAAAGCTAATGTAATGTTGGCCTTTATCACAAGGGGGCTGGAATACAAAGCGGTGGAAGTTATAGTACAGTTGTATAAAGCTGTGGTTATCTACCATTTAGAGTACTGCGTTCAAATCTAACAGTAATAAAACAGGGGAGCAAGAGGCAATCATGCGTTGCGAGGAACCAGACATAGGCCTGGATTTCGCCAACAGAGGCCAGTTCGATGCGGGCAGCATTGGTGCAGCGTGGGAAACCCTTTCCGAAGTGCAGCCTGCTCTCTCCCTTCAATCTTCCATGGGTCGGGCATGTTAAGCCCGTCCTACTGGTTTCCCGGCCAATTAACTGGAAGCTGGTCTGATGAGGTCATCTGATGATGCGTCATCAGCCGGTTTCCTCAAAGGGGCCATTCCCAACTTTTTTTTGACAGTTGTGCTGTCAGTGTTTTGCGGCATTGAGCTACTGCAAACACTACCAAGCACTGCACAAAGATGCTCGACTGCACCCAGGCTCTCCCATGACTCCCTCCAGATGCGTATGGAGGGAGTCACAGCACACAGGGAGGTTCCCTTCCCTTACAATGGGCGGAAGATACCTTCCCAGGACACCAACGCAGCTTGGTTGTACATTGCACATGAGGGCATAAGCAGGGAGAAGCTGGCTGCAGTGGCACAAACCACGTGATATTATAATTATCATGGGTTGTGTGATATTATCAATGATCTCAGTAGATCACGAAACGGTACTGCAAAGCCACACTTAACCTCATCATATGCCACTCATCACATCCTCATCACTCTGCCTTCCCCACTCCACCCCTGCACATCCTTACTCACACCAACTTCCCTTGAACCTCCACCCATCCCTCTCTCTCTCTCTATCAACATTATCAATTCCCCATTTCACTAGCCACCCTCACACTCACCCTCATCCTTGTCCAGTCATACCAACTAATAACACTCAAGGGTAGGCACTTGGGTCCTTTAGCTAATGTTCATGTATAGTTAATGTTGATGTGTTGTCAAACATTGAAATCTTTATTTTCAGCACTTTGCATTCTTGGACAGATTTGTGGGCACCTTTGGAAGTGGCTTAGTGAGTTTTAATGAATGGTGAGACATAAGGTCTCACAATGGTGATGAGTGTGAAAGGAATGGGTTGGACATTGCAGGGATGCACTATGGAGCTGGTGTGGGGTGGTGCCAACCTGGTGCATCATGTGGCAGCCAGGATATACAGCGTGAAGTGAAGTAAATGTGGCCATGCTGAGACCTCCCGGGCAGCAACGTGGCCGGGTGCTGATGCCCTGTGTCCTGTGCATCATCAGGTGATCGCGGAGAAGGTTGGTGTTGTTGGTGGTGATGCTGGTGTGTTTAGTGAAGTTGGTGTTGGAGTTGATCGTGGTGGGATTCTGAGGACAAAGGTGAGAAGGGCACCGATGCTGTAGGAATAGATGGCAGGTGAGGCTGAGATGACAGAAGCGTTCTGTCAATGGTGAGAGAGGTTGCTCCAAGGAGATAATAGTGAACAGAGAATTCACTGCAAACACCTCCAAAGTTCATACAGCTCAAATACTCTTCCAAAACCTGAAGGCTTCAGCTTCTGCCATTGGAAAGTGAACAGCTGTGAAATAGTAGATTTTATACCACTTCTGCAGCTGTCAACTAACCAAAGCAATAGAGTCACTGAGAACCACACTCACCTGGCGTGAAACCCGAGGCATGGCAAACCTGTCATAAGATTGGTAAAATTGTAAGTGCCTGTTTTTAAGCCTCTTAACTAGCATTTCAATACCTTTTAATGATGTTAATTACCTGTCCCGCCGCTGGCTGTCGGGTCTGCTAACCGAACGCACATGTGACAGCTGAGAAACTCACACAGAGGCGGGTTCAGAGCGGGATCCCAACCCGCTGTCAATCAGGGCCATTGTAACAATGGTCTCGCCTCCAAACCCGCCCTCGCAGGGCTGGGAAGATTCCGGCCAAAGTAGGGATTACTGAGGCATGGCTAAAAAAAAATCAAGACTGGGTGTAACATATTTAGAAAAAATAGAGAGGGGAAAAGGGAAGGTGGAATAGCTGTACGTATTAGGGATAACATAATGGCAGTAGAAAAAAGTAATGCTGCTATCAGCAAGACAGAAATAGAATCCATATGGATAGAAATAAAAGATAATAAAGGATCAATCACACTAATAGGTGTAGTCTACAAAAAACATAGAATAATAATCATGGGGGATTTCAACTACCCTGATATAAATTGGACAGAAGAGGTAGGTAAAGGGGATAAGGGAATGGAATTTCTACAATGTGTACATGACTCCTTTCTAAACCAATGTGTAAAAAGCCCAACAAGGGAGGATTCGCTATTGGATCTAGTAATGGGGAATGAACCAGAGCAGATAAGAGAAATAAAAGTAGGTGAACATCTAAGCAATAGTGACCATAATCTAATATGCTTTAAGATGATAATTGAGAAGGACCAAGAAAAAACAGGGTAATAGATTGGAGAAAAGCTGATTTTGAAGGGCTGAGAATAGAACTTGGGGAAAATAAAATGAGCAACAATATTGGCAAAAAAACAATGTAGAACAGCAATGGGAAAATTTTTAAATGGTGTTCAACAGAGTGCAGGAACAATATATTCCACTAAAAGGAAAGAACAAACTAAACACTAATGAGACCCCATGGATGAATAAAGCCATATTGAAACAATTGACGGTAAGGAAAGAGGCATACATTAAAGACATAGACAGCAGGGGAGTGCATGATACGGGACAATACAAAAAGATTAGGAGAAAAGTCAAAAAACAATTAGGAAGGCAAAGAGGACCTATGAAATTAAATTATCAAGGAACATAAAAGAAAATAGTAAAATATTTTACAGGCACATCAATAAAAAAGGAAGGTTTGGATGGGAATAGGGCCATTAAGGAATAGATAGGATAATTTCACAGGTAACGATAGAGAGATGGCAGAAATACTAAGTAATTAGTGGATATATTGGCCTTGAAGGAGGTGCAGCACAAATTCACAAGAATGATACCAGGGCTAAAAGGGTTAAATTATGAGGATAGGTTGCATAGACGAGGCTTGTATTCCCTTGAGTATAGAAGATTAAGGGATGGACTAATTGAGGTGTTCAAGATGATTACAGGAGTTGATTGAATACATGGGGACAAACTATTTCCTCTGGTGCGGGGGTCCAAAACAAGGGGGCATAACCTTAAAATTAGAGCTAGGCCGTTCAGGGATGATGACAGGAAACAACTCTCCACACAAAACATAGTGGAAAACTAGAACTCTCTCTCTCCCCAAAAAGCTGTTCAGGCTAGGTCAATTGAAAATTTCAAGACTGAAAATGTTAGATTTTTGTTAGGCAAGAGTATTCAGTGTTACCAAAGTGTGGAACCAAAGTGGGTAGATGGAGTTAAGATACAGATCAGCCATGATCTACTTGAATGGTGGAACAGGCTCGAGGGGCTGAATGGCCTACTCCTGTTTCTACAGGAGCATTGGGGTCCTATGCTGGTTGGAGGCCCCTGATGCAATATTGAGTACCAATCGACATACAATCGATCCTTAAAGGGGCCGCTGCAGGCCGCTCAGAGAACAGATAAGTAAAAGGTTTTTCAGAGATTCTTGTGAGGTAGTGCATGAATGTGGCGAGCCAGTTAACAGCTACCGCTCTCCATGGCCCAAACTGAAGAAAAGCTCAAATATAAAATGGAATACCTTTTATGATGCTATCTAAATCCTGGATAAACGCCGCTCCCTATCTTTGTAATCACCTCCAGCTCCACGACACCCCCCCCCCCCCACGAGTTGTCTGTGCAGCTCTAATTCTGCCCTCTTGTGAGCATCCCTGATTATAATCGCACAACCATCGGTGGCCGAGCCTTCTGTTGTCTAGATCCCCAAACTCTGGAATTGCCTCCCTAAACCTCTCCGCCTCTCTACCTCTCTTTCCTCCTTCAAGACACTCCTTAAAACCTACCTCTTTCACCAAGCCCTGCGCTAAATTCTACGTATGCGACTTGGTGTCAAATTTTGAATCTCATAATATTCCTGTGAAGCGCCTTGGGATGTTTCACTACCTTAAGTGCGCTATATAAATACAAGTTGTTGTTGTTTTGGATTGGCATAATGCCTCTTAATGCAAAGATTGTGCTCCATATTTGCACCTTAGTGCAATGTCAACACAAGGGGCTTAATTTTGCCCAAAGCTGTTTTTTGGCGTATTGCCAGAGTTACGCTTATTTTTCTCGGCCAGAAATACTCCAAAAATATTTGTGCCAAATTTCCCCGCTGTATTTTTCAAACTTAGTGTTGCGCAGCCTGTCCAGTCGCCTCGGGGGTGGAGCCTGCTGCCTGCGCCGGAAAAACGATGCCATACCTTCTGCGCATGTGTGGAAAAAAAAGGCATTTTTGGCCTGATTCCTATGGGCGCACATGCGCAGTACCGCTCCCGATCTGCAAACGGCCATTTTTAAAGAGCCAGTCGTGTGTGAGAACATTGAGTGCTGTGTGAGAACTGCAATTCTCATTGGAAAAATCGGAGTTGCAATACAAGATGCAACACAGTGCAAGGGCCAAGAATTTCTTACAGGATGAAGTGGAGGCACTGGTTACTGTAATTGAGGCCAGATGGCACGAGCTGGACACCAGCAGAGGTCACATAAAAGTTCCACCAAAAGAAATGAAGAAACGCTGGAACCAACTTGCAGAAGATTACTGTGCTATTGTGCCCACCCGAGGTCTGGAGGCCAGTGCAAAAAGAAGTGGCAGGACCTTGGTCAAGTAGTTAGTGTAAGTAATATTTTCATTTTTCAATGGAATTGCAATTGTAAATGTGACCAGCTGTATTTGTCCCACCCAGCTGAAAGACACCTCTCTTAAAAAGTTGTATTTTCATCTTTGCAGAGGAAGGTAGCACAAAGGGAAAGAATTCGAATAGGAGTAGGCCCGGCAAATCTGCATCCACTGACACCCTTGGAAGAGAGGGTTGCTGCTTTGATGGATCCTGCCTGGAGAAAATCAACCACCACTGCACAAGCTGGGCTCACACTCGAGGGAGAGGGTAAGTCCTGCAAATTCCACAGTCTGACTTTGCTAAATGTTAAGTACTGCATGGGCTAGCCATGCTTTGGTTCATGCGGATGTCTCGATCAGCAACGCTTCGGTTGATGCAATGTGCTATCATTCATCGTGGTTCTTCAAATTAGCCTGCTGCCTGCGCTGTGTGAGCCTACTCATGCCACCCACCCTGCCCCTTCCTCTGCTGCTAACCATTTGTCTGTTTGTTATATTTAGCAGAACTTGAGACCAACCCTGAGGATGCAGAAGAAGATTCAGATGAGGACGAGCCTGAAGAGGAGAACATCTTCCAATCCCACTTTCCAGATCAAGAGCATGGGGGGGGAGGGGGAGGGGATAGATGAAGCCCCAACTCTTGTACTCGCTTTGAAGGAGGTGCAGGTGCTAGCCATTGAGTTGCTAGCCCCTTGCCTTACTGGTGGTTTGAGTGTTGATGGGACATTCCATGGTTTCCCACTGTCCGAGGCTGGGGTTTCCAGTGAGGTGCAGCAAGGCATACCCAGGGCCTCACCTTCCGAGGTTGCGGGTCCCTGTGGTGGGGTGCAGCAAGACACACCCCGTGCTCCACCGTTCGTGGCTGTGTGTCCCAGTGGGATGCAGCGAGCCATACCCAGGGTAAGGAGGGGAAGGAGAGCTCGACAGCTCTAACAGATGTGGTTCAGATGATGGCAATGAGTGCGGAGAGCATTGATCTTACACGATCGCTCCTGGACACCATCAGTGGGGTGGGTGATGAGGTAAGGGGACTGTCAGGAGAAGTAACAACACTCTCACGAGAAATGGGAATACTGTCCGGGAACATGAGGGAGGGAATATCTCAGGCAACTGAAACCATGTCAGTGAACATGAGGGAGGGAATGTCAGAGATCGTTCAAAAACTCTCAGTGAACATGAGGGAGGGAATGTTGCAGGTAGTTGAGACACTTGCTCAACATGAGGGAGGGAATTTTGGAGATAGTTGAGACATTGTCAGTGCACATGAGGTAGGGCATGTTGGAGTTAGCTGCTGCAATAAGGGAACACGCCCAGACCCCGTGCCCATTGACAGAATCAACTGCCACTCCCACTCCAATCCCCACACCAGCCTCTGTAAAGGCCCAAAGCGAGCCTTTCACTTTGCGGCCTGCCTCCCCCCCACCCCTGCCCTCGCACTCCACCCCCTCCCCCCCCCCACCAACAGGTGCGCATTACCCGAGATGTTAGAAAGAATAAGCTTGGTACCAACCTGAGAAACACTGCGCCACCGCCTGCGGGCAGGGGTGGAGTCAACAAGACCAAGCGCAGCGGGCGGTCTTAGAATAAGGTGGAGGAGAGATGGGTGCAGCCTTTCTTTGTTGCTGTTGCTGTTGTTATTATTATTGTTGTTGTTACTGTTGTAACTGTTCTCAAATTAAACGTTTTTTGTAAGTTATGTAAATTTACAAGTTTAAAGTTAATAAGTGATCTTAAATGTTGTAAATGATCTTAACTGAAAACTTTAAAGTTGGATACAAGAATATTTTTATTAAAGTTAAGTACAAATGTTTGTTAAACTTTTGAATAAAATATATTTTAAATTATAACTGAGTCATTTACATTATTTGTTCCATTATTAACACAACTTTTGGCACTCAAGAAGAATCATTTCCATTATTTTTTCGATTCCTAACACCACTTTTGAAGTAAAGAAGAATAATTTCCATCATTTGTTCCATTAACACAACACAACATTACAGAACAGGTCCAAACAGTAAACATGGTCCATGTGGAATAGTTGTCGCCGAGGATTCAGGCAGCAAAGCGTTCACGGATGAGCTGCTGGTGCAAGGCTCGAGCAATCGTTAAAGGGGCACGATGGCCCGCTCTCCTCAACCGTCGTGCTCTGGGTTCAGTTAGTTGCATGGTTTCCTCATCTTCCTCCTCCTCCTCCTGCTCGTCATCTGCATCTTCCTCATCATTATTATCAGCCACTCTCACCGCAGATGGGTCTTCTACTACCAGCTGCTTCTGCTTCATGCTGGCTGTTATGCAGCATGCAACACACAACAGTGAACTGACCAACAATCTCAGAGGAATATTGCAAGTAGCCTCCGGAATGGTCCAGGCATTGGAAACGCTGTTTCAAGATGTCAATGGTCCTCTCTATGGGCCCAAGTTTCGGGCCACGCCTAGAACGGCGCAGCCCCGACCTGGATGCCCATTTTTCGTGCCACAAAGTGCGCCTAAAAAAAACTTACAAATTCTCCGGGCTCCCTGCTGGTCCTCTGGATCTGGGGGCGGAGCCAGGTCCCTGCGCTGAAAACAGTGCCGGGACAGTGGGCGCGCATGTACAGTAGCTCCAAGCACCCAAAACTGTGTGGGAGGGGCCCGAAGCACGCAGCCCCTAGCCCTGGCCGAATGGCCTCACTGGGGCTGCGTGAATAAGGCTGCCTCCCACGCCCAGCTCCTGCTTCCTCCCGACACGACTCGACTCCCGCTTCCTCCGCCCCCGGACCGGACCCGACCCCGACACCGACCCGACTCCCGCTTCCCCCCCACCCCCGCCCCTGGACCAGACTGGACCCGCGCTCCCCCCGACCCGACCCGCGCTCCCGACCCCGGACCCCGGACTCGACTCGACCCAATGCCACCTACCTGTAAATCTGGTGCTGGGGACGGGCCCTGCCCGAAGTCTTGGGCTCAGCCCGTTCAGCCTCCCTCCCCCTTTTCCTTCCCACCCCTCCCCGCCTTCTCCTTTCCCCCCCTTCTCCTTTTCTTTCCCCCCCCTCCTTCCCCTTCTCCTCTTCCCCCCTTTCCCCTTCTCCTCTCCCCCCCTTCTCCTCTCCCCCCTTCTTCTCCCCTTCCCCTTCTCCTCCTCTCCCCTTCCCCTTCTCCTCCTCCCCCTTCCCCTTCTCCACCTTCCCCCTTCTCCTCCTCCCCCCTTCCCCTTCTCCTCCCCCCCTTCTCTCCCCCCTCCCCCTTCTCCCCCTTCCCTCCCCCCCATCCCTCCCCCTCTGCCTCCCTCCCTCCCCTCCCCCTGCCCCCCCCTCTCCCTCTACCCCCCTCCTCCCCCTCCCCTCGCTGTCAGAAACACAGACAGTGACAGACAGAGAGTGAGAGACACACACACACAGACAGGCAGAGAGATAGAGACACTGACAGAGACATACTGCGGGCGGGGGGGACATCCCAGCATGCTGTTGGAGGGCTCCTGGTGCTGCAGTCGGTAAGTAGAAAATGTTTTATTTATTGATTTTTTAAAAAAAATTATTTTTTATTAATTTTTTTTGATTGATTTATTGGTTGATTTATTGATGTTTTTATCATTTATTATTGATGATGGCTCTTTATTTGTAAAACTGAAGTGTTTAATGTTTGTAAACTTCCCTTTACGCCCCCCCCCATTCCCTACGCCTGATTTGTAGCCTACGCCTGATTTTCTAAAGTGTAGACAAAGTTTTTTTGAGCGTACAAAAATCTTCACTTACTCCATTCTAAGTTAGTTTGGAGTAAGTTTTCACTGCCGAAACTTTGAAAACAGGCGTAAGTGGCCGGGCACGCCCCCTTTTGAAAAAAAAATTCTGTTCCAAAGTGAAACTGTTCTAACTGACTAGAACTGGAGCAAACTAAATGCCGAGAATTTGAATTTCTAAGATACTCCGTTCTACACCAGTTGCTCCTAAAAATCAGGAACAACTGAGGCCGAAACTTGTCGCAATGTGTGACATGTTATATTCCCGGTCAGCTTCCGTCCGGGTTACACGTAGGGTCATCATGAGCCAGGTGGCGAGGCTGTACCCTTTGTCTCCCAGTAGCCAGCTCTGCCCTTCTGGCTGCTGCTGAAACATGGCAGATATAGCGCTCTCACTTAGGATGAACGCATCATGGGTGCTCCCAGGCTATCTTGCATCAACTGACATGCGATGCATGTCGTCACACATGAGCCGTACATTAATGGATTGGAAGACTTTTCTGTTGCTGCACATCTCGGAATCCTCCAAAGGTGCTCACAAGGCGATGTGGGTACAATCAATGCAGCCCTGTACCTTTGAGAAGCCAGCAATCCTGGAGAAGCCCACAGCCCTGTCACGCATTGCCTGGGTGGTCATGGGGAACTTTATATAGTCATTCCTCTGGGCATATCATCAGCATCATCATCATAGACGGTCCCTCAGAATCGAGGAAGACTTGTTTCCACTCCTGAAGTGAGTTCTTTGGTGGCTGAACAGTCCAATATGAGAACCACAGACTCTGTCACAGGTGGGACAGATATTCTCCGAGGGAAGGGGTCGGTAGGGCTGGTTTGCCGCACGCTCCTTCTGTTGCCTGCGCTTGACCTTTTCACGCTCTCACGTTGAGATTCGAAGAGCTCAACGCCCTCCCAGATGCACTTTCTCCACCTAGGGTGGTCTTCGGCCAAGGATTCCCTGGTGTCAGTGGTGATGTCCCACTTTATCAGGGAGGCTTTGAGGGTGTCCTTGTAACGTTTACGCTGCCCACCTTTGCCGTGAAGGAGCTACGCATAGAGCATTTGCTTAGGGAGTCTCATGTCTGGCATGCGAACTATGTGGCCTGCTCAGCAAAGCTGATCGAAGCTGGGCATATAGTGCAGCAGTCACCTGCCAAATGCAGACATGTGTTGCATGCTGAAAAATGGCGCACACATCCCCAGTTGTAGCTTGGAAGGACCGGGATGTATAGAATGAAAGTGCGGCTGTCACCTTCACTTCAACTGACAAAGCATTCCTCCTGATGCTTCTCGGTTGCAGGTCTGCGCTCACCAACTCACAGATCTCAGTTACAAGTTAATTGCGGAAACGCAGCCTTCTGACAGAGTCTGCATCACTCAGGTGAAGGTACGAATGCCTGTGTTGATATACCCGACGTGGGTAAGGCCTCCCGCCCAGCACTCTACGGTCTCTGACGTTCCTCATGCGATGACGTTGAATCAATTGTCTCCTCCGCAGCACCATGTTGCAGAAGGCTCGCACAAGGTACGGCATTGTCAGTATTGCACCCATGCTTAAATTTTACCTTTGCAAGAAGCTCAAAATGGCAGACAGGCAGGACAGGTTCTTTGTTCTCTCTCCCCAAGGTCTGTATGGACCACACCCAGGTCTGAGCAGGCACAGTGATCGGGAACCCTCCCCCCACTCCCCCCTTCCCCCCAACCCCCCAGACTCATCTGATGCCTAGAGCAGTCTTGTGATTTCTTCCGATCACCCCCTCCCCCTCCCCAGGCTTGTTTTGCAGCAGAGCCCCGAGCCCCTGTGTCTGGGCACTGGGCCGATACTGCCGGTCGATGCACTGACCCTCCAGACCTCTTTGCAAACGTTCAGTGGTGGTGTGTGAGTTTAAAGAAAATGAAAACTTCAGAATTCCATCAAACTTCCATCTACTCCGTTGTAAGGTAAAAAATGTTTTATCTTTATTATGCATATTTAAAGTGTTCTTGACTCCCTCCAAAACTTCGATGAAAAACAATGGCGTCTTTCTGCGCTGATTTTTCAATGTGCGCTGGTTTTACTTAACTCACTAGGTTTTTTGGGAGTGGCCAGATAAGTTGACCAGATAAGAGACATTTTTGGGGGGCAAACTTCGAAAAATTATAAAAACTGGCGCAGACATGAGGTAACGCCCTCTATGACGTCAAAAAAACGAACCTAAAAAAATCGTAACTAACTCAGTTACACTGGCACAGATTCCTTGGGGAAATTTAATTTGAAAACCGACACCAAAAAAAGCGGCGCGCGCCAAAAAAACACCGCAAATCACTGGGCAAAATTGAGCCCTCGAGTCTGGGAAAGGAACAATAAGATACATATAACAGCAATGCTTTTAGTTACAAAATGCTGATAGCTGTTAAAATGATGCCTTAAATGATGCTGCAAACACTGCAGATTATTTCAATGTGACTAGATCTAAGCAGTGTATAAAATTTTGGAGCAGTGTATTTTAAAATTAAGAAATTTAGGTGGTGGACTTAAGGCCTGGGATGCAGATCAGGAGTAGAAGGAACGATCGGGTAAATCAGGAATAGATGATGCCAAGGTAGGGGTTTACAGGCCAGTTGATTGTAGCCTATTCATTTAAAAATAATTATTATATAGAGTAAAGCAAACAATATTGAATCCAGTATATATGGTATCATCTGTACATTTTCCCTGTTGCTATGATTCAGAGTGGCTCCAGTATGCAAAGGGTTAGTAGGTGCTGCAGGCCCTGATGACAAATGAATTAGTCATGGGATCACAGAGCTGCGATGCTGAGCACATTCCTCGATGATTCACCATGCTCTGCTGGCACTGGGGAGCGTGGGGCGGGCAGGAGGGAGGGCGGGAGGTGGGGGGGAGGAGGTCTTACAGCCAGGGACAGATGGCATCCCTTGGAGGCCAAGCACAGTCCCTGTTTTCACCTGCAGCCCTCATGGGAAAATCTCCTAGTGCACAGCTGCTAATTGAGAACCAAGGAATTCTTCAGAAAGGAACCCGGGTCAGGGGTCAGGCGACTGTACCACTGTTCAGAGCAGAGGGAAGTGGGGGTGGTAGCGGGGAGGGAGGGGGGGCGGGGGAGAAATAAAGCAACCAGAACTCAGGTGAATAAAAATAGAGCATCGTTTTAAATGTTACTCTGCCCTCCCAACGCCCCCAATTGTTTTTGAAAAACTGAGCAGGAAAAAAATCATATTCTCCAACATTGTGAATGTTAGTGACTTAATGTGTCAATTTATCATTTGTTAAAACAAATCATTAAAGCCAGATTTTAGAATGAAGAATACAGCTTCACAGATTGCCAAATGTTTAGGTATGAGTCATTTATATCTGCTATCTATGGCCAGGCACTAGACGAAGTGACCTTTCAGGGTTAAGCACCAAAACCTTTGTCCTGATGAATGGCTAGGCCAGGTTGGCAACACTTCCTACATACGAATCCCAGCAACTCTCAGATGTTTCAGGATGTCAGGTCCATGCCCTGTTTGTGAGCTTTTTCCGAGGTTTCATTTTATAAGTTGATGTTAAAAACGTTTGGAAATTGTGACATAAACTGACATCCATCTCCTTTTACTGGGGCGGGGGGGGGGCGGGGGGGTTACATTCAGGGATGGAATGAAAGACAATGCCGGGGGCCGGGGGGGGGGGGGCGGGGGGTCTCCCAAAAACCGCCAGGCCACTATAACCTAAAGTGCAAAATTAACTGAGCTGGTAATGCTTTGTGTATAATTGCAGCGATTCCCTTCAATGCCAAACTGAACTGATTCTTTTCGATGCCATTCAATAAGAAATGCAATATAATTAGCAAATGCAAAGCTTTTAAAAAGTCAGTTCACTGACTGAAGCTTTTTCCATTACAAATTAACGTAATATGACATGCATATAAAGGGTCTTATTATTATCTACTTGAATTGCAAGTCAAACACGGAAAAGCGCCCTGTGAAGCAAGCTATTTGTTCCACACTTTACCTGCCAATTAACCCTGATTTTAAGCTACTTCTCCTATTGTAGGTTAAACGATTCTATTGAACGTGAAGTGTTTTGTATAATATATTGTACTATTGCTCACAATACTTTTATCATTAATATCCTTTTTATTGTAAGGTGCCAAACGTTAACAATCAAAATTGGCCCAAGCTTCTGAATTGTAAGTATCCTGAGGGAGGTGGGCAGGATTAAAGAAAGACAGAAGTGTAGAGAGACATCAAAAAACCTTGGGACGGACTTTCGGCTTTAGGGGTTTTTTGGCGAAAACGGTAGCGATACATGAAAATGACTGTTTTCGCTGCACTACCGTTTTTAGGCCAAAATTTCAGCCTTTACGTCTGCGCCAGGGAGTAAGGGAGGCGTTGCACAATCATTCACGGTGCAAAACGCAAGTTTCGGCAACTTTAGTCCGGGGTCAGGAGCTCTGCGAGAGAGGCCTTGGGAGGGGAAAAAAAAACACTCTAAAAAACATTCCAAAAACATTTACAAGACCCTTCACTAAGTAACGCTGCAAAAAAATGTTTTTAAATTCAAATTTTAACTTATCTTTTTTGCAGGTTTTCGCACTTACCGCTGGCAGGGCTGCACCAGCAAATTTGAGCTGTCGCTATTCTGGACGCATCATATGGGTCGGGAGAGTGCTGAAACTCAATCGCAAACGCAATTGGAGTCGATGCAACATCGGCGCATCTCTCCCCGGGGGCACTTGGAAGCGCTGCCGCAAACAGATACCCCGAGGATCCTGCCCGGGCTTTGCGACTGGGTTTTCGCCGCAGAGGGTCAAATCACGGCGAAAACCCGGTCGCAAACTTCTCGAAAATCCGGTCCATAGAATACTATTGTAAAAATCTGATTAGGATGTATACAACATATGGTACAAGGAGCAGAACCTCCCCATAACACTTCTCCACGCTGTTACATGATGAGAGATACACAAAGACTTGCCGTATAGGAGCTATTGCTACCCATCAACCGCAACATCTCACTCTACATCACAGGAAAGGGTAGAAAGTACCACACACTCTACAAACTGGAAAGTTAGGAACAAACCCCTCTCTACAAAGTATTACAACGTCCAGAATAGCGACCAGAATAGCGACAGCTCAAATTTGCTGGTGCAGCCCTGCTAGCGGTAAGTGCGAAAACCTGCAAAAAAGATAAGTTAAAATTTGAATTTAAAAACATTTTTTTGCAGCGTTACTTAGTGAAGGGTCTTGTAAATGTTTTTGGAATGTTTTTTAGAGTGTTTTTTTTTCCCCTCCCAAGGCCTCTCTCGCAGAGCTCCTGACCCCGGACTAAAGTTGCCGAAACTTGCGTTTTGCACCGTGAATGATTGTGCAACGCCTCCCTTACTCCCTGGCGCAGACGTAAAGGCTGAAATTTTGGCCTAAAAACGGTAGTGCAGCGAAAACAGTCATTTTCATGTATCGCTACCGTTTTCGCCAAAAAACCCCTAAAGCCGAAAGTCCGTCCCAAGGTTTTTTGATGTCTCTCTACACTTCTGTCTTTCTTTAATCCTGCCCACCTCCCTCAGGATACTTACAATTCAGAAGCTTGGGCCAATTTTGATTGTTAACGTTTGGCACCTTACGATAAAAAGGATATTAATGATAAAAGTATTGTGAGCAATAGTACAATATATTATACAAAACACTTCACGTTCAATAGAATCGTTTAACCTACAATAGGAGAAGTAGCTTAAAATCAGGGTTAATTGGCAGGTAAAGTGTGGAACAAATAGCTTGCTTCACAGGGCGCTTTTCCGTGTTTGACTTGCAATGACAGCACAAAAACAGGCCATTTGGCCCAACAGGTCCATGCCAGAGTTTATGCTCCAAACGAGCCTCCTCCCACCCTTCTTCATCGAGCCCTATCAAAATATATTTCTATTGCTTTCTCCCTCGTTCTTATCTAGCTTTCCCTTAAATTAATTAATGCTATTCTCCTCAACTGCTCCTTATATTAGTGAGTTCCACATTCTAACCACTCTCTGGGCAAAGAAGTTACTCCTGAATTCCCTATTGGATTTATTACTGACCATCATATTTATGGCTCAAGTTCTGATCTCGCTCGCAAGTGGAAACATCTTGTCTATTGCTCCCCGATCAAAGCCTTTCGTAATCTTAAAGACCTCTCTCAGGTCACCCCTCAGTCTTCTCTTTTGTAGAGAACAGAGTGTCAGCCTGTTTCATCTCTCCTGATAGATATAACCTCTCAGTTCTGGTATCATCCTCATAATAAAAAAATGTGCATCTTCTCCAGTGCCTGTTTATCCTTTTTATACTATGGCGAACAGAACTGTTCACAGTACTCCAAGTGTGGTATACATCAAGGAAAGTCAGGAAATGTCCCCCTCTCTACATAGAGGAAAATCAGGAAATATCACCCTCTCTACATAGAGGAAAATCAGGAGATATCCCCCTCTCTACATAGAGGAAAATCAGGAAATATCACCCTCTCTACATAGAGGAAAATCAGGAAATATCACCCTCTCTACATAGAGGAAAATCAGGAGATATCCCCCTCTCTACATAGAGGAAAATCAGGAAATATCACCCTCTCTACATAGAGGAAAATCAGGAAATATCACCCTCTCTACATAGAGGAAAATCAGGAGAGATCACCCTCTCTACATAGAGGAAAATCAGGAGATATCCCCCTCTCTACATAGAGGAAAATCAGGAAATATCACCCTCTCTACATAGAGGAAAATCAGGAAATATCACCCTCTCTACATAGAGGAAAATCAGGAAATATCCCCCTCTCTACATAGAGGAAAATCAGGAAATATCACCCTCTCTACATAGAGGAAAATCAGGAGATATCCCCCTCTCTACATAGAGGAAAATCAGGAAATATCCCCCTCTCTACATAGAGGAAAATCAGGAGATATCCCCCTCTCTACATAGAGGAAAATCAGGAAGTACGCCTCACTTATCTAAGGAAGTTACTGCCAAAAGTTTACCATTGTGAAATAAAATTGTCAAAATTTTTAATGAAGTACCTTATAATTAATTTAAAATTATGAATCATATGAATCAGCAAATTTAAAGGACTTTGCCATACTAGTTAGAAACTCACCCACTGCACCATATGTAGGCCCAGGGTATATTAACACTCAGGCTTCATTATAATCTCACCGGTTCGTTTCCCTCATGTTTTGCTGACACAATGGATTCTTAAAATAAGGTTACATTTTCTTCTGCAAGATTGCTTTTTGGAGTGGTGGATGAAGGAACTGCTTCAGCATGAGGTGCAGGCATGGCCCAGATTCTCTGAAGCTTCCTTGGAGGTGCTACTGGAGAAGGATCCCGAAACACCCAGTACACCAAGAATGGAGAGCAGCCACTGCCTGAAACTGAGCCAGATTGTTCGCAACTTCGGAGTCCTATTTGACCCGATGCTGAGCTTCCGACCCCGTATCCTCTCCATAACCAGGACCGCCTACTTCCACCTCCATAACATCACCCGCCTCCGCCCCTGCCTCAGCTCATCTGCTGCTGAAACCCTCAACCATTCCTTGACTATTCCAGTGCTCACCTTGCCGGCCTCCCACCATCCATAAACCTGAGCTAATCCAAAACCCTGCTGCCTATATTCAAACTTGCACCAAATCCTGTTCACCCATCAACCCTGTGCTTGTGGCCTTACATTGGCTCCTAGTCCATCAACGTCACAATTTCAAAATTCTCATCCTTATTTTCAAATCCCTCCCTGTTCTTGCCCCTCCCTATCTCTGTAACCTCCTTCAGCCCTACAACACTCGGAGAATTCTGCTCTCCTCCAACTCTAGTCTCTTATGCATCCCCGATTTCCTTTGTACCGTCATTAGCGGCCATGCTTTCAGCTGCCTCAGCCTTAAGCTCTGGACTTCCCTCCCTAAACCTCTCCGCCTCTCTACCTCTCTCTTCTCCTTCAGACTTTCCTTAAAACCTATCTCTTTGATCAAGCTTTTGGTCAACTGCCCTAATATTTCCTATGTTGCTCGATGTCAAATTTTGTTTGATAACGCTCCTGTGAAGCGCCATGGGATGGTATAGGTGCTATATAAATGCAGGTTGTTGTTGTTGGTACTGTTAGCTCCAGGAACTCAATGACCTCACAAGAGTAGCAAGGATGAGGTCAGCTCTTCATTTCTCCATCTATCTAAAGAACACATGGCAACAGTTCTTTTCCTCCACCATCAGTACTTCAAACAGCTCCCACCTTTGGGGTCACTGCTAATACATCCCAGGTTATGCTATCACAAAAGTAGATATAAAAAAAGGAAGTCCTGCATTGATATAGTGCCTTTCATGACCTCAGGACGTCCCAGAACGCTTAAGCGCAGTCACTGTTGTAATGCAGGAAATGAGGCAGCCAATTTGTGCACACAAAGGTCCCACAAACAGCAATTAAATAAATGACCAGATCATCTTTGGACAGAGTGAGACAACTCCCACAAAAATAAGGTGCTGAGACTGCTTACTGGAGTGGTTGTCACCACTGGCCCCAAGAAGATATCTGCGGTAGACCAGAATTTGTACCAGTAACAAACACTGACTTTCGTGCAGATTATGTCTCACTAAACTTGTAGCAGTAACATCACAATTGCTCATCCTCTGGTAAGAACAATACAACATATCAAGACATACTTTAATTCTCCACTCCCACTCTGATATTTGTATCCTCAGACCCCTCACTGTTCCAATGAAATTCAAGGAACAGCACCTTTCGTGTCGGCACTTTACAGCCTTCTGGACTTAACATCGAGTTCAACAATTTCAGATCATAACCTCTGCCCATCTATGGCTCCCTTTCTCTCCCCCACCCCCCCTATCTTATGTTTTTTTTCTCTTTGTCTCCCATGGCAGCTGGTCATTATTCCGCCATTCACACCCATAGAAACATAGAAAATAGGTGCAGGAGTAGGCCATTCGGCCCTTCGAGCCTGCACCGCCATTCAATGAGTTCATGGCTGAACATGCAACTTCAGTACCCCATTCCTGCTTTCTCGCCATACCCCTTGATCCCCCTAGTAGTAAGGACTACATTTAACTCCTTTTTGAATATATTTAGTAAATTGGCCTCAACAACTTTCTGTGGTAGAGAATTCCACAGGTTCACCACTCTCTGGGTGAAGAAGTTTCTCCTCATCTCGGTCTTAAATGGCTTACCCCTTATCCTTAGACTGTGACCCCTGGTTCTGGACTTCCCCAACATTGGGAACATTCTTCCTGCATCTAACCTGTCTAAACCCGTCAGAATTTTAAACGTTTCTATGAGATCCTCTCTCATTCTTCTAAACTCCAGTGAATATAAGCCCAGTTGATCCAGTCTTTCTTGATATGTCAGTCCCGCCATCCCAGGAATCAGTCTGGTGAACCTTCGCTGCACTCCCTCAATAGCAAGAATGTCCTTCCTCAAGTTAGGAGACCAAAACTGTACACAATACTCCAGGTGTGGCCTCACCAAGGCCCTGTACAACTGTAGCAACACCTCCCTGCCCCTGTACTCAAATCCCCTTGCTATGAAGGCCAACATGCCATTTGCTTTCTTAACCGCCTGCTGTACCTGCATGCCAACCTTCAATGACTGATGTACCATGACACCCAGGTCTCGTTGCACCTCCCCTTTTCCTAATCTGTCACCATTCAGATAATAGTCTGTCTCTCTGTTTTTACCAAAGTGGATAACCTCACATTTATCCACATTATACTTCATCTGCCATGCATTTGCCCACTCACCTAACCTATCCAAAAATTCAACTTTTACCAAGATTTGAACTCGGATAGCTGGATTTAGAATCCAGAGTGCTCACCATTACACCATTGAACCCTATCCATATTAACCTTTTTCTAACTCCTGCCATTACCATTTCAATTTGGCCCATCATCCCTTTTGTCTCTCTATTCTCTCTTGCCTTCCACCTTATCACAGACCTTCCCTTTTGTTCTTTCTTCCCCTCCCTCTTTCAGTGCTTCTTAAGAATGTGCTCTTTTCGAACATTCGCCAGTTCTGACGAAGGGTCATCGACCTGAAACGTTAACTCTGTTTTTCTCTCCACAGATGCTGCCTGACCCGCTGAGATTTCCAGCATTTTCTGTTTTTATTTCAGATTCCAGCATCCTCAGTATTTTGCTTTTGTATATCAAGATATACCGTGTTCTGACAGTTGTCAGCCATGTTCTCAATCACTGCCGGCATTAAAACAAACCCACATCTGTGCAGATACATTGTAAATAAGAACAGCATGCACAGAGGGACGTGAAAGCTATAATATGATGAGGGGTTTAGATGAGGACTAGACACTGTCTAAGATTGGCTTTCATGATTTTGGAGACCATCTGCACCCTTAATAAGATGACTGCTTCAGAATCACTCCCATGTGATCACTATTCTTCATATCCCTGAACACTGGTGGGGTTTTTTATACTTCTTTTTGATACCCTCTCACAGACAAAATAAAATGATACAACTCCTACAAAACTAGATAGTAACTTAATTTAACCGTAGCAAGAACATGTGCATTATCTACACCGCTTTCTGCTTCAGCTTTTTACTCTGTTCTGAAGTTTGTGATTTACACCATCTCTCCTTTCCGCCGATAAAGTTGAACCAAAAAGCACAAGGAAACTCTTTTTCGCAAATCAGCGCGCATGTCTGCAGAGCAGGACCCTGTGGAGCTCTTTTTCCTCTTGAATTATTGCCGTGGCATGGCTTTCCAGAGTGCTGGAAGCACGTCAAGTAAAGAGAAATTGAAATTTTCCGATAACATGCACGGGGCCGGCACACCAAGGACTGGGGCTGTCCCTAACAAAGATCGTGCAAGCTGACAGGCCTGGAGAAAGCTAGTGATCCTGAGCCCTGGGGTGGAGGATGCCTCTCCGCGCATCCAGTCACAGGGCCGGGGCCAGGTCCCCTTTCACCCTCTATCTTCACATGTCAGTGGAAACTTCTGTGATGCCTTGACCCCTATCCAAATAAAAAGCAAGCTGCCTGCACAGATCAAACCGAGAATAAACTGGTCCGAGACAAAAATAATTTATCTTGGCCTCGTGATTTTTAACTGGAATTTATCCATTGACAACGTACACACTCATACTTTTGTCACAGTTTCGGTCTTATATCCTGTAAGATATGCCTGAAATGTTTGACTTTCATGTTGTGTTTTTACAGTCTGAAATGTAATAAAGTTATTTAAACAGACAGTTATTTTGATATATATGCAGTCGTCACGGTAATGCTTTGTATTGCACCAAGCTTTATAAACCTCAACGATTTCTCTGTCGTTACTTATTACATTCCAATTCTTAATAATTGCTAAAGAATATTGTGCATGTTTTTATTTTCACCTGTTAGCTGTTTACAGCATTAATTTCTTCCAAGATGTAAATAACACAAAGTCACCTAAAATATTCGACATGCTTGGCAGTGATGGGATGGGTTTAGTGGGTTAGAGTGTTTTGCCATGTCTGGGACTGCCACTAAATGTAGCCCAGATTGATGGGAAGAAAGTCAAAAATACTAAGAAAAGGCCATTCAAGTGGTCCAGCTCACCCCTCTCATGTTCCAAGTCACTCAGCTCAATATCTAGCTGCATTTGGAACTCTAACTTTGAATCTAAACCTCATTACCTTTGAGTAAAGATTTGCTGCCTGTGTTTTGGCTTACTCGACTTCCCATTATTTTGAATTTATATCCTACTTCCAATCTTGAAGCAATATTCTGGGGAACACCTCCAATACAATTCCATACTTTATATACCTCAGTGAGGTTCCCTCTTAATGTTCTTCTCTCTTGGGCTTCTCGAATCTTTCTGTACACCTCAACCTTTGATGCTTGAGATCATTTCTCTTGATCTTTTTTGCAACTTTCCCAAATAAGTGTGTCCTTTTTGAATTCTGGTAACCAATCAATCATTATGGGATTGATTTTAACCACTGTCACGGGGCAGGAAAAGTGCATGGGAAGGGTTCAAATCAAACGAATGGTTTATAAGCCCAAAGTCGCACCATTCCCACCCGGCACCGTTTTATCTTTGGGAACTTTCAAGTTGGCCGAGACGCCTGTTACAGGCAGGCGGGGGCCTAATTGAAATGTTAACGTCATGGACCGATGACATCATCAGTGTCGCAACGCTATTTTTACTGGACCACGAGGGGAGACCCGTCTCGTGGAAAACTGACCCGAGAAAACAGGCGGGAGGCCGCAGAGTGGTCCGAGGAGAACAAGTTAAGCTTTGGAAAGATTCCATGTGGGCAAGGAGAATCTTCTCTGAGCTCACAAGGAATCCTTGGACCATCCCTGCCTCAATCTTTCCTATCCTTCCCACAACTGGCATTGACTCTGCAACCCCCTCCAGCAATTACCTTCTGCCAGAGGTCGTTGCCTTGGGTCCCCGACAGCGCCTGGCTCCCGCCCCTATTCCCTCCCCCGCGCGCTGACCCTGCCGACATTCCCACAGGCCCTGAGTGGGAGACAGAAGTGCAATATTACAATGAGGCCCAGCAGCTAAGATTGACCTCGTGTTGCTGTCGCTTCGGGTCCCCCACCCACCAAACTAGTTCCAAGTTAAAATCAACCCTTATACTTTAAGTGAGATCTGACATTGTAAAGACATAATAGATGTGACCAGGGGAGTGTGAAACCTCATCATAATCTCTGTAGATATGTTTTGGATTTCTGGCTGTGTATCCCTACATTCTGTTTACTTCTTTATTGCTTCTCCACATTTTCTCAAAATGCAAAGTAGTGTGAAATGGGGTTGGGCAGACATCCAGTTCATAGAATTACAGAAAGAGACCATCCAGCCCATCATGCCTGTGCTGACGCTTTGAAAGAACTATCCAATTAGTCCCACTGCCCTGCTCGCCCCATAACCCTGAAAATCCTTTCTAGGATCAGTTCATTGTGGGTTCATGGCACAACATGAAGAGAGCGAAATTGGGTATCGCCCCGGTTGGGGTTGGTAACAGCTGTGAGGCGGGATTTCTTGTGCCAGACGCAGAAGTCCCGCACCGCCAACTAAATTGGGCTTACCGCCCCCGAGAGGAAGTGGAGCGCAAAATCTCCCACTCCACTTCCTCTCGGGGGCGGGTCTGGGGCGCTAACCAATGCAAATGTTCTCGCACTATGCGGCAAGGCACATAGCGCTGGCGGGAACACGAGGCCCTCCCCTGCGGACTCTGCATTAGGGAGAAGGGGCCAACCGCTGGACTATCAGGGTGTGGGGTTCCATCGCAGCAGCCCACCACACAAGCAGAGTGCCGGGCTGCAACACCATGGCACGGACCCCGCGATATGACGATGCGAAGGCCACGACTGGTAAGTCAGCCATGTAAAAAATTCTCAGCGCCGTACCTCCCCTTTAGCCTGGTACGTGGCCTGCGGAGCTGTTGCAGACCTTGCCTGCAGCAACCTCACAGGGCGCGACCGAACTTTCGCTCCAAAGCAATATCGGGTCGTTGGGCATAGTGATGATTGTCATCAAGGGCGCAGCAGCCCGGGCGCTGCTGGTTAGCGCCACCGCTAAACTCCCGCGGAATTTCGCTGGAGTCAGCAGTCACGCCGTGCCTGGGCGAAAAGTTGTTTGCGCTATCGAAAGACGCAAATGACCTGAATTTTCCCCCCTAATTGTCAACTGGCACTAAATTACCACTTACACTCAAAGCAGTCCTGACTGGCATGGGAAATGGAGATGTTCATGCCGGTGGAATATATGTGTTGTTTAAAAGTTGAGTTAAAGGCACATGATTGAGCAGAATAAGGGATGAATCCCTGTTCTACCCATTCCGGGAGTGCTTAATACAAATACGGAATGCCCATAGCAGAAAAGTCTTACACTCCCCTGCACTGAGGTCCTTCCTCTTGATGTGCACAAGCATTCATCAGTTTAATACGTCTGAGCACAAAGTCCTTTATTCTGATCTGGTGTCTTTCTGCAGCGGCCAATCGAAAAAGGTTATGGAACAGTTTCCCTCCTCACACCAGCATAGATAGCAATGGTGAGAGGCACAAGGAGGCCTAGAAAAGGCCTACAATAAACCTCAATTAAAAAATAGGACGAAAAGACAAAAGTGACATTTGTTCCTAGCAAAACACTGGAAGGTACTAGGAGGAGATAGTCATGACACTGAATGCAGGAAAAAGTCAAGGACGCGAAATGAGCATTCACCCATTGAGCTCATCCCTTCCATACTTCAATTCACCCAGCCTAGGCCTAACTGGACCTTGAATTCTCCTAATGTTTTTGAGTAAATGCATTTTTTCTAATATTATTTTACATTTCTTTTTAATTTGATGTCCTCTTGGTCTATTGATTTGACTGGGATTAAAATAATATCCTAGGTTCACCTTATCTATGCTTACATCTAAATGAGGTAAGTCCTTAATCTTCTTTTCTCTTGACTATAAAGTTTTATCTTCTCTAACATTTCCACAGAGCTCATCCTGTTTATAATTGGGATTATTTTTTCATTCTTCTCTCCACCATTTCTAATGGACGTATGTCCCTGTTAAAGTATGGTGACCGGAATTGTACACAATATTCCAAGTGAGGTCCACTCTGAAGAATGCACCATTTTTGTGGTAAATTTGCTAGATCTTGACCAAACTTAAAAGCATGACCAAATTTAATGACCCAGCATGCTTCAAGAGGCCAAGAGTCTGATTCCTGTGGGAACATTTGTAGAATGATACAAGCAGCAAGCTGTTTTTGCAGTTAAGGGAAATAACCGACCTTGGATGGGAACAAAATGTTGAGCTATCATGAGGAAAACAAGACTATCTGTAGACAATGACTAGCTTTGAACATTACATTTAATTAACTGATTTTTGATAAGAAGACAGGTTACCAAGTTTTGGGGTATAACTAGTGTCACGCAGAGACATTCAGGGCTGCAGTCGAGGGCAATCTGGCCAGGTTCCAGTTAAAGTCCTGCGTCAAGTCATCAGCGAACCAACTACTCGCTGGTGTTAGTACCTATGTGGTGTTTGCTTATCATAGCTTGATTTTAAAGTAAGGGAATAATCCTGTGTTTGCTGAAGTATAAATCAAGAAGGTATTATATGCAACAAATTTGTGTGAATTTACTTGTAATTTCTTGCTGACTTGAAGTAAAAAAAAGTTTTTCACAGCTTCAATGGGGCCGAAATTCAGGTGCACCAGAAAGCTGGCACACTTATGACTTTTGGAGTGGTACTTACCGCTGGGACTCCTGGTAATAGAAACATAGACATAGAAACATAGAAAATAGGTGCTGGAGTAGGCCATTCGGCCCTTCGAGCCTGCACCATCATTCAATGAGTTCATGGCTGAACATGCAACTTCAATACCCCATTCCTGCTTTATCGCCATACCCCTTGATTCCCCCTAGTAGTAAGGACTACATCTAACTCCTTTTTGAATATATTTAGTGAATTGGCCTCAACAACTTTCTGTGGTAGAGAATTCCACATGTTCACCACTCACAGGGTGAAGAAGTTTCTCCTCATCTCGGTCCAAAATGGCTTACCCCTTATCCTTAGACTGTGACCCCTGGTTCTGGACTTCCCCAACATTGGGAACATTCTTCCTGCATCTAACCTGTCGAAACCCGTCAGAATTTTAAACGTTTCTATGAGATCCCCTCTCATTCTTCTGAACTCCAGTGAATACAAGCCCAGTTGATCCAGTCTTTCTTGATATGTCAGTCCCGCCTTCCTGGGAATCAGTCTGGTGAACCTTCGCTGCACTCCATCAATAACAAGAATGTCCTTCCTCAAGTTAGGAGACCAAAACTGTACACAATACTCCAGGTGTGGCCTCACCAAGGCCCTGTACAACTGTAGCAACACCTCCCTGCCCCTGTACTCAAATTCCCTCGCTATGAAGGCCAACATGCCATTTGCGTCCTTAACCGCCTGCTGTATCTGCATGCCAACCTTCAATGACTGATGTACCATGACACCCAGGTCTCATTGCACCTCCCTTTTCCTAATCTGTCACCATTCAGAAAATAATCTGTCTCTCTGTTTATACCACCAAAGTGGATAACCTCACATTTATCCACATTATACTTCATCTGCCATGCATTTGCCCACTCACCTAACCTATCCAAGTCACTCTGCAGCCTCATAGCATCCTCCTCACAGCTCACACTGCCACCCAACCTAGTGTCATCTGCAAATTTGGAGAGACTACATTTAATCCCCTCGTCTAAATCATTAATGTACAATGTAAACAGCTGGGGCCCCAGCACAGAACCTTGCGGTACCCCACTAGTCACTGCCTGCCATTCTGAAAAGTACTCATTTACTCCTACTCTTTGCTTCCTGTCTGCCAACCAGTTCTCAATCCACATCAGCACACTACCCCCAATCCCACGTGCTTTAACTTTGCACATTAATCTCTTGTGTGGGACCTTGTCGAAAGCCTTCTGAAAGTCCAAATATACCACATCAACTGGTTCTCCCTTGTCCACTCTACTGGAAACATCCTCAAAAAATTCCAGAAGATTTGTCAAGCATGATTTCCCTTTCACAAATCCATGCTGACTTGGACCTATCATGTCACCTCTTTCCAAATGCGCTGCTATGACATCCTTAATAATTGATTCCATCATTTTACCCACTACCGATGTCAGGCTGACCGGTCTATAATTCCCTGTTTTCTCTCTCCCTCCTTTTTTAAAAAGTGGGGTTACATTGGCTACCCTCCACTCCATAGGAACTGATCCAGAGTCTATGGAATGTTGGAAAATGACTGTCAATGCATCCGCTATTTCCAAGGCCACCTCCTTAAGTACTCTGGGATGCAGACCATCAGGCCCTGGGGATTTATCGGCCTTCAATCCCATCAATTTCCCCAACACAATTTCCTGACTAATAAGGATTTCCCTCAGTTCCTCCTTCTTACTAGATACTCTGACCCCTTTTATATCCGGAAGGTTGTTTGTGTCCTCCTTAGTGAATACCGAACCAAAGTACTTGTTCAATTGGTCTGCCATTTCTTTGTTCCCCATTATGACTTCCCCTGATTCTGACTGCAGGGGACCTACATTTGTCTTTACTAACCTTTTTCTTTTTACATACCTATAGAAGCTTTTGCAGTCCGTTTTAATGTTCCCTGCAAGCTTCCTCTCGTACTCTATTTTCCCTGTCCTAATCAAACCCTTTGTACTCCTCTGCTGAGTTCTAAATTTCTCCCAGTCCCCGGGTTCGCTGCTATTTCTGGCCAATTTGTATGCCACTTCCTTGGCTTTAATACTATCCCTGATTTCCCTTGATAGCCACGGTTGAGCCACCTTCCCTTTTTTATTTTTACGACAGACAGGGATGTACAATTGTTGTAGTTCATCCATGCGGTCTCTAAATGTCTGCCATTGTCCATCCACTGTCAACCCCTTAAGTATCATTCGCCAATCTATCCTAGCCAATTCACGCCTCATACCTTCAAAGTTACCCTTCTTTAAGTTCTGGACCATGGTCTCTGAATTAACTGTTTCATTCTTCATCCTAAAGTAGAATTCCACCATATTATGGTCACTCTTCCCCAAGGGGCCTCGCACAACGAGATTTCTAATTAATCCTCTCTCATTACACAACACCCAGTCTAAGATGGCCTCCCCTCTAGTTGGTTCCTCGACATATTGGTCTAGAAAACCATCCCTTATGCACTCCAGGAAATCCTCCTCCACCGTATTGCTTCCAGTTTGGTTAGCCCAATCTATATGCATATTAAAGTCACCCATGATAACTGCTGCACCTTTATTGCATGCACCTCTAATTCCCTGTTTGATGCCCTCCCCAACATGACTACTACTGTTTGGACGTCTGTACACAACTCCCACTAACGTTTTTTGCCCTTTGGTGTTCTGCAGCTCTACCCATATAGATTCCACATCATCCAAGCTAATGTCCTTCCTAACTATTGCATTAATCTCCTCTTTAACCAGCAATGCTACCCCACCTCCTTTTCCTTTTATTCTATCCTTCCTGAATGTTGAATACCCTTGGATGTTGAGTTCCCAGCCCTGATCATCCTGGAGCCATGTCTCTGTAATCCCAATCACATCATATCTGTTAACATCTATTTGCACAGTTAATTCATCCACCTTATTACAGATACTCATTGTATTAAGACACAGAGGTGAGTAGATCGATTTTCAGGATTTTAAAATGTTTTCAAAGTCCTACAGTAAATGGATCATAATGAGGGTGGGCCTTAGACTCATGGCCAGGCTGACTGGCTGAAAATGGGTCAGACCGGAACTCCGCCGCTGTCAATCAGCGGTGGAGTCGTGGTGACATCACAGCGAATGTGCGTCGCCACGCTCTCTCCTCTCCGTTAAAGGGCAGAGATTTGATCATTTCTTTAACTTTGTCCACTGGGCCACCAGGGAGGTTTTCAGCAGGGCCAGCGGCATGGCATCCAAAAGTGGATGCCAGGCTGCCCGTTGGTGGCCTGGCTGAACATACAAATGTTTGTATTGTGGCCGTGGCAGTGGGCCCTCCCCTTTAAGGGTGGCCGCGTTGCCGGGCCGCACTCAGTGCAAAGATAGTGCATTGGCCGAAAAACGTGCCGACAGAGCGTGGCGACGCATATTCGCTGTGATGTCACCATGACTCCACCGCTGATTGACAGCGGCGGAGTTCCAGTCTGACCCATTTTCAGCCAGTCAGTCTGGCCATGAATCTAAGGCCCACCCTCATTATGATCCATTTACTGTAGGACTCTGAAAACATTTTAAAATCCTGAAAATGGATCTACTCACCTCTGTGTCTTAATGCAAGGAGTATCTGTAATAAGGTGGATGAATTAACTGTGCAAATAGATGTTAACAGATATGATGTGATTGGGATTACAGAGACGTGGCTCCAGCGGGAGATCGAGCGAATCAGCTGAAAATGGCTGGTAAGTATTTTTTTATTCCTTTAAATTGGTGGTGCAACTACTTCGGCAGGATGGGGTTCAGGCCAAAAAATCCCCGACCTGAATTTAGGTCGGGTCGGCCTGTTGACCCCAAAGCACCAGCCTTTCGATTTTTAGGAATGACCGCCGCAAATGGGTCTCTTTGAAACCCTGAATTTTAGCGCCATTGTTTTTTGTGCTGTTCTGTTCCATGGTTCCGAATTCTATAAACTATTGGACGGGGCCAGAGGTTATTTACGCATCTCCTATAGAATTTTGGCACCCGAACAGGGACCTGTTGAGAACAGGCAATGGCAAAAACATGAGTTAGTCACAAAGCATGTGGCAGGGAAGTTGCCTCTTCAAGAGAGAGATGGATGTGAGTCATTATAGACAGTGAGGATCTGGTTGTGGAGGCTGAGCACTGGATCCAAGGGTCCATGTGTCAGCCGGGGTTGATGAAAGTCTTTTGATTGTTAGCCAGGTTAAAATGATGAGTGTGCAGAGGATAAGTTATGAAAGGAGATAGAGGATATGGCAGGGAAAGCCAGCGACAAAGAAACGGTGGTAAACCGACTTCTGAAGGAACTAGAGGAAGAAAGAGAGAGGAGTAAGAAGGAGTTAGAGGAGGTGAAGGAAAGAAAGAGGAAGCTCGAGGAAAAGTTAAAAAGGAGGAGAGATGGTGTAATAAAGAACAATTCCTCTCGAGTCAATGTATCAATAATCAGAATCAGTGTGATATGTGGGCCATGAGCGAAGCCGATTAGTAGCATCACGCAGAGCAGGCAGTAAGGGCTAATGAGAACCGCAAAGCCACATAAAGGGTTGCTCAGGAACAGGCCCCGGAGGAACGGAGTGCTCAGGGGGATCACACCGAGTGCAAAAGGAAGATTAAGGAGTTGGAGGATAAGTTGCGGGTTCAAAGAGGCATTGTGGGTGCAATGACCCCTTGGTCAGAAGAAGAAGGATAGGAAAGTGGAGCGAGGGCTAGTGAATGTAATGAAGGTGAAGTGGAGTTGGACAAGGGACCAGGTCACGGCCGACCAGAGGGAGTTCAGCCACTGCCTACGGCCCCGACGCGTGAAAGACAGTACCCGTCACCGGCCGAGGGTGCAGATGCAGGGGCCCTGGGAGCACTCGATCGGGAATTTGTGATTCTGCATAATACAGAAGATCTGAGAACGATATCTAGTGACATGAGGAAGCTAGAGATGGGAGGAGCCCCCCAAGTGCATTACCTCGAGGTAGAACAAATGGCCGCCCTGAACGGCCTGGATGATGGGGAGAAGAAGCGCTTATTACTATTGACCCCAAGTCCCGCCGTTTTTGCCGGCCTCCGGTCAGAAAATAAGAGACCGGGTGGTGATTATGAGGGTCTGAAATTGAGGATTGCTCATGTTATGGGAGCAGGAAAAGGGCATCCCTTTAAGGCCATAGCAGAGGAGCAGGGCCCCAACGAGTCCCCAGCGACCCTTGTATACAGACTGTGGCCCACCAATTTTGTGGCCATGAGAGGGGTGCTGGGAGATGGGGACAACTAGCAAGAGCAACATGTAACCATGGGCTGCGTGCCCTAATTTTTCACAGTCTGCCCCATATACAAGCCGCTATGTCAGAGTTTGATCCAGAGGATGTGAGTGACAGCAATACCGAGGCCAGGCTCTTGAGCAAAATGCCCCTGTGCTTCGAGACACGCCAAGCAGATGAAAAGAATACGGGGATGATGAATAAGCTGAAAGGTGAGGTGTGTGAAATGAAGGGTGGAACACCTCGCAAGTGGCAGCAAGAGGGAACTGTGCCAGGAAAGGTCCGGGCTCAGAGTAAGGAATGCTATAATTGTGGCGAGTTGGAGCATTTTCTGCAAAAACCTAAGAAAAGGAAGGCAGAGGCGCCACGATTAGCAGGATCGTAGCCTAGCGCCCCCAGTTATGAAGCGTTGATTAAATATGTTGCTAAGCATCTGAAAGAGAATGAGACACCCCAGAGAGTGGTGAACCTGTGGAATTCTCTACCACAGAAAGTAGTTGAGGCCAATTCACTAAATATATTCAAAAGGGAGTTAGATGAAGTCCTTACTACTCGGGGGATCAAGGGTTATGGCGAGAAAGCAGGAAGGGGGTACTGAAGTTTCATGTTCAACCATGAACTCATTGAATGGCGGTGCAGGCTAGAAGGGCTGAATGGCCTGCTCCTGCACCTATTTTCTATGTTTCTATGTTACCTCAAGGAAAACTCCACACAGCACATGGAGCGGACCGCGGAGGGACCTAGGCATAAAGGGGCCACACCAGCCCGTGTACCTGCGTCCACTCAGGTACGATGATTGTGGAAGACCGTGTATAGACATCTTAATTGAGGGAGAGAGCGGGCTCTATCTGGTAGACACTGGAGTTTCCAGTACGGTCTCCCTCCCCGATGAGGTTTCCCTGGTCAAGTGGGGCCCCCTATACTTTAGGCGGCTTCACGGGTGTCAAAACCTTTAAGCTTCAACATAGGACTCCTCAAAGTGGACATGTATATAAATGAACTGGGACCAGCCAGGATTGGGAGTGTTGGGCTCTGATTGGATGTTGGCCCATAATGTGATCGTGGACATGGATAATAACTGTTTGTGGGGCACGGTTGACCGTGGTGAGGAAGGAGTCGTTATACCCATGTGACATGGAGAAGCGTGGGTGGTAACGCCCGCCGGACCCTATGATTTAGAAACATTAACGGCTAGGTGCCTGAGAGGTAGCAAACCATAGTGCGGGATGCCACGGAGGCTTTGCTACCCATAAACATGATTGTGGCAGGGTAGCAGGAGTAGTGGTCCTGGCCCCAGAAACAGTACACAATCCCCAAAGAAGCCGAGAATGAGCTGATAAATGCTTTGGTGTCCTTAGTAGAACTGGGGATCATCAAGATTCATGGCGTGGCCCTTGACAACATGGACCATTTCCCACATCTCAGGAGCCTCTTATCAACAAAGGCAGACATCGATGCGGAGATTCAACACCGCCTCCAGTGCACCAGTGCAGCCTTAGGCCGCCTGAGGAAAAGAGTGTTTGAAGACCAGGCCCTCAAATCTACCACCAAGCTCATGGTCTACAGGGCTGCAGTAATACCCACCCTCCTGTATGGATCAGAGGCATAGACGATGTATAGAAGGCACCTCAAGTCGCTGGAGATATATCACCAATGATGTCTCCGCTGTCATGTATTCAACCAGCATTGCAACCCATGTATAATCTGACCTAAGTTGTACACTGTGAGAACAATGACCACTAGGTGGGAGACACTCTTTCAGGTATAAAAGGGGAAGCTCCACCCACCTTCATCACTTGAGTGCTAAGGAATAAAGGACAGGTCACAGACTGACCTTCTGTCAAGCATGGGCCTCATGTGCATTTATACTGTATAGTAAGGATGTATCAATGGCGATGAGAAACTGGGATTTAAACCACGTGAGCATGGCCACTAGCAGAACAGATGAGAGGTACTGTGTTAAGGAATGGTTGGGACAGCAATTCAACATTGTTAAAGCAGCACACAGTTCTCCAGGCAGACAAGGGCAGTCGGGCATGCCCCAACATGTAGTCGAACCAGAGGGGGAGTTCGACAGAGACAATGGCAAGTTGAACGGCAATTCACGCCATTGTAAGGGACAATGCGGCCAGTAATGGGGCCATCAGCACCTGTTAATGGCGCACTCAAGGACAGTCACAGGGGCAGTCAGGGACGATTGACTGGCAAGGGACATTTTGTTTCCAACAGCAGCTCATGTTGGAGGTGTAGAGGCACACACTCAGCCGGAGTTTGCAGAGATGAGGAAAATACCTTCAGAAATTGCAGAAATGAACGCTGGGGGAAATCGCTGGAAGCTGAAGTTCAGCGAGTTCATGTGGAGCACGTATACAGTTCATACACCAGGATGCCACCGATAATGATGAAAGTGCTCCTCAATGGCATCCCAGTATCAATGGAGCTAGATGCGGGGGCCAGCCAGTCACTGATGGATATCAAACAGTTCGAAAAGTTGTGGCCGTCCAAGGCCAGGAGGCCAAAATTATCGGCTATTGACGCACAGCTACAGACTTACACAAAGCAGATCATTCCGGTGCTAGGCAGCGCCACGGTAGTCGTGACCCACAAAGATTCGGAGAACAGGTTGCCACTCTGGATTGTCCCAGGGGACGGTCCCGCACTGCTGGGGAGGAGTTGGCTTGCTGTCATGAACTGGAAATAGGGCGATGTCAATGCAATTTCCTCTGTGGAACGAGTATCATGCTCACAGATCCTGGACAAATTTGACTCATTATTTCAACCCGGCATCGGCACTTTCATGGGGGCCAAGGTAGTGATTCACATAAACCCGGATGTCAGGCCAGTACACCACAAGGCCAGAGCAGTGCCATACATGATGCGGGAAAAGATAGAAGGCGAATTGGACCGCCTGCTGAGGGAAGGCATCATCTCGCCAGTCGAATTCATTGACTGGGCGAGTCCGATCATGCCGGTGCTCAAGGCGAATGGGTCGGTCAGGATATGTGGTGATTACAAGGCCACCATCAATCGGGTGTCACTCCAAGACCAGTACCCGCTACCGAGAGCGGGTACTGGTCTTTGCGACGCTATCCGGTGGCAAATTTTTTTCAAAATTGGACCTGACCTCAGCTTACATGACCCAAGAGCTGGCGAGTGAGTCGAAGAAGCTGACCACCATCACGACACACAAGGGGTTGTTTGAGTACAACAGATGTCCGTTTGGGATTCGCTCGGCCGCCGCGATCTTCCAACGAAATATGGAAAGCCTCCTCAAGTCGATTCCAGGGACAGTGGTTTTTCAGGACGACATCCTCATCATGGGTTATGATACTGAAGAACACCTCCACAACCTGGAGGAGGTGCGACGCAGACTGGAGCGGGTAGGGCTGCAACTGAAAAAGGCGAAGTGCATCTTCCTAGCTCCAGAGGTAGAATTCCTGGAGACGAGGGTATCAGCAGACGGGATCAGCCCTACTGCGTCCAAGACGGAAGCGATCCAGAGAGCACCCAGACCCCGTAACACGATGGAGCTGCATTCGTTCCTGGGGCTCCTGAACTATTTTGGTAACTTTCTTCCCAAATTGAGCACGCTGCTAGAGCCGCTACACGTGCTCCTACGCCAAGGTCGCGAATGGGTCTGGGGGGACAGCCAGGAAAGGGCTTTTAATAGAGCACGCAATTTGTTATGTTCCAACACTCTGTTAACACTATACGACCCATGTAAGAAACTTGTGTTATCGTGCGATGCATCGTCCTATGGTGTCGGGTGTGTGTTGCAGCATGTCAATATCAAGGGTCAGTTACAGCCGGTAGCTTATGCCTCCAGGAGTCTGTCCCAGGCAGAAAGGGGTTACGGGATGGTAGAAAAGGAGGCGCTCGCATGTGTATATGCGGTAACGAAAATGCATCAGTACCTGTTTGGCAGGAAATTTGAGCTGGAGACAGATCACAAACCCCTAACGTCCCTTTTGGCCGACAACAAGGCCATAAATGCAAATGCATCGGCCCGCATACAGAGGTGGGCACAAACGTTAGCCGCCTATGACTATACAATTCGGCACAGACCGGGCTCTGAAAACTGCGCCGATGCACTCAACAGGCTCCCACTAGCCACCACTGAGAGGGCTACCGAGCATGCTGCTGAGATGGTCATGGCTGTTGAAGCTTTCGGAAGCGAAGGCTCACCCGTGACCCACGGTCTACCGGAGGTCTTGGTCAGCGACAATGGCCCGTGCTTCACAAGCACTGAATTCCAGGACTTCATGGCAGGCAATGGAATTAACCATGTCAGAACGGCACCGTTCAAGCCGGCCTCAAATGGCCAGGCAGAACAAGCAGAGCAGATAATCAAACAGGGGATGCTCAGAATCCAAAGGGATTCCCTACAAAGGCCCTTATCACGCCTCCTGTTGGCCTATAGATCCCGACCACACTCGCTCACAGGGGTTCCAGCCGCAGAGCTGCTAATGAAAAGGACGCTCAAAACCCGGCTATCCCTTATACACCCCACCATGAAAGAATTTGTCGAGAGCAGGCGCCAGCCACAATATGACTACCATGACAGGAATGCGAGGGCGCGATGTATTGATGTAAATGATCCTGTTTTTGTCCTCAACTACGCTGCAAGGCCCAAATGGCTCGCAGGCACTGTGATTGCCAAAGAGAGAAATAGGATTCTGGCAGTTAAACTTACCAATGGACAAATCTGCCGCAAACACGTGGATCAAACAAAAAGGAGGTTCAGCAACCCCATAGAAGAAGCAGAGGAAGAACACGATGTAGAGTTCACTCCACCACAGGAGACCGCACACCGGAACCAAAGGGAGGAGAGCCCAATCACTGTGGGCAGTCTGGATAGGCCTGAGGCACCACAAACAGCAGACACTCAGGCCAGCGCCCAACAACCGGAGCCCCAACTCAGGCGCTCTACAAGAGAGCGTAAACCACCAGAGAGACTCAACCTGTGATCCCAATAAGACTTTGCGGAGGAGGTGATGTCATGTATTCAACCAGCATTGTAACCCATGTATAATCTGACCTAAGTTGTGCACTGTGAGAACAATGACCACTAGGTGGGGGACACTCCTAACCTGGACCTTCAGGTACAAAAGGGGAAGCTCCACCCACCTTCATCACTTGAGTGCTAAGGAATAAAGGACAGGTCACAGACTGACCTTCTCTCAAGCATGGGCCTCATGTGCATTTATACTGTATAGTAAGGACGTATCATCCGCAAGATCCTGCAAATCCCCTGGGAGGACAGGCATACCAACATCAGTATCCTGGTCCAGACCAACATCCCCAGTATTAAAGCACTGACCACATTCGATCAGCTTTGCATGCTTTACATAGTTCCATAGTTTGCATGCCAGATATGAGACTCCCTAAGCAAATGCGGAGCTCCTTCATGGCAAATGAGCCAAAGGTGGGCAACGGAAACGTTACAAGGACACCCTCAAAGCCTCCCTGTTAAAGTGCGACAACACCACTGACACCTGGGAGACCCTGGCCGAAGACCACCCGAGGTAGAGAAAGTGCATCCGGGAGGGCATTGAGCTCTTCGAGTCTCAACGAATAGAGCCTGAAGAGGTCAAGCGCAGGCAGCGGAAGGAGCGTGCGGCAAACCAGCCCTACCGACCCCTTCCCTCGACGAATGTTTGTCCCACCTGTAACAGGGTCTGTGGCTCTCGTATTAGACCGTTGAGCAATCAAAGAACTCACTTTGGGAGTGGAAGCAAGTGTTCCTCGATTTCAAGGGACTGCCTATGATGATGATGAGAACTGGGGATATTAAGACCTATTGCAATGCATGTTAACTCTCCCCTTTGGCCGGTAAAGAAGATGGACAATTCTTGGCGGATGACTATAGATTATAGAGTTTTGAATAAAAATATTCCTACTTGTGCCCCCATGGCAGCGGCCATGGGTGATTTGACCGACAATATCACTAGCACTGCTACTGTGTTCAGAGTTCGACATATCAAATGGGTTTCGATCAATTCCCTTGCATCCAGAGGACAAGTACAAGTTTGTTTTTACCTTTAAGGGACAGCAGTATGTGTGGACGTGTTTGCCACAGGGATTCCACAACAGTCCATCTATTTTTCATCAATGTATGGCCAACTGTCTGTCAGAATTTAGTCAGCCAGGACAACTTGTACAGCATGTGAATGATTTACTGCTATTTTCAGATAATGAAAGGGAACATGAGGAGCTATTGCAGGAATTGTTAGAACTGCTAAAAATTATTAGAACTGTTAAAACTGCTAAAACTCTTAAAACTGCAGCAGGTTTTAAGGTAAACCCCAAGAAAGTGCAGATAGGGCAAGGGGAGGTTCAGCTTCTTGGGCTGGCTCTTCGGCCAGAGAGCGCGCTATAGACAAAGCAAAGCGCAACACAGTCCAGGAACTGCACCGTCTGGGTTCGATAACTGCTCTCCGATCATTCCTGAGTCTGACAGGATACTGTAGGGAATTCATCAAGAATGATGCGGCTTTGTTGGCTCCTCTGCTGAGATTACTTTGAAAAGGGGTGGAATGGGAGTGGAATGAGCACTGTGAGGAGGCTATCGTACAGTTGAAATGGGAGCTACAGAGGGCCCCGGCTTTGGGGGCGGTCGACCCTACAAAAGACTTTCCTGGAAGTGGCAGCGACCGATGCCAGCCTGGGCACTGTTTTAATGCAGGAAGTGAATGGGCATCTGAGACTGGTAGCCTATGCCTCCAGGGTGCTATCCGAGGCAGAAAAGGAATGTTCTGCTTGCGAGCGGCATCTGCTCGCCACATTCTGGGCGGTGAAACATTTTGCCATTTTTACGGGAACTCAACCCATCACTCTTCTCACCCACCACATGCCCGCCCGCCTCTTGTTAGATGGCTGAATTAAAGTGGGAACGGTGTCAAGCACTTGGACCCTACAGCTGGAGGGGATGGGTCTGAGAGTGAGGGCATTGAGCGATCCAAAGCTAATGGCCATCCTTAACTATAAGGGTGAACCTGATACCGGTACAAAGGAGTGTGGGAAACGGAAGGCGGATTTCAATCCGGTATCCACCCGGAGGGGAGGGACATATATGTGGATGGGTCGAGTTTTGTAGAGAAGGGATTATTTCCGCACCTCCTACAACTCACTGCATTGTAAAGCTGCAGAATGACTTCTGTTAGCTGCACTATTCTGGCTATCTATCCCAACATTCTATTTGCTTTTTTAATTGTTTCTCTCAACATTGAAAATGATAAGTCTATGGTCATTCCCAGGTGCATTTCAAAGTTAACTTGTGTTCACTCAATTGCCTTCCTTGTATACATGTTGCTCATTCTTTATTCCAGTATTGAATAATTTGCATTTATCTGCATTTAATTTGCTGTTGTCTGCCCAATTGTGTAAAAACAAGAGTCCAAGCACTTCCCTCTACAGTGCTTCACTTTCGCACCTCCTCCCAGCCAACCACTATGCCCATCACAAATATTCCTCATTTCCTTTCTTATTCAGTGTCACGTTGTACCAAGAGCAGTACATTGTGCATTAATGGTGTCATGAGCCTTATGAATCAGTGTATCTTCTGACTTACCACAGCAATGGGAGATCTGCTAGTATATTGTTATTAATAACTTGAATTCTGTTGATTGTATAAGTAAGTTGAGTGAGTGTCGCTTTTGAGCAAGCTGGTCAGTCTTTGGGTATAAGATAAACATTGTTCAAGCCATGAATCGGGATTAGTTTCCCTAAATTTCCCGAGGGAAGTTTTCAACAAGCGTTACTTTGTAAAGAACTGTACAATATTAATTATAGTATCAGAATATCATTGTATTTAACAGATTCTTTCAGTCTAGAAAGACCTCTGTTCCCAAATCTCTAAAAGCTATCTGTATTATTATTGGACAGAATTTGCCAGGAATTACCCTATTCATCCTCCAATGCCCTCTTCCATTGTGATATCAGAGCAGTACGTGTGGTATCCTGGACACAGTAACAGGCTTAGAGGGAGTTTGGTGACAGGAGGCGAGAGACTGGATTATGGTTTTGCTTAGTTAAAATAGTTTAAATATTTTTATATAAACTGGCAAGGTAAACAGAGAAGGCAATAAGTAAAAATAATAGGTAGTTCCCCTTAAAAAGAAAAATTTAAAGAAAAAGATTAGCTTACTTGGGAGGAAAGATATCCCGGACTGAGATTCAGTTAAGTAAATGATATGTATGTCTATTTGCTGGAAAAAGTTTGTAGCCACATTCCCAGCCGTTGTCATGTTAACTTTAACATCATTTCAGTCTCTCTATTTTTGAGATGTGTCCAGCATGCTTCAAAATATTAAATAAAAGGGAAATTTGAAAGACAGCCATTTCATGCTGGTTTCTCCTGACATGGAGCCAGAAATTTACAAGCATGTGCCAATCTGCAAACTTCCCTCTCCAACAGCAGTTAACCTCTAATTGACTTAAGAATGCACGTATTTGCAGCAATTAGACTCTGTGGCTTTCAAGGGGTAGGCCATGTCAAATAAAGCTACACCTTAGCACTGCGGCCTGGAATTTCCACAAGGTTCTCTGGCAGGAAATTAGGCGAGAAATGGTGCAAAAGGCTAAAAATGGCAGGTTAGATCATTTCTCCTGCGCAACCGCCAAAGTTATTTCAGGAGATCTGGAGAAACCCAACACAATTCAGGGCCTCTATGTGACATGGTCTGCAGCTGCTAGTATTATAAAGCAGCATACCATCAACTTACTGTGAGCCATATCACAGCAGATCTGTATTTTAGTTACCAGGGAATATCGGTCTATTTTTCTTATAGAAAGAGAGAGACAAAGAATGAAAATACAGTCAAAGACAAAAAGAGAGATAAAGAATCTGAGAATAATACAGCATAGAAGGAGGCCATTCGGCCCATCGTGCCTGTGCCAGCTCTTTGGTAGAGTTATTCAATTAATCCCACTTCCCTACTCTTTCCCCATAGCTCAATCTCTAAATTGTCAGGCTGCTTGTCCGACATTCGGTACTGAATGAGCAGAAATTTTCTCCAACTAAATATTGGGAAGAACAAAGTCATTGTCTTTGGTCCCCGCCACAAACTCCATTCCTCAGTTGCCAACTCCATCCCTCTCCCTGGCAACTGGCTGAGGCTGAACCAGACTTTTTGCAACCTTGGTGTCGCATTTGACCCCAAGATGAGCTTCTGACCACATATCTGCGCCTCACAAAAAACACCTATTTTCACCTCGGTAACATCGCCTGACTCCGCCCCTGCCTCAGTTCATCTGCTGCTGAAGCTCTCATCCATGCCTTTATTACCTCTAGTTTTGACTATTCCAATGCACTCCTGGCCAGCTTCCCACGTTCGATCCTCTGTAAACTTGAGGTCATCCAAAATGCTACTGCTCATGTCCTAACTCGCACCAAGTCCTGTGCACCATCAGCCCTGTGCTCGCTGACCTACATTGGCTCCCGGTTAAGCAAAGCCTTGATTTTAAAATTTTCATCCTTTTTTCAAATCCCTCCATGGCCTCGTGCATCCCTATCTCTGTAATCTTCTATCTCTGTAATCTCCTCCAGCCATACAATCCTCCAAGATCTCTGTTCTCTTCCATTTCTGGCCTCATAAGCAACCCCGATATTAATCGCTCCACCATTGTTGGCCATGCCTTCAGTTGCCAGGGCCCTCAGCTCTGGAATTCTCTCCCTGAACTTCTCAGCTTCGCTACCTCTCTTTCCTCCTTTAAGAGGCTCCTTAAAACCTACCTCTTACTCTGATATCTCCTTATGTGGCTCGGTGTCAAATGTTGTTTGATAACGCTCCTGTGGAGCACTTTGGGACGTTTTGCTACGTTAAAGGCGCTATATAAATCCAAGTTGTTGTTGCAGCTCTGTAAAATGTTTCCCTTCAATATTTATCCAATAAATAGATAAGGAAAGAATGTGTGAGAGCTGTACAGAGAGAAGGAGAGAGATTTTTTTTTTACTTTGTGAGTAATGCTATGATAGATCAACTCATCTAAATAAAGCAACAATGGAGTATGTTCCAGTCAGAACCAGTAAGACTTGCCTCCACTTAAGCAGTCTGGACTCTCTTCCTGGAGACCACTACAAGAACCTTGTTATGTTCAGAATAACTCCACAAGACTGTATACTGTAAGCTCAAACTGATGTGACCTTAGTCTCTATAATCAAACTCCAGAGTGACGAAGCAGCATGGCAGACAACCTTTTATACTTACTTGCACGAGGTCTGCAGGTGACCCTTGGGTCTCCAACAGGTGCGCCCCCTGGTGGCAAGTCTTATGCACTAGCAAAGTTTACATACATAACATCACTCCCCCCCCCCCCCCAAAGCCTTAGATACAAGATATTTACAAGTTGAGGCGATCTGGGTTGATTACCTGAGTTGAAGTCCTGGCATGGGTGAGTTGGTTGGATCATTGCTGCACTGCAGCGTGGCTGGTCTGATCGGACTGTCGGGCATGGTGGGTTCATCCTTGTGATTGACAGCGAGGTCGATTGCTGGTTGGGTGTGTGTTGGTGGATCAATGATGATAATGTCCTCTTCAAACTGTTCTTGGCTGTCAGTGAATCGCAGTTTCATCTGATCCAAATGCTTTCTGCGCGTTTGTCCATTCAGAAGTTTGATATCAAACACACTATTCCCCTCCTTGGCTAAAACAGTGCCAGCAACCCATGTGGGGCCATGACCGTAATTAAGAACAAATACAGGGTCATTAACCTCAATGTCACGCGATACAGCTGCGCGATCGTGGTACACGTTATGCCGGTGACGCCGGGTTTCTACATGATCATTGAGATCCGGGTGGACTAAGGAGAGCCTGGTTTTGAGTGCTCTCTTCATTAACAATTCTGCCGGGGGAACCCCGGTAAGCGAATGGGGTTGCGTCCGGTAGCTGAGCAGGACCCTAGATAACCGGGTCTGCAGGGAACCGTCCGTCACACGTTTCAAGCTCTGCTTGATAGTTTGGGCTGCCGGTTCCGCTTGACCGTTGGATGCAGGCTTAGACGAGGCAGACCTGCCATGTTTGATGCCATTGCGGGTAATGAACTCATTGAATTCTGAGCTGGTGAAACATGGTCCATTGTCACTAACAAGGACATCGGGCAAACCATGGGTGGCAAACATGGCCCGGAGGCTATTAATGGTGGCAGCGGACGTACATGATGACATTATTACACATTCAATCTATTTAGATTAAGCGTCCACTGCTACTAGGAACATTTTTCCTAGAAAGGGGCCTGCGAAATCTACGTGGACCCTGGACCAAGGTTTGGAGGGCCATGACCACAGACTCAGTGGGGCCTCCCTTGATGCATTGCTCAACTGTGAGCAAGTGTTACATTGGTGTATGCATGACTCCAATTCCGAGTCAATGCCAGGCCACCAAACGTGTGACCTGGCGATAGCCTTCATCATGACTATGCCTGGGTGGGTACTGTGTAGGTCACGTATAAATGTTTCCCTGACTTTTTTTGGCAAAACCACGCGATTCCCCTGTTGGAGACAATCTGATTGGATGGACATTTCATCCTTGCATCGGTAAAACGGCTTGAAATCGTCTTGCAAAATTGGTGCATTTTCTTAACCCCGTATACGCATGCTAATACTTCTTTCTCAACAATACTGTAGGCTCTTTCAGCCTTGGATAAACGTCTGGATGCATATGCAACCGGTTGCAGTTTGCCTGACACATTGACTTGCTGTAACACACGACCAACCCCATACGAAGATGCGTCACAAGCTAGTACTAAATGTTTACACGGGTCATATAATACAAGTAACTTGTTAGAGCATAGCAGGTTTCTGGCCTTATCGAAAGCTGTCTCTTGAGATTTACCCCAAACCCAGTCATCACCCTTACATAGCAATAAGTGCAAAAGTTCCAGCAAAGTGCTCAACCCGGGTAGAAAGTTACTAAAATAGTCCCAGGAACGAATGCAACTCCATCACATTCTGCAGTCTGGGTGCATTCTTGATGGTCTCCATCTTAGAGTCCGTGGGTCTGATGCCGTCGGCCGCAATCTTTCTCCCCAAAAATTCGACCTCTGGTGCCAGGGAAACACACTTGAAGCATTTCAGCCTGAGTCCCACCCTGTCCAGTCACTTTAGAACCTCTTCCAGGTTGTGCAAGTGTTCGGTGGTGTCACAAACAGTGATCAGGATGTCGTCTTGGAACACAACGGTGTGCGGAACCGATTTCAGCAGACTGTCCATGTTCCTTTGGACGATGGCAGCAGCCGAGTGAATCCCAAAAGGGCATCTTTGGTATATGAACAATCCTTTGTGCGTGTTGATGCGCGTCAATCTTTTCGAAGATTCAGCCAGCTCCTGTGTCATGTAAGCAGAGGTTAGATCCAGCTTGGTGAACGACTTCCCCCATACTAGTGTTGCAAACAGGTCATCTGCTTTGGGTAGTGGGTACTGGTCCTGTAACGAGACTCGGTTGATCCTTACCTTGTAGTCCCCGCGGATTCTGACCGTCCCTTTGCTCTTCAGCACCGGCATGATTGGACTGGCCCACTCGTTGAACTCGACTGGCAATATGGTCCCCTTTCGTTGAAGTCTGTCCAACTCGATCTCGACTTTCTCCTGCATCATATATGGAACCGCTCGGGCCTTGTGATGAACGGGTCGTGCATCAGGGACTGGATGGATCTGCACTTTGCTGCCTGTGAAGTTGCCGATGCCTGGCTCAAATAGCAATGGAAATTTGTTTAGTACTTGAGTGCACAAGGCGTCATCCACCGAAGACATCACTTTGATGTCTTCCCAGTTCCATCAGATCTTTCCTAGCCAGCTTCTGCCGAACAGCATTGGGCCATCGCCTAGTACAATGGTAAATCATGCACAGCTCCATCATACAATACCTTCACTGCAGCACTGCCAATGACTGGTAGGAGCTCTTTGGTATAAGTGCACAGCTTTGTAAGATTCGGGCTTAGTTTTGGCCTTTGTGCCATGTTGCCCCACAGATCCTCAAAAGCTTTCTGGCTCATAATTGACTGACTCGCCCCTGTGTCCAATTCCATTTAATTTGACTTTCAACATTATCGGAGGGCTTTTGGTGGTGAAGGTGTGTACCCTATACACTTTCTCTTCAGCCTCGGGTTGAGTTGCCTCTCTTACTCGTTCAGTGTGATCCACGTCGGATCGGTCATCTTCTGCCAACTCTGCCATGTGGTGAGTCGCAGCACGTCTGCACATTCGCTGGAGGTGCCCTATTGTTCCACAGCCTTTGCACACGTAGTGCTTGAATCGACATTAATGGGCTCTATGATTACCCGCACAGCGCCAACATGGTGTTAATGGATTCGCATTCACGCCCTACAGTGGACATCTTAGGTCTGGCCTCTGCAGGCATGTAGGCTCTCTCATGTACAGTTCTGCCTGCTGAAGGCATTATTTTATGCACATTACTTGCCGGTGAGCTTCGATGCTGAGAAGATATCTGCTTAGTGTTATCGTTCATGGACATGAAAGCCTGAGCTATCGTGATGGCCTTGCTCAGATCTGGGGATTCGGCAGACAGCAGTTTGCGAAGAATGACCTCGTGGCCGATTCCAAGCACGAAAAAATCCCGCAACATTTCCCCCAAACATCCGGCAAATTTGCAAGGTCCCGCAAGGCGTCTTATGTCGGCGACATAGCTCGCCACGTCCTGGCCCTCGGAGTGATGGTGCATATAACATTAAGATGGCAATTAAGATGCTCTCCTTCAGGTTGAGGTGTTCCCAAACCAGCATACACAACTCTGCATATGTCTTGTCCATTGGTTTTGTCAGTGCTAGCAGATTTTTGATGAGGCCATATATCGTGGACCCACAAACGGTGAGGAGAATCACCCTGCGCTTGACCGCGTTACTGTCCGTATCCAGCTTGTTGGCCAAGAAGTACTGGTCAAGACGCTCAACGAAGGCTTCCCAATCATCACCCTCAACAAATCTCTCAAGAATACCAACGGCAGCCATAACCGCGTGAAAGTTCGTGAGCACATCCTCGTCGCCAGTTGTTATGTTCAGAATAACTCCACAAGGCTGTATGCTGTAAGCTCAAACTGATGTGACCTTAGTCTCTTTAATCAAACTCCAGAGTGAAGAAGCAGCATGGCAGACAACCTTTTATACTTGCTTGCGTGAGGTGTGCAGGTGACCCTTGGGTCTCCAACAGGTGCGCCCCCTGGTGGCAAGTCTTACACTATTATAAAGTTTACATACATAACAAACCTCCTCATAAACATCACAGCACAATCCTACTGCGCCGGAGCATAGGTGGAGATAGGATCAATAATATTGTCCACCACTCTCCCCGTGTCACAATGAACCAATCTAATTGTACTTCTAAACAAGATAGGGCAAGTATATCTAAACGTATGTGCAATGGACCAGATCCATGTGTCACATCGAGTGAATGGGCCACTTTCTGAATCAGGAAGAATCATGATTAAACTTTTCCAACTTTTCCCACATTACAACAGTGACTACACTTCAAAAGTACTTCATTGGCTGTAAAGTGCTTTGAGACGTCTGGTGGTCATGAAAGGCGCTATATAAATGCAAGTCTTTCTTTCTTTTCTCCTAATCTATTTTCCACTTTCTGTAGTCGATGGGGGCAATCATTTCCATCTTCATATCGTTTATCTCTTTATCTCTGTTCCTTGATTTCTGTCTGTCTCTTTCCATTCAGTTTTTCTACGTCTCCTCCCTTATTTCCACTTCCCTTTTCTGTTTTCACCTCTCTTAGGTTTGATTCTGTGATTGTGGGCATCAGAGACAGCAGCATTGTGGCCGCTGAGTGCACAGCTTTGGTGGAAAAGTCTGTATCCTTGGGAGGGGCAGGGGAGGTCCAGTCTGGCATTTTACCAGCTGCATGGTGGGGTGTAGTCCATTGAACCTGATCATTACAGGTGTACTGTTATGATCAGGTTCAGAAGCCCCATGAGAGCCTTTTTAAGGGACAATTTGGATTGCTCCAAGCTGGGCAGGTCGCGCCAGTAACATACCTCTCCCACTCCAAACATAGCTGGGTGAATGAACAGAGCTCCCCTCTGAAAATGTGAAATTTACGTACCAAGCAATGCTGGCTCTCACAGTAGGAATACAGTGGGCCGACATTCAGCTCCCATGTCCAGCACCACTACTGACCCCTCCAGTTGTGACCTGAGGTAGTGCGGATTCCCAGCCGGAGCTTTCTGCCAATACCAGAGCTGGCAGGACTGTGCCTCTGATTGTTTATGTTCAGCTTTCTGCTCGTGAGTTTTTCTTCAACGAAGAGCTTACCAGTGGGCCAATTAGGATCAGGAAATGGACAGGATGTAGCCTCCAGGCAGGCCATTGAACATTGTAGAGTAGTTCCTGATCACCCCTAACCACCCCTGACCAGCTCATGACCAGCTCCATACCAGCTCCTGACCAGCTTCTATCCAGCTCTTCACCACCCCTGACTAGCTCCTAACCTCCCCAGACTATCTCCTAACCACCCATGACTATCTCCTAACCACTCCCGACTTGCTCATAACCACCCCTGACTAGTTCCTAAACACTCCTGACTAGTTCCTAACCACCCCTGACTAGCTCCTAACCCTCCTAACCAGCTCCTAACCACCCCTAACCAGCCACTTCCCCAATGGGCAAACAAGACTCCCTAACCTTGAATCATGAAATGCAATACCCTCTGTTCCCCTGCCCCCCCATTTTAACTTAGGTACAAATCGGGCAGTTGGGTCATTGACAGGAGACTCGGAAAATTTTAACCCCTGGGCTTCATTTCCACGTGGGAAGCCGGACACCCATCCGAAACTAGGAATTGCTACCTGGCCGCAAAATGGAAGTGGAATTTTGAGTGGCAGGAGACTGCTGCGAGGGACCCGGGAGACAGCCCCAGGCCTAAGGTAAGTGATGGGGAGGGCTGTCTGCTGCGGTCAGCAATGAGGAGGGAAGCCCAGGGCTGGGAGAGGCCCAAGGTTTCCTTGTGGGGCCCAGCGGAACCCTCCTGCTTCTCCTGGGACACAAGAAAACCCATAAATAATGTAAAATTCTGCTACTCCTGGCCCAGCTCCTGCTTACCACACGATCTCACTGGCGGGTTTGGCACTGTGCGCAACTTGCGTGACCCAGAGTAATAATCGTGTTGGGCTCTGAATTGTGCCATAGGCCCTTGACATTTAAACTGTAATGAGGCTCCTGACTGCCTGGCGCCAACGCGACTGAAAACCTGGCATTTACAATGGCGGCAGGCGGGCGCACACTGGGAACGCAGCGGGAAGCACTCGTCCCCATTTTAAATCACCCGCCTGCCCTATTCCTGGACAGGGTTAAAATTGTGTCTGAGGATTCTACAAGACCCAATAATAAATGCATAATTCTTCAAATGCCAGCCTCAGCAAAATGTAGGATTGCACTTGTAAGTAAGCCAGTGTAAAACTCTGAAGCAAAGAACGTTATTGAGCAGTTTGTATTTCTCCATGCCTGTGGTGTGGGCCTCATGGGGCTGGTAGTTTGCTTCCACAAATCAGAGCATATGTGACTGACTCTCAGCTCTGTTTAGCCACGGCAGCGTATCGGCACTGTTGCTTCATGGAGCGTGCCTTATTGACGGGAGACTTTCCTGTTGCATTCATCTCAAGCACGCATTCCAACTGAAATAAATTATGGTATTCCATCACTCGGCTGGTGAAATGGAACCTTTTCCCTATTGTCTGCCGCTGTGCTTTTTGTACCGATGGTGTGAATGAAGGCACAGAAGGGGCCATCAATGTCAAGAGGGCAACAGGGGACAGAGAGTCAGGATCCCATTCAGCCACAACAGTGTGTAAATGAAGAGTCAGTGATCTATAGTCAGGTGGGGGGAGGAGGGATTATGAGGCCACACAATAGGTCATGAGGTGACAGCCACTTTCAAACAGCTTAACCAGTGCTTGCCGTTTGAAATTGCACTTTTAACATGAATAATTTTGAATTAATATGGCCTGGGACACAAGATGATGACTAACCTCACCGATGCAGATGTAAGGAAGTAAACGAGACAGGTTTGAAACATATTCACCATTTGCTTTGGCAGTTTCTCTTCTGTTTTGTTTATATTACAGTGAGGCTCTGAGAAGCAGTCCTGCCTCCGATGGCTGTGCTATAATATAAGCTTTATCTTCCCTCCTGCTGTCCTCTCCCCTCCCAAAAGCATGAGAGTGCACAAGTGCGAGCTGATGGCGTAACGATGACCGATTTCATCCCACCCTGCACCCCCCTCCCCCCAACCCCACCTCGCTTCCAGTGCCCAAATAACAGTCACAAAGAACAACATTGGTAAATAAGTTTATTCCAGTAAAATAACTGCTTGCCAGATTATTGAGAAGGCCAGAGGCCGGCTCAGAATTGGGCCTCAGGTCTCTCGGTTCAGGCTCATGTTGTAGCTGCACTTTCCACCCCCAGTTGCCTGACAGTACTATGCCCATGCCCCCATTATCTATGTGCATGCCACGATAGTGAGTGCTGGAAGGCTATTCGATCGTGTGTGGGGAAAATCACAAGTCTGATTTTGTCCTCACCCAACGTCCAGGCATGGATATTTCCCGCAGTGCTCACTGGACAATGATCGGGAGTAGGAACCTTTCCCAAGCCCAGGGAGCTGAAACCAATTGCTACCCCATAGAGGTCAGCTGCTTTTATTCATTCTCGGGATGTGGGCATCGCTGGCAAGACCGTATTTAATGCTCATTCCTAGTTGCCCTGACAGCATTAAGAAACACTCGTGTTGTGTGGGACTAGTGTCACCCATAGACCAGCCCAGATAGAGCTGGAAGGTTCCCTTTCCTGAGGGAGATATTTGGGTTTTTATAATAATTAGAATCATAGAATCATGGAAATTTACAGCATGGAAGGAGGCCATTTCGGCCCATCGTGTCCCCGCCGGCCAACAAAGAGCTATCCAGCCTAATATCACTTTCCAGCTCTTGGTCCGTAGTCCTGTAGGTTAAGGCACTTCAAGTGCACATCTAAGTGCTTTTTAAATGTGGTGAGGGTTTCTGCCTCTACTACCCTTTCAGGCAGTGAGTTCCAGACCCCCACCATCCTCTGGAATCAAGCCATGGTTGATGACTTTATTACATAACCTACAATATTCTGCTAAGCACATATATGACGCACATAAAGCCATAAAGCACATAATCAGCTTTTAAAAGCAGACTGCTTTGGAATGTAATATTTTTCTTTAATTTACTAAGAAACTGACTACTCTACCCCAGTATAAGTAGCGAATGGTTCTGTAAATTTTTAAAAAGTCATTTTCAGTCATTTAAAATCGGGTTACTCACAAGTGGTAATTAAAAATGTTTATTTTTTGTGATAAACCCATTTTCAGCTGTTTTAATTGAACTGCACCAAGCTGCCACTCTTAAATATATTACAGAATATTTTTTAAAGCTAATTTTAAAAAAATTATGTTTTAAAATTCTGCCTGATGGCATTGGTTCGCGGAAACACGAGGAAAGATTTTTCTCAAAATGGCCGCAATTTTCCTAAATCACCGATTGTGCACAAAGTGGTAACTGTACCTCATTTTGTTTTAGCTCTGGTGTGTTACCAGTGGTAGCAAGTCCGGTGAAGAGTGCAGACGCATTAACTTTGTCCAGGTGTGTGACTTTGAACTGCGCTGAGTGATGCTTCACTTTCTGGGATACTTACATCTTCTACCATCTCATCGGATGCACGCTGACTTCTAGCCACAACTCACTGAAAATGTGGCTGTGACTTAACGTCAGCTCAGGTATGTCTGCCTGAGCACATGCCATGCCTAAGTTGTTTAAGGCCTTCTTATACTGTCGCTTAAGCAATCTCCAGGCGCTCATTTTTCTAGCTGGGATCAGTGTGGGTGGTATCTTCAAAGCCTGTTTATATAAGGCTATAATCCAATATGAACAGGTTCCCACTGGTTCTGTAGTTTAGTTCCACTCCAGCGGGGAGCTTGTTGGCTGTGAGGTGGAGCATGGCAACGAGAAAGATTGACAAGAGGGCTGGGACGATGACGCAGCCCTGTTTGACCCCGGTCCGGATGTGGATTGGGTCTGTGATGGATCTGTTGGTAAGGATCACAGCCTGCATGTCATCGTGGAGCAGGCGGAGGATGGTGACCAACTTTTGGGGGCATCCGAAACGGAGGAGGACGCTCCATAGACCCTCGCGGTTGACAGTGTCAAAGGCCTTTGTATGGTTGAAGAAGGCCACCAGTGGGAACCTGTTCAACCTGTGCCATCTCCAGGCCAGATACAAGACCAGCCCAACCGTTGTCATCGAGCTACAGTGGGCGGACGATGCCTGCATCTGCGCACATACAGAGGCTGCACTCCAGGACATAGTCATCGTATTTACTGAGGCGTATGAATGCATGGGCCTTATGCTAAACATCAGTAAGACGAAGGTCCTCCACCAGCCTGTCCTCACTGCACAGCACTGCCCTCCAATCATCAAGATTCACGGCGCGGCCCTGGACACCGTAGCCCACTTCCCATATCTCAGGAGTCTCCTATCAACAAGAGCAGGCATTGTCGACGAGATCCAACACCGCTTCCAGTGCACCAGTGCAACCTTTGGCCGCCTGAGGAAAAGAGTGTTTGAAGACCAGGTTCTCAAAACTGCCACCAAGGTCATGGTCTACAGGGCTGTAGTAATACCTGCCCTCCTTTTTGGCTCAGAAACATGGACCATGTACAGTAGACACCACAAGTTGCTGGAGAAATATCACCAACGATGTCTCCACAAGATCCTACAAATCCCCTGGGAGGACAGACACACCAACATCAGCGTCCTCATTCAGGCCAACATCCCCACCATTGAAGCACTGACCACACTCGATCAGCTCCGCTGGGCAGGCCACATAGTCTGCATGCCAGACACGAGACTCCCAAAGCAAATGCTCTACTCGGAGCTCCTTCACGGCAAACGAGCCAAAGGTGAGTAGCGGAAACGCGACAAGGACACCCTCAAAGCTTCCCTGATAAAGTGCAACATCCCCACTGACACCTGGGAGTCCCTGGCCCAAGACTGCCCTAAGTGGAGGAAGTGCATCTGAGAGGGCGCTGAGCACCTCGAGTCTCAACGCTGAGAGCATGCAGAAATCTAGCGCAGGCAGCGGAAAGAGCATGCGGCAAACCGGTCCCACCCACCCCTTCCCTCAACGACTATCTGTCCCACCTGTGACAGAGTCTGTGGCTCTCGTATTGGACTGTTCAGCCACCAAAGAATTCACTTCAGGATTGGAAGCAAGTCTTCCTCGATTCCAAGGGACTGCCTATGATGATGATGAATCCAATATGCAAGTCAGATTGTGGGACATCCAATGTTCCTATTACACGACAGGCAGACTGGAATGACGTCTTACAAATGCTGGGTTCCAAAACAGCATGCAAGCCAAGTAATGTCGGTTTGCATTCTTGAGTGTACCACGCCTTACACATTGACTGTGTGACTGCACAGTACAAAGTACAAGACCATCACGCTTACTCTGAAGCCTACTTTCTCATCCTGCCAGTACCTGGAAAATGTGTCGCTGAAAGCAGGGATAAGGTAGGCCGCACCATCTCTCATGTAAGTCCGACAAGTATGTTACATTGCTCTGCAGTGGTTGCCCAACTATTTCACTTCCCCACTATCAATTATTTCGATCTAATTCCTGTAATAAATCCATGTTTGATGTCACCTAACCACTACTTTTTGATTTATTTCCTCTTCTACTTGTCTCAATCCTGGCTGTATCTTGCGCTATGTGGCTTGGCCCATTACCTAGGTTTCTCAATGCAACAAATAATAATCTGACTCCTCTCACTATCTTTGAGCCTGATCGTCAAACACTACTTTCTTTTTGGTTGTCTTCCGAACATCTTTGAGTTGGTTTCCGCTATCCTGCCAACTTCTTGTTTTGTTGAGAGGTCACATTTAAATACTGGGCCATCTCTTCCCCCACCCCCACAACCCGCCCCCCCCCACTCCACAACCCCCCAACCCCAGCCCCCACCCCCCAAACCTCCCCTCCACTCCACAATCCCCCAACTCCAGCCCCTAACTCCTCAACCCCCCACCAAACACCCCCACTCCACAACCCCCTAACCCCAGCTCCCACTCCCCAACCTCCCCCCATTCCACAACACCAACCCCAGCCCCCACCCCCACAACCTCCCCCCCACTCCACAACCCCCCAACCCCAGCCCACCAACCTCCACATCAACCCCCCCACTCCACAACTCCCCAACCCCAGCTCTCAACCCCCCCAACCTCCACACCAACCCCCCCCGCACTACAACCCCCAGCCCCCACCCCCACCCCCTAACCTCCCCCCCATCCCACAACCCCCCAATCCCAGCCCCCACCCCCACCCCATGACTTATCTATGGAGTTTTGTGATAAGTGGAGTGCTGAAAGTTTCCAAAATGTAAGCTTACCTCCTCAGCACATCCTTGACAGTGAGGACCATCTCACCACCTTTGAACTTCGGCTTTCGAATTCTCTCAAGTGCAAAATATTCCTGGTGCTTTGCACTAATATGTAGGACTGGAATAATTAACTTCCAGATATTATGCTGGTTAAAACAATTGCAACATTGACAATGTGTATGCAATGATCTAACTTCATAAAAAGCACTAAATTGCTTGGCCACTGAAAAGCAATAAGGTGAGTAATTTCCTCACAAACGCACCAAATAGCTTCACAGCAATGGACAAAATGCTCTCACTGTTAATACTGAATAATGCCGATGGACACCCCTACTGGCCAAACACAAATCCTGCCAAGTCTTGTATCGTGCAAGATCGGCAATGTAATGCACAGGAATATTCCTAGTTTCAAATACAGTTGTCTTACAAGTTAAGAAGTGGCTGTGGTCTAAATGTAGACTACTGCGGGTAATTAAAATGATTCATAAAACTTGCAATATAATTATTGTTACTTTTCAACTCTTCTCTCTCACCCCCCTCCCCTGCCAACAGTCACTAAATGAAAATGTGCTGCTGTTCTTGATTATTATAACGCTTTGTCTTTGAAATAATATTTGATCACTCAAATATGGTTTGGATCAAATGAATGGCTCTAATATGATTCTGATGCTCTCAATTATAGATATGAGCAGCTTTCTTGACCCTAATTAACGGTTTTCATTTGCACATCACAAAAAAATGGATTAGCATATTAGTAAACGGAAAGCGCTCCCATCTCTGTTGATGCGACAGAGCATGCCAAATGCTGGAGCATGACAGGAAAGGCTGGCATTCACTGGCACTGGCAGGTTGCCATGCTCATGATGCCCTCTGTGCCAGCCAAGTGAAATTGGCGCATCAATAACTGCTGTCTTGCCAATATTTAAACACTGGGAGTCACCTTCAAAGTCACCAACTGTAAACACTAGGGAGCGAAACAATTATTCAGTTAATTAAATAATAATCCAATTTCAATGAAATAATTGGACACTCATTTTTCTTGTTTTTGCCAGTTTTTACTGTAGCGAATGAGTTGCTTTGAAATGATGGTCGATGATGTCACTTTAATCCACAGCATTAATGCCTTTGAATGTTGCACTGTGCTGTGCTTCCTGCAAACTGGAAATGATTCGACAATCGTACGATGAAATTACCAAGATTTCTGTTTTACTGTAAGGGTCTTTTTATTGTGTACTTCATTTCTGTGGCCATTGGAAATATGCAGTGCAGCTCAGTGACCTTAAATATTGCAGCGAAGTCAAGGCAACATACAGAGGTTTCATTGTAGTATCCAATCTGGATTTTATTCAGCTGACTATTAGATAACTGAATTGTTCCCAAGGCGTCAGTGCCACAGTAGTTCTTAAAGCTGACCCACAGTTGTGCCATAGTTGAACGTTTCCAAGATGAATTTAGTAGCTAAAGAAGCTGCTCTCTTGCAAATGTTCTTCTGAATGCTGTCCGTTATGAAGACATTGGTGTTTATTTTTGCAGTGTGGCTTGATTTCAGACTCCCTGTTTCCTGTTCTTCTGGCACCGCGATTTGAGGACACCCAGGGACAAAAAGTGGAAGCCAGCAGTACGAGTCCATGAACTGAGTGCATAAAAACATAAAAACATGAGAAATAGGAGCAGGAGTCAGCCATTTGGTCCCTTAAGCTTGCTCTGCCATTCAATAAGATCATGGCTGATCTGATCTCGGCCTCAACTCCACTTCCCTGCCAGTTCCCCATAACCCTTCACTCCCTTATCATTCAAAGATTTGTCTATCTCCAGCCTCCACAGCTCTCTGGGGTAGAGAATACCAAAGATTCACGACCCTCTGAGAGAAGAAATTCCTCCTCATCTCCGTTTTAAATGGGCGCCCTCTTATTCTGAAACTATGCCCCCGAGTTCTAGATTGCCCCACGAGGGGAAATATCTTCTCTGCATCTACCCTGTCGAGCCCCTTCAGAATCTTATACATTTCAATAAGATCATCTCTCATTCTTCTAAATTCCAATGAGTATAGGCCCAACCTGTTCAACCTTTCTTCATAAGTGCGCTGGAGTTTGATCTCTGCAGCAAAAACTTGAATGTCTACAGAACGGATGCCATCGGGGAGTAAAGTCCTGAATGTATAGGCTTTTTATACTCCCAACAGTCAGCCGCACAGAAAAAAAAATCAGGCACAATTGACAAATGAAACTTTTATACCTGACGCTGGACTGGACAAGAGGGGTGGGGGGGGAAGTCTTGAAAGAATATTTATTTTCTGTGAAAAAGTAGTTTAATTTCAATCTGTTAATGAACCATTGTCTGTCATTGTATCAGTTCTATCATAAATGTATTGTGTCTTGCACCCATTCTCATTAGTTAAAACAAAATGCCACATTTCACCATTCCCTCCCACTCGTCTGGTAAAACCCTGCATTGGAGGAAATCTCACTCAAGCTAAGAAACCTCACTGGAATTCCCACCTCACGGATTCCGGGGCTGTCCAATTGGGTAAACATTTTTAAATGGAAACTATTCCTTTTTTCGGGGCTTCGATAACTTTGAAAATAATGGAAACATGTGAGCAATGGGAATTTGAAAAAAGAGGTCTATTGCGAAGATCCCACTTAGCTCAGTATTTCTGAGGTATCAGTCGTGTTCAAGGCACGCTGCGCATGGTAGTTTCACACCAAAATTACCATTTTCACTGCGCTACTGTTTTTAGGCCTAGCTTTCGGCCTATATGTCTGCACCATGGTAAAGTCAGCATTGCACGAGAATTTGCGGCACAAACCGTGAGTTTCGGGCAACTTTAGTCCGGGGCCGGTAGCACTGCGAGAGAGGCCTTGGGAGGGGGAAAAACAAACAAAAAAAATTTGCAAAAAACATTCACAAAACATTCACAAAACCATTACCTACTACATCGCTGAAAAGTTATTAAAAAATAAAAACTTTAACTTACCTTTTTTGCAGGTTTTCATACTTACCGCTGCTGGCGGGGCTGCACCAACAGGTTTGACCCTGTCGGTATTCTGGGCGTGTCGGAAAGTGCCGAAAGTATGACGGTAACGCAATCTGCGGCATTACACGTCGTTTGATGTTGGCGTACCTCACCTCGGTGGTACTCGAAAGCACCGCCGCAAAGAGATACCCGAAGATCCCGCCGACTGGGTTTTTGCCGCGGACGGTCAAATCGCGACAAAAGCCCTGTCACAAAGTCAGCGACGATCTAGCCCGCTGACTTTGTGAGGTGTTAATGAAGGGGAGGGGGGTGGAGGAAGCCTACCTGCATTAAAATTCATCTGTGGACAGAACAAGTTTTATTGATGTTAAAGAAGTGTTAATCTGCTCGGCCGCAGTGTTACTCTCTGCGTGCTAATTATTTCAATCATAATATTTATAATTATTCCCCCAAGTTTATAATGGAAGCTCACCAATTTCTTCTTCGTTCTGCCGAGCATTTTAACAGTTCTCCTCTCGCACTTTCCTCCCCAAGCCTCCAATGGTTCTCACACTCTTGGCTCTCCTCCTTGTGTGTTTGTTGGGATAGTCTCGAGGTGCTGCCAACAGTAATCCTGTGCAGCCTGTCAGAATGCTTTGGAAGGGAATATTCCTGTTTCCTCTCTCCTCAATGCTCCATTCACCCTTTCCATCCTGTTTTGCAATCCTGAATCTGACAGACTTGACTTAGGCCAATAAAGCTCTTCCCATTGGAATGCTGTGAACATTCATTAAGACTGGGATTCAAATCTCAGTCACCGAACTGACGATGCAATATTTTAGCATTGTAAAAGAAAAAACATTAAAAGAATGATTTTAAGGCAGCACCAGGACCGGTAAACTTTAATTGCAGACAGACCCAAGTACCATAATGCTCTTTTTTTTTAGACTTTAATCCAATTTAACAAACCGTTCAATTTGGTTGCATAACTTGATCGGAAAGAACCATTATGCATTGTCTATCCCTTCTCTTACTATTTTTATAGCTTTTAATATTTGATGGGAATAGGAAAGGAAACCGCCCAAATGCTTCCCTGAGCACCACAAAAATACTCCAGGCCACTGTCAGCCCATGCATGGCCCTGCCCTGAGATTTCATCACCCAGACTCCAAGGCCGCGATTTCGCCAACGGGTACTAATTGGGTACGGGCAGCATCGGTGGTGTGTGGGGAACGCACTCCCGGCTCCAGCCCACCCTCTGACAGTAATCTTCCATTGATGGGGACTGCCCTGCGGGTTTCCCGGCCAATTAACAGGAATCGAGTCTGATGACATCATCTGATGATGCTTCATCAGCCGGTTTTCTTAATGGGATCATGGCCAATTTTTTTCTGACAGTTTTTCTGTCAATGTTTCTGCAGCATTGTGTTGCTGCAAATACTGACAAACTGATAACACTCAACCCACTTACCTAGATGCACATCGCCAAACACTTCAACAAGACAAAGATAATAGCTCGTTCAATTTTCAGACAAATTCGTCTACCACAGGAATCAAAAGTAAACTGTGGGAGTTCACCTTCATTCTTAAGAACATAAGAAATAGGAGCAGGAGTAGGCCATTCAGCCCTTCGAGCCTGCTCCACCATTCAATAAGATCATGGCTGATCTTCTACCTCAACTCCACTTTCCTGCACTATCCCCATATCCCTTGATTCCCTTAATATCAAAAAATCTTATCGATCTCTGTCTTGAATATACTCAATGACTGAACCTCCACAGCCTTCTGGTAGAGAATTCCAAGATTCACCACCCCCTGAGTGAAGACATTTCTCCTCATCTCAGTCCTAAATGGCCGACCCCTTATCCTGAGACTGTGACCCCTGGTTCTTGACTCTCCAGCCAGGGGAAACATCCTCCCTGCATCTACCCAGTCAAGCCCTATAAAATTTTTGTACGTTTCAATGAGATCATCTCTCATTCTTCTAAATTCTTCTTCTCAAATGCACAGAGCACATGACCATATTTATGCTGCCGCAGTTAGTCCATACAGACATCTGTTGCCAATCACCGATGTCCTCAGCCTGATGAAGACAGACTTCCTATTAATTCTTCTAACTTTTAACAGCATCACAAAAGGAAGAGCTGGTCTTAATAGAGTCTGACTGCAATCTTGTTATTTTCCAGCTTCTGAATTTTTTTGGGTTTCTATATTTTGACGTTAACATTAAATAACGTACAGTAGCATTCCATTTGTGCATGATCTGTAACTGTGCAGAACTTTGCATAACGTGACTGACACAAGCGTGCATTATTTTGGATGGAACTGTCATGAGAGTTTGCAGTTTCAAGATTAATTGGCAGCTAAATGGATATTATCTTCAAATTTATAACAAACATTGTAAACAGCTGAATAATCAAATAATGGCTGATTGTCATTAGCAGTGGGGAATTATGCATTGTTATGATGTGCTTTCACTCAACAGTCGCAGAGGAAATTTCAATTCCGTGCTGGAGAACGATGAATGCTAATTCCCAGGCCTAATATTCTGCTACAATTTATTGTAATAAAATGGTCACAACAGGATAAAGGATAGTTTTTTAACATGTGTACCCAGTTTTCAATAATTATTTTGTAGATTTACATGGAGAATAGATAATATTTTCTCAGGCAAATATATAGGTGTTTCACCTGTCCACACTAAGGCCTAGAAATTGGGGTCATTTCGCCTCCCATTAGCGCCTCTGTGGGCCCCTAACAGAGCGCAAATGACTTTTTGCGCGGGAGCGGCACCACTATCGACTCCCGCTAAATTCTGCGGACGTTTAGCAGCGGCAGTAATCCGTGGTGCTCCTCTCGACTGCGCTAGTGATGTCATAACCGTGCACAGCGCCCCGTTATCGCCTGGATCCTAACTTGGGTATCGCCCCTAAAGCTGCGCCAGGCTATGTCAGCAACAGCTTCAAATGATGTGAATCAGGCGGCTGGCTGCTCTCAAGATAATACTTTAATTGGAGGAGGCAGCCATTGAAGTAAAACAATCTGATGACTTTCTTCTTAAGGAAGTGGCCCTAGAAATAGTGGATGCATTGGTGATCATTTTTCAACAGTCTATCGACTCTGGATCAGTTCCTATGGACTGGAGGGTAGCTAATGTAACACCACTGTTTAAAAAAGGAGGGAGAGAGAAAACGTGTAATTATAGACCAGTTAGCCTGACATCAGTAGTGGGGAAAATGTTGGAATCAATTTTTAAAGATGAAATAGCAACGCATTTGGAAAGCAGTGACAGGATCGGTCCAAGTCAGCATGGATTTATGAAAGGGAAATCATGCTTGACAAATCTTCTGGAATTTTTTGAGGATGTAACGAGTAGAGTGGACAAGGGAGAACCAGTGGATGTGGTGTATTTGGACTTTCAAAAGGCTTTTGACAAGGTCCCACACAAGAGATTGTTGTGCAAAATTAAAGCACATGTTATCGGGGGTAATGTACTGACATGGATAGAGAACTGGCTGGCAGACAGGAAGCAGAGAGTCGGGATAAACGGGTCCTTTTCAGAATGGCAGGCAGTGACTAGTGGGGTGCCGTAGGGCTCAGTGCTGGAACCCCAGCTCTTTACAATATACATTAATGATTTATATGAAGAAATTGAGTGTAATATCTCCAAGTTTGCAGATGACACTAAATTGGGTGGTGGTGTGAGCTGTGAGGAGGACACTAAAAGGCTGCAGGGTGACTTGGACAGGTTAGGTGAGTGGGAAAATGCATGGCAAATGCAGTATAATGTGGATAAATGTGAGGTTATCCACTTTGGGGGCAAAAACACGAAGGCAGATGAATGGAGGCAGATTAGAAAAGGGGAGGTGCAACGAGACCTGGGTGTCATGGTTCATCAGTCATTGAAAATTGGCATGCAGGTACAGCAGATGGTGAAGAAGGCAAATGGTATGTTGGCCTTCATAGCTAGGGGATTTGAGTATAGGAGCAGGGAGGTCTTACTGCAGTTGTACAGGGCCTTGGTGAGGCCTCATCTGGAATATTGTGTTCCGTTTTGGTTTCCTAATCTGAGGAAGGACGTTCTTGCTGTTGAGGGAGTGCAGCGAAGGTTCACCAGACTGATTCCCGGGATAGCGGGACTGACATATGAGGAGAGACTGGATCAACTGGGCTTTTATACACTGGAGTTGAGAAGGATGAGAGGGGATCTCATAGAAACTTATAAGATTCTGATGGGACTGGACAGGTTAGATGCAGGAAGAATGTTCCTGATGATGGGGAAGTCCAGAACCAGGGGACACAGTCTTAGGATAAGGAGTAGGCCATTTAGGACTGAGATGAGGAGAAACTTCTTCACTCAGAGAGTTGTTAACCTGTGGAATTCCCTGCCGCAGAGAGTTGTTGATGCCAGTTCATTGGATATATTCAAGAGGGAGTTAGATATGGCCCTTCAGGCTAAAGGGATCAAGGCATATGGAGAGAAAGCAGGAAAGGAGTACTGAGGGAATGATCAGCCATGATCTTATTGAATGGTGGTGCAGGCTCGAAGGGTCGAATGGCCTACTCCTGCACCTATTTTCTATGTTTTTTTCTTTCTATCTTTCTGCTTGGCGCTTCGACCGCGGTGTCCGAGCCGTGATTGGTCAGCCCAGCATTCTATTCGAGTGCCGGGCTGTTGGCATGGCACCCCCACTCCCCGGTGGTCCGCGGAGACCCATTTCATCCCTGCAGAATTTGCAGCTTGGGCCCTCCCCTTTAATGAAGGGAAGAGCCCCTCCTACACACCAGCGCTACGCGGCCCAGTGCGTACGCTGTGCCCCGCTCCTGACCTGTCCGCTACCACCCCAGAAAGGAAGAGGAGCGCATTCTTATATGCTCCACTTCCTTTAGGGGGCAGTAACCCGAATTTTCCGAGCGGGGTGGGACATCCGCACCTGCCGCAAAATGTCACTCCTCCCGGTTGTTACTGACCCCAAATGGGCCACAACGGAATTTCACCCCCTAAGACTTTTAATCGGAGAACAGCAAAGAAAATAATCATCATAGAAGAGGATTACTTCTTGTCTTGCTCTTCACCCCCTCCCCATGTTTTCTCCTCTCTGATTTACAGTTCCATTTGTGTTGTCAACACCCTGAGACCTGACCCATGATGCCATCCATCATGTGGTGAGTGTTGAAGGCCATTCACCGTGGAACATTTCACTGCTATGCCTAATCCTATCCTCATCCAATATCCACGCATGCACACTTCATAGACCATGTCATCAGGTGCCAACTAGAAGCATCATGTTATCCCTCCCTAACCCAGAGATGATAAGCTTAAATATATCACCCTGTATCACTGTCCTGATCTAGAACGGAGCACTCAGCACAGACTAGGGAATCAAACCTGGGCCATTACCAGTAGGTATGTTTTAGATGGTATTGACCCATCAGGCCTTCAGGGAGGCTCAAAATTACAAGTTCTTATGACAAAGCACATGGATAGCTTATAGACAATGCATTCCAAAGACATGATCAGAGGCTTTCTCAGACCAAAGAGGTCTGAGAAACATTAATTAGCCAACATTAACTTGTTTTCCCAAAGACCTTGCCAAAGTGAAGAATGGATGAAATGGAAACTGATAAAATATACAAAAAGCCTTTAAGGGGTTGAATTTCCCCATGGGCTCTCCTGATCATCAGCTGTAAATTCAGCAGAGATCCGTGGAAACCCCAGAAAAATGGCGCAAACACCATTCTTGCCATTTCTCTGGGATTTCTCGGGATTTTCCATTGAAGTTAAAATGAACAATTGGTGAGAATGCCTGCAGAATTTCACAAAGACATGTGGCACAAAAATATTAGCCTGAGCCAATGATTTAAAACCGGAAAGATCTAATAGGGCCCACAATGATGGTTTTTGTCTTCAAATATTTCGCTTTGGCACCTTGTTTACATGAACATAATTGCTGTGTTGCCCAATTATTTTTTTTAAGTGCACACCATAGAATAGTGGGTGTGTAAATAAGAAACACAAGTGCTGTGATTCTACTCATCATCATTACCATAGGCGGTCCCTCGACTACTAGTACAACGCCAACAATTGGACAGGACTCGATATTTACGGGGAGGGTGAAGTGGAGGCCGATGACGGCCGAGGAACCCAGCAAAGCTGGGGACATGGTGATCTTGCCGGGTTTAGTGTCAGAACCTCACTGCTTCCGTTTTGCGCCTTGCAGCCCGTCAAATTAACAGCCCAGCCGGTAGCTGGGCAGGAAAACCAGCGGCAGGAGGCCGTAGCTGGGAGCCCTTGGGGACGGACCCTGGCATTGGGGAGGGGAGACGGGAGGGTAGGGAGGGGGAGAGGAGGAGGGGGAAGGAGGAGGGAGGGGAGGGGGAAGGAATAGGGAGGGGAGGGGGAAGGAGGAGGGAGGGGAGGAGGAGGGAGGAGGGAGGGGAGGGGGAAGGAGAGGAGAGGGGAAGGAGGAGGGAGGGGAGGAGGAGAGGGAGGGAAAGGGGAGGAGAGGGAGAGGGGATGGAAGGGGGGAAGGTCGGGGCTCGTGGCTTGAAGGGAGAGTCCATCGGGACTTTGGCAGGAGGGGGTGGAATGTCAGCGATTACGGCGGGGTGGGGGGGAGTGGGGTGGAGGAGAGAGTCTGCGAGATGAGGCAGAAGGCTTCCTTGAGTGGTTGATGTTGGGGCGGAGTGTCCCTGTTCCTCCTGGCTCAAAAGTTGTGCTGTAAAAGGCACTTAACTTCTTGAGCCACAGCTCCCACCAAGAGCGAGCTGGACCCATTTCAGCCTGGGTTGGAAATCAACTTATACAAGAGGTCGATACCCTGTAATATAAATCAGGGTAAACATGGTCTCCTGGAATAGTTTTGATTGCTTAAAAAAGTCAGAGAGGCATTTTCCAGATTTGTTTTACCTAATTGCCTGTTTTTTTCCCCATTACCAGGTGATTGCATAACTTTGGGTGGGTCGGGAGTGTCTGTGCCATGATGTGTAAGGTATTACAACTTTATGGAACAGGTTCGATGCAACAATCTAACTTTTCCTGTCCATCCCACATACAACAATGGATCAAGTATTTGAAACTGTGAGTTGAGAGCATGTCAATTATGTTTATTGCTGTCTCATGGCCCATGTGTAGCCATTGTTGGCACTACAGCGGAAGAGAATTACAGCCAAAGCAGGTTCTCTCCAGTGGTAACCATGCTCTTGTTCAAAACCTTACTCAATAGCTATCAAGGAGAGAGAGAGAAAACGGGGAACTACAGACCAGTTAGCCTGACATCAGTAGTAGGGAAAATGCCTGAATTTATTATTAAGGACTTGGTAACAGGGCACTTAGAAAATAATAATAGGATTGAGCAGAGGCAACAAAGATTTATGAAAGGGAAATCATGAAGGGCCGAATGGCCTACTCCTGCACCTATTTTCTATGTTTCTATGTTTGACAAATCTGTTAGAGTTTTTTTAGGTTGTAACTCACAGAATAGATAAGGGGGAACCAGTGGATGTGGCGTATTTGGATTTTCAGGAGGCACTCGATAAGATGCCCCACAAGAGATTATTAAACAAAATTAGAGCTCATGGGATTGTGGGTAATATACGAGTATGGATTGAGGATTGGTTAACGGACAGAAAACAGAGAGTAGGAATCAACAGGTTATTTTCGGGTTGGCAGGCTGTAACTAGTGGAGTACCACAGGATCACTGCTTGGGCCTCAGCTATTCACAATCGATATCAAAGGTTTGGATGAGGGGACCAAATGTAATATATCCAAGTTTGCTGGTGATACAAATCTAGGTGAGAATGTAAGTTGTGAGGAGGATGCAAAGAGACTTCAGGGGGCTATAGACATGCTAAGTGAGTGGGCAAGAACATGGCAAAGGGAATATAATGTGGAGAATTGCGAAGTTATCCACTTTGGTGGGAAAATAGAAAAACAGAATATTTTTTAAACGGTGAGAGATTGGGAAATGTTGGTGTTCAGAGGGACCTGGGTGTCCTTGAAAACGAATCACTGAAAGTTAACCTGCAGGTACAGCAAGCAATTAAGAAAGCAAATGTTATGTTGACCTTTATTACCTAATATTTGAGTATGAGTAAAAGGGGATCAAATTGCTCCCTACCTGAAATGGGGCACTCCCACCGCATTTCGGTGGTTTTTAACCGTAGCTGCGGTTCCGGTTGACTTTTGAAAAATTGCGCTCTTTGGGTTTTTTTGTTATTGATCCGGAAGTCGGTGTAAATGGGGGCGGTGTCTACACCCGAGGGGCAAAAACGCGGCAGTGACAGCAGCTGAGGGGCGGAAGTGGGGGGGCGGATGCGGAGTCACTGCTGCAATGACGGCATCACAACGCCACGTCACCATGGCTCTCCCCTTTGTTAAAGGTGAGAGCCTTCGTGATTTTTAAACTTCGGGCCATTGGGCCACCAGGGAGGGTTTCGGCTGGGCCAGTGGCCTGGCACCCAAGAGGGGTTGCCAGATTGCCTATTGGCGGGCCCGTCGAACCCGGGGGCATAATTGTTGGGCCAAAATGGCAGTGAGCCGATTAAAAAAAACATGGCAGCAGCGGCAGTGCACCCGCCCCTTTAAGGGAAACTGCACCGCCGGTGTTGAAGGCCACAGCCTCACTGGACCACCGGGAAAAAGGTGGTTTTGGCACCGCCGGGCAGGCCGAAGATTTTTGGAGGGAAATGTCGCCGTCGGGGGGGGCTAGATCGATGGTGTGCACGGTGATGATGCAGCAGCGGACCGATAATGGGGGGGGGGGGGCGGATTGGGGCACCGTTGGGAAAACTCGGGAGGGCAATTGGGCTAGTAGCGGCCATTCCACAAAAGGTCGGCGGCCACTCCACTCCGCAGCATGGCCGACGATTTGTGGTGGTAATAGGCCTTAAGGAGAGCAGCAATTTCGGCCCCAAGACGTCTTACTCAGTTGTATAGGGGCCTGGTGAGACCACACCTGGACTATTGTGTACAGTTTTGGTCTCCTTACCTAAGGAAGGATATACTTGCCATAAAGGGAGTGCAATGAAGGTTCACCAGACTGATTCCTGGGATGGGGGGGATTGTCCTATGAGGAGAAATTGAGCAGGTTAGTCCTATATTCTCGAGAGTTTAGAAGAATGAGAGATGATCTCATTGAAATATACAAAATTCTTACAGGGCTTGACAGGGTAGATGTAGAGAGGATGTTTTCCCTGGCTGGGGAGTCTAGAACCAGGGGTCACAGTTTCAAAATAAGGGGTCGGCCATTTAGGATTGAGATGAGGAGAAATTTCTTCACTCAGTGGGTGGTGAATCTTTGGAATTATCTACCCCAGATGGCTGTGGAGACTCAGTCTTTGAGTATATTCAAGACAGAGATCAATAGATTTTTGAATATTAACAGAATCAAGCAACATGGGGACAGTGCAGGACAGTGGAGTTGAGGTAGAAGATCTGCCATGATCATGTTGAATGGCGGAGCAGGCTCAAGGGGTCAAATGGCCTACTAATGCTCCTAATTCTTATGTTCTTAAGGGGCTTCACCCCAATGACTGAGTGGATCATCGCACTGCTAGGTGTGGTTATAAGCCATATTAGACCTTGAAGACTCCAAGTTTGATCTCAGCCAAAGCAGGATTGGGCATTATAATTAGCAGCAGAGCCTTCAGGCAGAGAAGAGGAACAAAATGTTATCCAGAGGTCCTGTTCTTGATTGCTATATATAGGTTGCTGTTGGAAAATGCACACGTCGGGATGTTGGGCAAAGAATTGATTGGACTCAGCTCTGATGCTCTCTTATGCTAAACAGCTTGGCAACATTTGTTGCCGACCATGCTTCCCAAGAAATGTCGTTTGGTGATGTACACAGAGCTGTCAGAACTCCTTGATTTATACCCCAGCGTATCACCACTCTGAGGGGTGAAAGTTAGGGATCAAGCTTAGGGGATATTATAATATAGGTTGCTGAGGAATATTGTCAACCCTCCATGTGACTGTATAGTATCTAAACATAACCATCTAACAGCGTCATATCATTGATTATGTTATTGATTCTCTATTAGCTTTTACCACATAAAAAGAAAACACTAAATAACTCTTAATTGAATCTTTGTATCTTGTTAATTTATCAGTGAGCAAACTCACTACAATCATCTCCAGATGAGACCACATCTAGAGCACAGCGATATATACTGTAAGTAATACACTTTAGACGAAATGCACGCTTTATATAATAGAACCTATATTGTACTATTCTTGCATAGCTGCATGATGTGAGACCATTTAACTTACAAATAGCCTGACAAGAAAGTATTAAAACACTGGCCCGCCATCCCCAAAGCAGAGCCTTAGTTTCAGTGGTCAGATCATCTTGGTAACCACAAGACAGACTTTCACTTCTATAACACCTTAACCTATCTCTCTCAGAAAGGTCCCAGAAGTACTTACCATGCTTTGAAATTTGAAATGCAGTCGCTGTTTTCATGCCAGCAAATGCGACGGCCATTTTATACACAGCAAGATCCCACAAACAACAATGATGTAAATGCCGAGTTAACTTGTTTTGGTGATGTTTATTGAGGAAGGAATGTTGGGCAGATCACGAAGTTATATGCAAAGAGCAAGTTATTTGCAGACTCCCTGCGAATCCCAGGATTAAATTACAACCCTTTTACTCACTTACAGTTGTTTCAGATTTTATACAACATGTAATTTTCTCTTTGTAAAGTGAATAACAACCAAAGTAGATGAAGAATTACACTGAATGAAGACTGTGAGCGGCTACTGTAATTTTACTGCCGATGGACAGTCAGATGGTTTACAGGAGATTGTCATAAAGAGATTATTTTGCAGTTCCAAAGCCACATTTTAGGGAATTCTGATCTTAATTTATACTATATAAGAGTCAATGCATACCTTGCAGTGACTAGTACAACAATAATCTAGTTAAAGAATTAAAATAACATTAATTTTATTGATTACTTCCTGTTAAAAATGGTAATCTGATATTCTTTGTGAAGTCATCTGTTGCTTTTAATATAAGTTACCTGGTACTGTTCAGAATAGTTACTGATAAAGTGTGTAACAGTTATCTGATAATGTTTATAACATCTATTTGATACCATTAATAGTTACCTGTTACTGTTCATAATAGTTACCTTCGTGTCAGCCATGGCTTAGTGGGTAGCATTCTCTCGGTGGGAGGGGCTAGGAGTGAACAGGTGCTGCTGATTACTGCAGGAGTTGGAGTGAGTTTGGAAAAAGTTGGTGGTGGGTTTTTGGGTTGTATTTTTTTCAAATTTTAGGGCCGTTTTGGCCCATAAACATCAGCCAGATGGCTGCTAAGGGGTCTGGAGTGCCGGACCCCTCAGAGGACAATGCTCCTAGTATGAATTTAATCAGGGGAGAGAATGTCTTGAGAACGGAGAATAAAAGGCCCAAAGGTTTGGGCTGGGACACCAGGAGGTTTGGAAAAGAAAGCACAGTGGTGGTTCACTGCCAGGACAAGGAGATATGAGCTTGGGATGTTAACCAGGCGGTACACGAGGACTGCGGTGAGGGAAGTTGCTTTGCTTGCCGACCAAAGCCGAATGTTGGGTTCAAAGTGACGGTTAGTGGCCAAGAGGAGGTGGAAAGACTTTTACTGAGCCTGAAGGTTGGTGAGAAGTACTTGGATGTATCTTTGCTGTATTCCGAAGAGGTGGTAGTTTCATTCTTAAACCTGCCGGTTTATGTTGAGGACGATGTGCTGATAAAAAGGTTGGAGTCGTGGGACATTAAAATTTGCTCCGTAATAAAGAGGAGATACTATCCTGGAATGCAGGTAGCTGATGGAACCCGTTATTTAAAAGTGCGGTTCCCCGAGGGGGTGAAGTCATTACCCTATAGCATGAAATTCGAGGCAATGGAAGGAGTGCAGTACTTCTGGGTTCTGCATGATAACCAGGTGAAGGTTTGCTATTACTGTCTTAGACATGACCATTTAGTAAGAAGCTGTCCAGACCTGTACTGTTATAACTGTGCCAAGTCTGGACACATTGTTCGGAACTGCAAGGCAGAGACCTGTGTGGATTGTCGCAAAGGCCCCACCTGCTATGGGTGTGAGGCAGAAGGAAGCTCCTTGAGCAATGAGGAGATGGGAGAAGGAGGAGGGGGTGTGAGTGGAATGGCCAGAAGAGCGGAGCAAGCGGAGGACACAGCTGTCGAACGGAATGAGGAAAGAGCGCAAGAAGAGGCAAAGAATCGTGGAGCAGAAAACAGGATGGGGATGGTGGAAAACACACCAAGTATGGTGGAAAAGGACAAAGTCAGCAGAGGACCTCATGGGTCAGGGACAGAGTCGATTGACTAAGTGCAGAATTTTATAAAGAATTTTTAGAGATTTTAAGTCCATTGGTTTTAGAGGTTTTTAAGGAGATTAAAACTGAGGGAAGCCTGGCCTCATCTATGAGGAGAGGTATCATAAGCTTAGCTTATAAAAGTAAAGGGGATAGAAGTGATCTGAAGAATTGGAGGCCCATCACATTATTAAATGTGGATTATAAGATCTTGGCGAGGGTTATGGCAAATCATATGAAGGAGGTGATGCCGCAAATGGTTTCGCCCTCTCAGTCCTACGGATTCATAGGCCGGGACATCGCTGACTTTGTGGTCTCAATCCGAGATGCAATAGAACTCATGGAAGAGAGTGGGAGGGAAGCTTATGTGCTAAAGATGGATCAAGAGAAAGCCAAGTCTCTCATGAGTTTTTATTGATGGTTTTGGAAGCATTTGGTTTTGGGAAAAATTTCATTAAGCGGATAAGGATTTTGTATTCAAACACATTTAGCTGTGTTAAATGTAATGGTTTTTTTTATCCAAGTATTTTCCAATGCAGAGATCAGTGAGACAGGGTTGCCACCTGTCCCCATTGTTGTACACATTGGTAGCAGAACCAGGTACGGTAGCATAGTGGTTATGTTACTGGTCTAATAATCCAGAGGCCTGAAACAAATGATCTGGAGGAGATGAGTTCAAATCACACCACAGCAGCTGGGGAATTTAAATTCAGTTCATTAAAAAAAATCTGGAATAAAAAAAACTAGTAACAGCCAATGAGACTACCAGATTGTAGTAAAAATCCATCGAATTCACTAATGACTAATGTGTGTGTATTACCATGTGAAAGTGCCCGTAATTAAAAGATTTGGTAGCAGAACCATTAGGTTACATGATGCGAAAGGAACAAGGCGTAGTCAGAATTGTGGTTCCCAGTTCCGGGCAGGTATCGGTGATACACCAATATGCAGATGACATGACCTTAACATTGAGAGATAGGGAGTCAATGAGGAAAGCTATTGGAGTAGTGGAGTATTGTAGAGCTTCAGGAGCCAGAGTAAATGATAGTAAGTCCTAATGCCTGGTTGTGGGATGGAATAGAGGGGAGTGGTTGGAGGAAAGCCCTTTTAAATGATCACGATGTTGTAAATGTTCTTGATGTTCAATAAAAATATTGAAAAAAATGGGTAGCACTCTCGCCTCTGAGTCAAAACGTTGTGGGTTCAAGTCCAACTTCAGAGACTTGAGCACAAGAATCTAGGCTGACACTCCAGTGCAGTGCTGAGGGAGTGCTGCACTGTCGGAGGTGCTGTCTTTTGGATGAGATGTAAAACTGAAGCCCTGTCTGCTCTCTCAAATGGACGTAAAAGATTCCATGGCAATATTTTGAAGAAGAGCAGGGGAGTTATACCCGGTGTCCTGGCCAATACTTATCCCTCAATCAACATCACAAAAAAAGCCCCCAGATTATCTGGTCATTATCACATTGCTGTTTGTGGGAGCTTGCTGTGTGCAAATTGACTGCCATGTTTACCTACATTAAAACAGTGACTACACTTCAAGAAGTACTTCATTGACTGTCAAACACTTTGGGACATCTGGTGGTTGTGAAAGGTGCTATATAAATGCAAGTCTTTCTTTTCTTATACTGTGTAAAATAATTATCAATTACTTGATACTGTTTGAAATAGTTACCTGCTACTGTTCATAATAGATGCCTTATACTGATTAGAATAGTTTACCTGATACTATTCAGAATCATTATTGATAATCGATTAGAAACATTTTGGTTGATTTTCATTGGGCAAGCAATGGGTCTCCTGCCTGTCCGATGAAGCTCACTGGAGGCCTGAACCACTTTCATGGTCGAGCCTCATTAGAATAAAACCAGCTTGCTATCAGCACTAATCAATACAATAAGGTAGCTCACCGAGCGGTGGGAGAGAGGGATGGCGTGATATCTGGCGGCCCTTTCAAGGAGCTGAGCCGGGTGAGGTCCCTTAAAGAGTCACAGCCAGACGAGTGGTCGGTGTGGTAATGGTCAGGGGGATTTTTGTGGGTGTGGTGGGGAGGTGCAGGAAGAGCATTGATGTGTTTCCTGCATCCCAAAAATCCACCACTTAGCTGAATTCTGGCTTTTGTGCAACCTCCAGTCATCCCTATAAAGGCCGCTGGTTTAGCCGCTTAATGCACGGTATAAGTGGAAAGATCGAGTGCAGCGGTGATGCTGAATGTTTCTCATTTAAAATTGCATTGAGGTCCGATGTACATCATAGGACTCTGATTTGCATAGAATAATGACTCGCCTGCCCGTTCCCAGCGGCAACCAATTTCCCCGGCTGTTCCAAGATTGTGGGAGGCATGAGGATAGCAGGAAGACGGCAGTAATAGTTATCAACAACAACAATTTGCATTTATATAACACCTTTTAATGTAGTAAAATGTCCCAAGGCACTTCACAGGAGCGTAATCAGACAAACCTTGGCACCGAGCCAAAGATGGAGACATTAGGACAGGTAGTGGGTCTAGGTTTTAAGGAGTGTTAAAGGAGGAAGGAGATGTGGAGAAGTTTGGGAAGGGAATTCCAAGAGCTTGGGCTGAAAAAGCTGAAGGCAAGGCCACCAATGGTGGGGAGAAAGAAATCAGGGATGTAATGGAGGCCAGAATTGAAGGAACGCAGAATTCTCAAAGTAGTTGTAGAGCTGGAGGAGGACAGGGAGGACCGAGGCCATGGAGGGATTTGAACACAAGGATGAGAGTTTTAAATTTGAAGTTTTTACATCTGATGGGTGAATGGTTACTGCTTAGAAAATATAGTGACCTAACAGTGTTTAGAATAGTTAATTTGACATTGTTGAGAACATCTACTTGATACTGTTTATAACATCCTCAGAGCTCCTAGAATTCTGCAGCAACCTTAGCCAAATTCTCCATCATGAGAACATAGATTGTGCAGCAAGTGTGCCCACAGATTTGGGGATGTCCCAATGTAACAAATATGTTTTTAAATACCATATGTAATCAGTGCTGAACTGGAATAATTGTGCAATTGTCATTGTTTAAAAGCAGCTTATTGTGCACAGCCTCTGATTCCTACATCTGCTGTTTAGCTGTTGGCAGTAATTGCTGCCACTTAACACGGAGCTATCTCATCTGACTTTCCACCAAGTCAGGCATCATCGCTAGGCGTTACACAATAATAACCAATACCTAATGCACAAATACCCGGTATTCTGAATCCAATCGTGCCAGTTGATAGCAATTTTTTAAACACTATTGATTTGCATTTTGTTAATCCCTATGCATTTCACACCTTGTGGCTTTACTTGTGTCAGCTGTGGCTCAGTGGGCAGCACACTCGCCTCTGAGTCATGAGGTTGTGGGTCCAGGGACTTGAGCACATAATCTAGGCTGGCACTTCCAGTGCAGTGCTGAGGGAGCGCTGCACTGTCGGAGGTGCCGTCTTTCGGATGAGACGTTAAACCGATGTAAAAGATCCCATGGCACTATTTCGAAGAAGAGCAGGGGAATTATCCCCGCTGTCCTGGTCAATATTTATCCCTCAATCAACATAACAAAAGCAGATTATCAGGTCATTATGAAATTGCTGTTGTGGGAGCTTGCTGTGTGCAAATTGGCTGCTGCATTTCCCACATTACAAAAGTGGCTGCACTCCAAAAGTATTTCATTGGTTGTAAATGCTTTGAGATGTCTGGTGGTCATGAAAGGTGCTATATAAATGCAAGTCTTTTCTTTCTACCTGCTAAATTGGACTCTGGGCATCTGCAGAATCAGATGGTGAAGAAGTTGATGCAATGGGACATGCAAGTGAAGCAAGCAAAACCAATCACTCACTTTCCTGAAGACATTTCATCATTTGATGATGGAGCAAATCTCCGCATTCTGGTATAAATGAGCACCAAGTTCCTCAGTGCTTTCTCCTGGTCTGCACCTCTATTTACTCACTTTTTTTGTTAAATTTAATTAATAGAGGAAACTATCTCCTTTGATTATCAGATGAATAAATATACAAGCATTTGTTTTGATGTCAATGTTAATTCATAATGTAAGATTTGTCATTTCACAGAAAAGAATGATGGAATATGATCCCCAAAACACAGTTAGAAATCCCAGAAAATACTTTAATGCCATGTAATAACAATGGAATTTAGTCATTTAGTCACCTTAAACCGACGGGCTTACTTATAAATGGATGGAATTACATTATGCAATACCCAAAACACCAATAAAAACCTCAAAATGTCATGCAATAAAAACAGAATTGCACTGATCCAGGCACCATTAAACAGAGGCAATATTCATGATGCAAAGACTAAGTTGATGAAACAGTTTCATAATAATGAGTCTACATTGCAATAAAGAAGGGTATTGAATAGCAATGAGGATTTCTGTGCAGCCCCACTCAAAAGCAATAACAGCTTATATTTGTACAGTACCATTAAAGTAGCAAAAGCCCCAAGCTCATTTAACGGGTAGCAAAAGGAAATGAGGAAGAGTTAGGAGAGGTGACTGAAGGAATGAAGGGATAAGTTTTGGGAAGGATTTTAGCGGTGAAGAGCGATGGAACAAGGTGGAGGAAGTTAGGAAGAAAATTCCAGACTGCACGATTGTGAGGTCTGGAAGCCTGGATACCAATAGTGGAAAGGAGAGAGGGGAGACTCAATGAGCAGAGGTTATAGAGTAGTACATGGAGCTCTAACAAAAACAGTATAGATATTTAATTGTCTATACTCAAACGTGATGAATGGAGTAGCTATTGTGCAAGGTGCTTGGATTAAACTGCCGCAGTGACACTGTAATCCTACATGATCATCACCTTTAGGGAAAGAAATCGGACCAGAGAATTTCAGAGAGGTTTGCAGCACAGAGGAGGTTATTCAGCCCATCATATCTGTGCCAGCTCTTTGCTAGAGCAACCCAAAACTAATCCCAGTGCCCTTACCCCCCTCATAGTCCTATATCTTCTGTTGCTTCAAATATATAGGAGCAGAGAGAATTGGAGGGAAAAGGAATGATCAGTATGGTAGTTATACTGTATCTAATATGCGGTGACTATTGATGAAATGGTCTCTGAAGGATGCCATTAAACTCTTCAAAATCACTATTCAATTTGCACTCTGATTTTCAGAAACAAGGAAGATACAGTGGTGGACATGGGGTGTAGGCAAAAATCAAACAAATAAATAATAGAAATGTAAAAACAATAGTGGGACATAATTAAGTTATGATCTATAGGACAATTCATTTAACAACCAAAGCAATGCACTTCTCATGTTGTATTGGTATCGAGGTATAATAAGAGTAAGCATTCCTGATGTTCTAACTCGAGGGGGGCAAAATTGCCCCGCGCCCCATTTGGAGGCGGTAATGGGGCTGTACAAAAGGGCAATTTCACCCCCCTGGAGTTTGAAAAGAACAAAAAACGTGTTACCAGATAAAATCCTCTTCACTGCAAATGCACAATCTGCACCAGCTAATATTTGTCAAATGTACTCTGCAACCAACAATTCACAAAATCATCACTAATGAATATCTTCAATATTTAATCAATACTGCTAACTTCTAATTCCGCAAAATTTAACTGTCGTTAAACAAGAAATTTCTGCCTCTTAGAAGCTACTTGCTGTATCTGACCATGGAACAGGTCATATCGATGTAGGCCCCACTTAAGGCCGCCTCATGAACTAAGTCCTCCAACAGTCAGGAAGCACCACAGGCAAGAATACAGAGAACAGTGCTGCAGGAGCCACAACAAAATGCTCCAAATCACCAGCACTTGTTGTTGTCCTGAGATGTTGTGGCATATTTCTGCAATGTTCACTATTAGTGCCAGTCGTAGTTCAGTTACTTGCACTCTTTCCTCTGAGTCAGAGGTTGTGGGTTCAAGTCCCACTCCAGATAATCTAGGGTGATGCTCCAGTCCGTACTGAGGGAGTGCTACTTTGTCAGAGGTGCTGTCTTTCAGATGAGACATTAAACCGAGGCCCCGTCTGCTCTCCCAGGTGGATGTAAAAGATCCCATAGCACTATATCGAATAAGAGCAGGGGAGTTATCCCTGGTGTCCTGGCCAATATTTATCTCTAATCAACATCACTAAAACATCACTATCTGGTCATTATCACATTGCTGGTTGTGGAAGCTTACTGTGTGCAAATTGGCTGCTACGTTTCCTATATTACAACACTTCAAAAGTACCTCATTGGCTGTAATGTGCTTTGGGAAGTCCTGAGATTGTGAAAGGCGCTATATAAATGCAAGTCTTTTTTCTTTTTACCCACCAATAGCTCAACTTATTGCTATCAATTAATGTAAGTGATTTAATTGATTTCATTGTCGATGCATGATTTCGGTGGTAACAAAGTGGGCAGACCAAACGATGAATGAATATAGCAGTGATATTGTTGTAATACTGAGGTCTGACTATGTGTCAGAAATCGTTTTTCTCTATTATTTTAGTAACTATTGATTAATCACTTTTGGGATTTTTAATGTTTTTCCTAACTTTTGCTTGTCGTATCCTTTATTGATGTAGCAGAAGGTGCTTTACTAGATAAGCTAAAAAAAGAGTGACATAAATCATGTATTTTGATAACAAACACTAAGATAATCACAATTATCTTTCACATACAAGTATACCAGTTTTTATGCTCCCACCCTCCCTCAAATATACCTATGTTGTTCTAATAGGTGACCTAAGACATTCCCGTGACTTGAATTGTTGATCATATACAGTGGAAGTTGAATATACAATAGAACAGGCCAGCTACCAGAAAGTGACAGACCATTTCTAATTCTGAATCACCATATGCTAGAATTATTACTTTTGAGCATCAGCAAAGTCTTTGAAATTGTACACTCTGTTCATCACACACACACTGTTAGATTGGGAGACTGGAAAAAATAAACCACAATCTTGTAGGATTGAAGATTTAGAAACAACATTTGAAACTGTATTTCCCTATTTCCAGCATGGTTGCTATTTATGAGTCAATATCTAGGCCATATTCCAATTGTCTTTGGACAATAGTTTGGTCTGTTCCTTTAGGAAAAGGAGAATGTTTTCAACTGAACGAAACTACCTTCAGTTTGAGAGATTGCAGTCAGGTAATTATCAATTTTTTGGAGATTACTGCCTCTTCTGTGCCCCACTGAGAGCCTGCCTTCATCGAGAACATCTGTCAATTTACTTCATGTCCCTACAGGGAAACCTGCAGGCTGCAGCTGGGCCTGTTGCCTGAGAGTTACAGCTGCCTCACTCTTCACATAGAATCCACTAAATCCTAAGCAACAAATTTGGTGACAAGAAGCCTCAAGGCCCTTTCTTGCGGCTTATTGCGAGAAGTCCCTGTCATCTGTCCATCAATCTGCACATGCCAAGAACTGTGCCTTTGCAGGAATGAGAACTAGTTACATAAATTTGTACAATGCATTTCACAAATATTATTCTTCTATTAAAAACTTGCATTGATTTTCTAGATCTTGCCTGAAGATTTCAGAGAGACAGAACTTAGTGATGAGGACTGGCAGTTCTTTGAAGATCTTATTACAATTTAATCGATGGCACGTCGCAATGAGGAGAACATGGACCAACATTTGTAACTGCAAGGACCATCCATGTCGAAACCATGGATAGACATTTGAGCCCGCCCATTTTTGGCAGCGCAGGGGGAACAGGGTCTAAACTCCTGCCCTTAAATGGTGAGGCCCGAGGTACCCCCGATATCGGTCCTCGGGCCTCATTTCCATGAAGCGGGTGAGGGGCAGCTCGCCTGGCAAAGCATTGCTGACAATCTGGCCACTGCAGCGCTAGCAGCATTCTCAAGTAAGTGAGGAAGAGTGGGGGGAGACTGGGGGAGGGGGACAATTGGTGGCGGGCTGGGGTGGGTGGGGTTGTCCTTTTAATGTGTGGTAAGGAGGAGCACTCCTGCTGCCTGGTGCCATCAGGTTACTCGCCACAACAGCCTGGCTGAGGTTGAGCACTCCAGCAATGGTGGAACTGTACACGCAGATCAGCCATGATCTTAGTAAATGGTGGAGCATGCTCGAGGGGCCAAATGGCCTACTCCTGCTCCTGTTTCATTATGTTCTTATATCCTACACCTCAGGCTCACTGGCCAACAAAGCAGAATTTTAAACTCATCAACAAAAAAAACTACAAATGAAAGAAAACAATTTAGAAACCACAGCCGGCAGCCAATTTCCAGTTAGATAAGAACATAAGAACATAGCAATTAGGAGCAAGATGGCAATATGGCTCCGAAAGCCTGCTCCACCATTGAATGAGATAATTAAAAAAAACTTGTTCATGGGATGTGGGCATCGCTGGCAAGGCCAGCATTTATTGCCCATCCCTAATTGCCTTTGAGACGGTGGTGGTGAGCTGCCTTCTTGAACCGCTGCAGTCCTTTTGGTGAAGGTGCTGTTAGGGAGGGAGTTCCAGGTTAAAGCACAATGTAGAACAAATCTACAAGGGTTAAAGGAACCCAGCAGAGAAGGAGCCATTAGGAGGGATTTAAAGCGGAGGAAAACATAGGAAGAAACAAATAGGGGAAGGGCACACACATTTAAGTAAAAAAACTATTGCAACCAGAGTATCATCAGCAATGGATTTATAGGACAAATGAAAAAAAACACCTCACAAGGATTAATAGAGCAAACAAAAGCAAGCCACACAGGCCAAAAACATTGCCAGAACATAAACCTGGACTTGCATAAGAACATAAGAAATAGGAGCAGGAGTAGGCCATTTGGCCCCTCGAGCCTGCTCCGCCATTTAATACGATCATGGCTGATCTGATCATGGACTCAGCTCCACTTCCCTGCTCGCTCCCCATAACCCCTTATTCCCCTCACAAAAACTTCAACATAAGCCAATGAAGTTCCAAGTAAAAGGAGTTAAAAACATCTTGGGGTTAAAATTGGTATGCGCTACACCTAAAAAATGGGCCTCACGAGCTTAGCAGAGGAACCAACTCCTGCTCAGATTGAGCACAGCCACTGCTAAATTGATACGCTTCACGCCCATTTTATGCCCAAAAACCGCTGCCAATTTCTACCCCCAAGTCTTTTATAGCATTCAAATGATCAAAATTTCTGTCAGGTTATGTGCACTGGCATTTGGTATTGTATTATACTTTGTTTAGCAACAGAATTCACGTATTCTTGTGGCAATAGGGCAATATAAATGGGAGAGTTCCTGAACACTCGTTAGCTGAATATTATTTCTCCTTCACTGCACAAAGGCTGCAGAATATATATGTGAAAAGGTTTCTTATTCTCTCCTGGTTATTACTTACCACTCTGTTGTGGATCTGCCTGCCAGCAGCCTTTAGCATGAAACACAGAGTTGTCTTTACTACATCAGCCTAAAATTCCTTTTTGGACACTGTACAAGCACAAATATAAATTGCCTTTTTTTTCCCTCTTCCTCTACAAATTTGATACTTTTCAAATATCTTTACCATTCTCAAAAGCTTCTTTGTGAGTGTTTCCACGCAAAGTCTGCAGGAACTTTCCTTCCACAATACTGAACATAAACAACTGGCCTAAAAAAGGAAAGGTGAGAGTGACTGCTCTTGACATCAGGGCAGCATTTGACCGAATGTAGCTCTAGTAAAACTGAAGTCAATGGGAATCGGGGGGAAAACTCTCCACTGGCTGGAGTCATACCTAGCACCACTGGCGCACCTTGGCTGCAGTGTGCACCATCTACAAGATGCACTGCAGCATCTCGCCAAGGCTTCTTCGGCAGCACCTCTCAAATACGCGACCTCTACCACCTAGAAGGACATGGGCAGCAGGCGCATAGGAACACTATCACCTACATGTTCCCCTCCAAGTCACACACCATCCTCTCTTGGAAATATATCACCGTTCTTTCATCGTCAATGGATCAAAATCCTGAAACTTCCTCCCTAACAGCATTGTGGGAGTGCTTTCACCACGCGGACTGCAGCAGTTCAATAAGGCTACTCCACACCTTCTCAAGGGCAATTAGGGATGGGCAATAAATGCTGACCTTGCCAGCGACGCCCACATCCTGGAATGAATTTAAAAAAACAGGTCATAGTGAAGCCTAGCCCTACCAGTCTTATTTGCTCTCTCTCTCTTTCTCTCTCTGTCTGTCTCTCTCTGTCTTTCTGTCTGTCTCTCTCTCTCTGTCTCTCTCTGTCTCTCTGGCTCTCTCTCTCTCTCTCGCTGGCTCTCTCTCTCTCTCTCTGTCTCAGTCTCTCTCTGTCTCTGTCTCTGTCTCTCTCTGTCTCTGTCTCTGTCTCTCTCTCTCTGTCTCTCTCTCTCTGTCTCTGTCTCTCTTCTCCACCCCCACCCCCCTCCCCATGTACTGCCTGTACATGTTTGCTATTTACTCTAAAACCTTGCTTTGTTGTTAAGTAACTTCAAGGGTTAAAGTGGACCAGGATGATCCAGGACAACACTGAGTTCATGTTTCACTGGGCACATGTTATACTGGTTCTTGATTGACTCATGAGGTTTCCAAAGGAGGCTTTTTTCAGTTGTATCGCACCACAATTTTTGTCTTTTGCCTGATTCACTCCTGGTTCTGCACATGTAGGGGTAAGATCTTGACTTTGTGTGATAGTATAGAATCGGCAACCCATTTTACATCTCTCCTCATTTTTATTTCCATTAACTGGGAGGGATGTAAAACAGGCTGCCGACTTGTTATCACCCATTTTACTCTATCGCACCGTCAAGATCTACTCCTTAATGACATTTGCTCTGAGACAAGGCGAACACTACTGCGGACAAATCCACATTTGTAACCTTTTCTTTGGTTTTTGCATATCCTAATAGCCTTGTTGACACGTCCTCCTGGCCTGCCACTACTGCTCCCGCACTGTTGCCACTTCCCCCACTATTACCCAGGGATCAGAGGCACTCCAACCTCTTGTAGATCTGTACCTCAGTAAACGATTTAACTGCTTTGTGTTGCAGAGCTTAGGGTAATGTCTCTTTTGAGTTCATTGCAAAAACAGAAAGAAAGAAAGACTTGCATTTATATAGCACCTTTCATGACCACCAGACGTTTCAGAGCACTTTCAGCAAATGGAGTGCAGTCACTGTTGTAGTTTGAGAAACGTGGCGGCCATTTAAACTCCCACAAACAGCAATGTGATAATGACCAGATAATCTGTTTTTGTTCTATTGATTGAAGGATAAATATTGATTGAGGGATAAATATTGGCCTGGACACCAGGAATAACTCTACTGCTCTTCTTCGAAATAGTGCTATAGGACTATCCTGACTTGGAAATATATCACCATTCTTTCATCGTCAATGGGTCAAAATCCTGGAACTTCCTCCCTAACAGCACTGTGGGAGTACCTTCACCACGCGGACTGCAGCAGTTCAATAAGGCTGCTCCACACCTTAATAAATTCTATTTATTAACCTGGTCTAAAGTGAATTTTTATTCTGCCAGATGGCATTCTAATCAATGCAGTGGTACAAGTGAGAGAGCAGACATGGCCTCAGTTTAATGTCTCATCTGAAAGCCGGCACCTCCGACTGTGCAGCACTCCCTCAGCACTGCACTGGCGTCGGCACACCCGACCTGGGTGGGAACAGCAAGAGGAGCAGAGCAGGAACAGGAGCATAAAGAGAGGAGATCCCCAAGTTCCAGCGCGGTGTTGGCACGTCCATCCTGGGTGGGAACAGCAAGAGGGGCAGAGCAGGAGCCAGCCACCGCAGGGAGCAGCGCGAGCGCGACGAAGGCAAAGCGAGCGACAAACCAAACGTCACAGCAACCCAGGTAGCGGATTGGTTGGCGACTCTTGGTGCGAGTTGGAGCCCAGCGGTGGGGTCGGGGCCTGGAAGAGATTGGAGGAGAGCGGGAGATCGGAGGAAAACAAGAACCCAGAGGTCGGAGGACAGCGGGAGATCGGAGGACAGCAGCAGGGTCGTGGCCCAGAACAGACCAACAATGGGGTCGTTGTCCAGGATAGGCCAACAGCAAGTTCGTGAGACTGCCATTGTGTCCTACAAAACCCAAGGATAGAGGCCCTGTGGGAAGGAGGAAGGTAGGAGTATGCATGTGTGTATGAACTAGGTCCATACAGCAGAACCTGCTCTCCAGTTGTCTTGGATACCTTGCACTCTCTAGCCTGTGTGGTAGCTGGTGTGCAATGGCCACCCCACATTAGAAGAATTCACACACAGGCATCTCCTACACTTTGATGATGATGATGGAGTGTCAGCCTAGATTTATGTGCTCAAGTTCCTGGAGTGGGACTTGAACCCACAACCTTCAGATTGCAAAGGTGAGTGTGCTACCCACTGAGCCACAGCTGACACTCCACATGACAGTGTTGTAAATAGCAGGTTAATTAGAAGATTTGCATCTTTTGTATGTGGTAATAAATAGCTGTCATTTTAGGCAAGAGAAAGTAGAATAATATTGGATGAAATTGATAAAATGGTGTAAAAAAAATCGATTTGCACTGTCAATAACTTTTTTCATTAATCTGCTTTTCCTGTGACATTTGCACAGAAGTTGAAACCTATTTCCTTTTCAGAACTGCAAAGTGTAGCTGGGAGATAAGCATATGATGGAGAAAGGAATAGAAGGGCTTCGATGAAGAAGGGTGGGAGGAGGCTGGTGTGGAGCATAAACACCGGCACGAACCTGTTGGGCCGAATGATCTGCTTCCGTCCTGTAAATACTTGTAATACTTGATGATATAGAGGCATAGGAAAAGGTGCAATAAAGATTTACATGGATAATAACAGAACTGAGAGGTTAGAACTATCAGGAAAGACCAAATAGGCTGCGGCTCTTTTCTCGAGATAAGAGTAGGCTGAGAGGTGACCTGATGAAGGTCTTTAAAATTATGAAGGGGTGCGATAGGTTATCTGGAGAGAAGATGTCTCCACTTGTGGGGAGTCCAAAACCAAGGGCCATAAATATAAGATGGTCACTAATAAATCCAATAAGAAATTCAGGAGAAACTTTTTGAATTCTCCTGAATTTCTTACCTGATTTATTCGAGTGGTGAGAGTGTGGTTGAGGCGAATGGCAGAGATGCTTTTATGGGGAAGCTTTATATGTACATGAGGGAGAAAGGAATAGGTGGATATGTTAATAGGGTTAGATGAAGTAAGGAGGCTTGTGTAGAGCATCAACCTGTTGGTCCATATGGCCTGTTTCTGTCCTGTAAATACTATGTCATTTTGCACCGAGGTAGATTTTGAGCTCGAATCTAAGATTGGATATCAAAATCGCAAATCCTTGGCATCATGCCTCAGAAATCTATTTCTTCTGTAACCTGATACAAAGAGAATTTGATTCCAGCTGCTGGCAAATGTGGAAAAGCCTGTTAATATACAGAAAAGAGGGGATGACTCGCTTACGCTAATAAAATGGATTTGCGCCAATAGGAACATCCTGCTGCAATAGAACAATGGGAAAGCTGTCAATGACATAAACAGGGTTTACAGCCATGGCCAATTCTTCTCATTTTTTTTGTAATTGTATTTGTTTTGTACATGGCATTTATATGCTCTTAATACATGGGCTGGTACAGAACATGATATATTGCAGGTTTGACAACACAAGTAGCTACACGCAATGAAGATTATGCAAAGCATGACTGTTCCGTACTAGGGTCATTCCTGTTCAGGAAGATCAGGAGGCTTGTAGCTGGGTGGTGACTGGTGAGGTATTGTACTAAGCTGAGGGAGCAACAGGTTCCTGCTTGGGTTGAAGCGAGTATGAGGGCTGAAGTCAGCAGATTGCTCTGGGCGGGCTCTGGCTGTGAGGGTTAGGATAGGTGGGAGACTAAAATGCAGGAAAGAGTCCAGTATCCTCTGGCGTTCTCAGCCATTTAAATTACCTCACATAGCAGTACAGTGGAAGGCAGCCATTGCAAACCTGGTTCACGTGTTGATCCTAAAGCAATCTGCGATGGTGGCTTGGGACAAGCAAGAGGACACTGTCTCAGTGAGTGATCATTGAAATGTAGAACCTGAATTTGAATACCAACAAAACTGCGACTCTTTAGGAACTAGATAGAGGTGTACCGATGGATGTGGTGTATTTAGATTTCCAAAAGGCTTTCGATAAGGTGCCACACAAAAGGTTACTGCAGAAGATAGAGGTATGCGGAGTCAGAGGAAATGTATTAGCGTGGATAGAGAATTGGCTGGCGAACAGAAAGCAGAGAGTCGGGATAAATGGGTCCTTTTCGGGTTAGAAATCGGTGGTTAGTGGTGTGCCACAGGGATTGGTGCTGGGACCACAACTGTTTACAATATACATAGATGACCTGGAAGAGGGGACAGAGTGTAGTGTAACAAAATTTGCAGATGCCACTAAGATTAGTGGGAAAGCGGGTTGTGTAGAGGACACAGAGAGGCTGCAAAGAGATTTAGATAGGTTAAGCGAATGGGCTAAGGTTTGGCAGATAGAATACAATGTCGGAAAGTGTGAGGTCATCCACCTTGGAAAAAAAAACAGTAAAAGGGAATATTATTTGAATGAGGAGAAATTACAACATGCTGCAGTGCAGAGGGACCTGGGGGTCCTTGTGCATGAAACTCTTTTTGGAGTTTATCTGAAAAACATAAAACATTAAACCATGCCACCCGACCTGGATGACACACCAGACATTTACAAGGCCCTTTTTTTTCTTTTTTGTGTTTTTTTTTGTGCTTTTCTTTTTTTTTGGTTTTTTTTTGGGCACTAAAATCACATTTTTCCAGTGCCCCCTATAAAAGGGGAGGGGGACACTAAAAGCACCAGCAATTAAAACAAATTAAACTTTAAAACATAAAATCAAATTAAAATTTGGTTGCCGGGCGTGACGATGCACTCCAGTCCCTCTGGTGCCCACCTCTCACGGAAGGCCGCGAGTGTACCGGTGTCCTTGTGCATGAATCCCAAAAAGCTAGTTTGCAGGTGCAGCAGGTAATCAGGAAGGCAAATGGAATGTTGGCCTTCATTGCGAGAGGGATGGAGTACAAAAGCAGGGAGGTCCTGCTGCAACTGTATAGGGTATTGGTAAGGCCGCACCTGGAGTACTGCGTGCAGTTTTGGTCACCTTACTTAAGGAAGGATATACTGGCTTTGGAAGGGGTACAGAGACGATTCACTAGGCTGATTCCGGAGATGAGGGGGTTACCTTATGATGATAGATTGAGTAGACTGGGTCTTTACTTGTTGGAGTTCAGAAGGATGAGGGGTGATCTTATAGAAACATTTAAAATCATGAAAGGGATAGACAAAATAGAGGCAGAGAGGTTGTTTCCACTGGTAGAGAAGACTAGAACTAGGGGGCACAGCCTCAAAATACAGGGGAGCCAATTTAAAACCGAGTTGAGAAGGAATTTCTTCTTCTAGAGGGTTGTGAATCTGTGGAATTCTCTGCCCAAGGAAGCAGTTGAGGCTAGCTCATTGAATGTATTCAAGTCACAGATAGATAGATTTTTAACCAATAAGGGAATTAAGGGTTACGGGGAGAGGGCGGGTAAGTGGAGCTGAGTCCACGGCCAGATCAGCCATGATCTTATTGAATGGCGGAGCAGGCTCGAGGGGCTAGATGGCCTACTCCTGTTCCTAATTTTTATGTTATGTTTCTTATGGGTTCTGTTGTGTGCACGGATTGATCCCATTTGTACTGATAACAGCTGCAAAAGCACAATCGAGACCATCACAGATTAGTCTTCAAACCAGCCATTTAAAGTGTAATCCTGTCAACCAGTTATACAGAATAATCAACTTTCATAGGCCTGGCACTTAAATATTTACCTGCGAGATCACTATTGATTAATTGCCACATCAGATATCTACCATTTTCTGTGGGGGAGAGAAGACGAGCCTGGCAGGTGGTCCCTCCCTCTTGACAGGTCAACATAGATGAAGAAAGCAAGAGCTATATATATGCCTTTCATGTTTTAAGGAGGTCCTAATGTGCTTCCCAGCCATTGCAGAATGTGGCCTTTGGTATAAGGTTAGTTATACAATTGGGCTTAGGATTAGGCTTGAGTTGGGGTTAAAGTTGGCTTACACTCAGGGTAAATTTATTTCAGGAAGTGACTTTATTTCATTGAAGAGCGGTGTTTATTTCAGGGTGGAAACCACTGCATTGAATAGTTTTGATAGAGCAAGAGGAAACATTTGTTATGTTTATGGAACCAGCCTTGATGCCACCCTGTCTGCCTTGCTGCCCCCGGTGTCATAAATGGCAGGGGCAGGGTTCAGAGTTGCAGGCAGTGTCATCCATTGCTGGCGTTCAAAGTGCAAGGGATACTTTGAGTAAGCTTTTACCATCCCTATTCTGATCTAGCCAACTCCTGGCTCTGTCCCTTCCCATCTTACATTTTTTCTGTGTTCTGGCTCGGTTCCTGTTACCTCTACCTTTATCTTTTTCCAGCTCTCTGTTCTACCTTCTGCATTATATGTCCTATTTCCAGGATCTCCCAATTCTTCCCTGGTCTGTCTTTTCTTGATTCTTCAGTTCTATCCTCTGCAGGCAAGTGAGATATTCTCTTCTTCTTCAGTATGGCAGTAGCAAAGCAAATCAAATGTCAATATCTAAGTTGGATATTCAGGGCAAAGCTTCCGGTGTAACAGCGTGGATATCTTGTAGGCTGCCTGCCAATTTCCTCCGAGGGCAGTGCTCAATGATGTGTTTCAGGGTCTGATTAGGAGCTCCACAGTTGCATGATGGGGATGCTTTAATCTTCCACCTATGGGGAAGGTGGCAGCATCGACCGTGACCGATTCTGAGGTGGTTGATGGTTGTCCACTGTCTGCAAAGAAGGTTTGATCCTTCAGGTTGTACTGTGGGGTCCTCTATAAGGAATCCATTCCGTATGTCACAGTTCTTCCAAGCATTTCGCCATCGGTCATCAAGGCTGAGGGGAGATCGCTGAAAGGCTTCAATGATAGTCCAAAATGGCCTTCTAGACTTGAGATGGGTTGGTGGTAGGTTGTTCAAGTCGGCCTGTATCGGCATGTCTTTGTTGGTGTAGTGGTTGTATTCTCTGGAGATAAAGAAGTGAGATATTAAAGCTCAAGTATGCAGGAAGAGTAAAAGCTCATTCAGCCTATTTATCTTACTATCTTCAAGCCCAATTCAAACCAATATCTGTCCAATTTCCTTCTGCATTTTTCAGCTGGCCCAATATTTATTGTAGTATATCAATGATGCCAGCCATGAATAAGTAATTCCTTAGCTTGTGACTCAGGCTCTTATTCTGCATGAAATGTAATCTCTATATTCGTTTGCTTTACGCTTTTGATCAATTCCTTCATTTTATTGAAACCTTAAATTGTGTACTTTTTCTGCCCCCCAAAATATCTTTTCTTAAACTTTCTTTCGGAATCTATCTCTGTAATCTCCCAACTCTCTCCGTTCCCTCTATTCTAATGTCTTTGTCTTTGTCCATGTCTCAGACCTAAGGTTGCTCTCCCTTCCCCAGTCACTCAGCTCTATCTTGGGTTAGGTCAGCAATACAAGCAATGTTGTAACTTTACAACAAGTGTTGTGTCTGTTCCCACGGTGACTGTAAACTCGGTTAGAAGTGACTGAGAACAGGCAAAATCAATATCGACATTTTATTTTTCATTACTTACACTGAGGGTAGTTTTGCAAGTCAATCTTTACTCAATCAAAAGTTATTTGAAACTGTCCCTGACATGAGTAGCTTAGCAGTGAGCATTCTTTGTGCTTGGCAAAAATAGAAGAACATAAAGGGAGGTTGAGTATATTAAATAAATAAATAGAAATAACAGATTTAAAAATAATTAGCAATATGTATAAACTTAGCCAGAGGTTGAAGAACATTGAGCAATGCTGAAGGCATTTGGGAGGTGCAGTGTGTTCGATGCCTGTACAGTGTTCATATCAGTCATGGAAGGTAGACATTATAGTCCCCGTGTCCAGAATTTTGGGTGATATGAATTTGGACAATCTTCGTCCCGACTACATTCAGCAGGTCAGTCAGCAACTGTGGAGAGAATAGTGAAGTTAACTTGAGGTCATCCAAAATTCGGCAGCTCGTGTCCTAACTCGCATCAAGTCCCGTTCACCATTATCCCTGTGCTCGCTGACCTACATTGGCTCCAGGTTAAGCAATGCATCGATTTCAAAATTCTCATCCTTGTTTACAAATCCCTCCACGGCCTCACCCCTCCCTATCTCTGTGATCTCCTTCAACCTCACAACCCCCCAAGATATCTGCGCTCCTCAAATTCTGCTCTCTTGATTGTCCCTGATTATAATCGCTCAACCATTGGCGGCCGTGCCTTCAGCTGCCTGGGCCCCAAGCTCTGGAACTCCCTTCTTAAACCTCTCCGCCTCTCTACCTCTCTTTCTTCCGTTAAAACACTCCTTAAAACCTACCTCTTTGACCAAGCTTTTGGTCATCTGCCGTAATTTCTTCTTGTGTGGCTCGGTGTCAAATTGATTTGTTTTGTCTTATAACACTCCTGGGAAGCACCTTGGGACGTTAAAAGCGCTTATTAAATGCAAATTGTTGTTGTAACACTTCAGATGTAATCCTTCGGCAGAGCTAGAAAAATATTATGAACAGCTTTTAAAAAGGAACAGAATAACAGGAAGGTAGAGGTAAGAAATACACAGATAAACGTACATGGGAGAGAGGATATAGAATGATCGGTGTTGTGCTTAACAGGAACGCAGGAGATGGTTAAATAGCTGAAGTGAGATTAACAAGAGAGGATAGGAAGAAGCATAATAAAAGAATGAAAGATATTTAAGAGACAGAGAAAGCGTGACTAGCAGAGGCAGTAGGGGGAAAACAGGTCTGAAATGGGAACAGGAAAATCTGGCAGTGGAGCGGAACCCGGCAGCCTGGGAAGAAAACGCGGGTCATTTCTCAGGCTGCTGGATCCACTGCCACTTTTCCTGCTTCCATTTCAGACCTGCCTCAGCTATTCACACGGACTCTGTCTCTTAAATATCTTTAATTTGTTTTATTAGGTTTCTTCCTACCATCTCATGCTAATGTCACTTCAACCATTTAACCACCTTCTGTTTTCCTTTGAAGCATTTTGCAGGTCATTCTATTTCTTCTGCTGCGTGTGTGTGCCCTTTACAAATGCCGCTCATTTGTCTTTTATTCCCACTTCTGACAAATGGTCCGCACCTGAAACATTAACTTGTCTCGGTGTCCTGCTGAGTTTTTCCAGCATTTTTTGTTTTTGTTTCAGATTTCTGGTATTTGCAGTTTTTAAAATTTTTTTTAGTTCGTAATATAAACTAAATGGTACAATTTTAAAGGGGCTGCAAGAACAGAGAGACCTGGGGGTGTTCTTGCTCAAATGTTTGAAGGTGGTAAGATAAGCTAAGAAGGCTGTTGAAAAAGCATTGCACCTTGAAGTGCCGTAACCTACAGGGCTGCGGACTGAGAGCTGGAAAGTGGGATTAGACTGGGATGGCTCTTGGTCGGCCGGCGCGGACATGATGGGCCAAAATGGCCTCCTTCTGCGCTGTAAACTTCTATGATTCTATGATTAATAGAGGCACAGAGTACAAAAGCAAGGAAGTTGTACTAAACCTTTGTAAATCACTGGCTGGCCCCAACTGGAGTACTGTGTCCAAAGCTGTGCACCACACTGTAGGAAGGATTGTCAAGGCATTGGAGAGGGTGCAGATTCATTTACCGGAATGGCAACAGTGATGAGGGAATTCAGTTACATGGAAAGACTAGACAAGCTGGGGCTTGTCTTATAATACTCCTGTGAAGCGCCTTGGGATGTTTTACTACATTAAAGGCACTATATAAATACAAGTTGTTGTTGTAGTTGTTCTCCTTCAAGCAGAGGAGGTTAAGGGGAGATTTATTAGTGGTGTTCAAAATCATGAAAAGGTTTCGATAGAATAAATAAGGAGAAACTGTTTCCAATGGCAGAAGGGTCAGTAACCGCAGGACACACATTTAAGGTCAGCTGACAAGATTATCTTTTCGCAGCAAGCTGCTTTGATCGGGAACACATTACCTGACATGGTGGTGGAAACAAATTCAATAATAACTTTCAATAGGAAATTGGATAAATACTTGAAGGGGAAAATGTTGCAGGACTATGGGGAAAGGGCAGGGGAGTGGGACTAATTCGATCACTCTTTCATAGAGCCGGCACGGGCATGTTAGGCCAAATGGCCTCCTTTATGCTGTATGATTGTATGATTTATATTTAAACCAGAATACAGAATAATCTGACACCAATTAATTTCCCTTGTCCCGAGTGGACACTGGACGAGGATATTTACTATTGCATGATACAGTTGAGGTGGGTTGGGGAAAGTGGGTGGTACTCCTTACAGGACAGAGAACTTGTGATTGGCGACAGTGTCAGGTGATTTCTGTACTGCAATGCTTTGGCTAGAATTTTTCTTAAATTTCATTATCCATTTCGTAGAGGGTAAAACCCCTTCTATTACAGCCCAATAACATGGGGAGAGTTGCTCAGGCTCATGTGTATAGTGGTATCATGAACAGATTATTTTTGAATTCATTTGTCATGTCGTTAGGCACAGCAAGCAGAGCAATTTTTACCCTCACATGGCTTAACACCATCTTCAGTATGGATCTTCCATTTCCCACAGCAGTCATTCTTATGGGCTCTGTGAGTGAGTTTGCCAATCAATGCTAAATTATGGACAGAATATTGACAGACCTGAGCACGGTGGGCCCTGTGTTGTGATCAATTAAAACTCATTTCACTTTGATATCCTTATAGAAATATGTGTAAAGTCTAAAAGGTGACCATCCCTTAGCACTGGTATCGCAGAAAAAGAACCAACATGGCAGATGTCCACCTTGCATGGGCCCTGGAGCAAAAAGCTCAGAACCATCGCTATAGCTTTATTTAGATCAGTGCTGTGACACAGCAACACGCCTTCTCCATTAATATAGAGCAGAAGAAAGGTTGAAAGAGAATAGAGTTGTTTATTTTTTGCTTTGATTCTACTTGAACAAAAAAAAACGATAAACCACGTTGTTGCTTTAATTAGTTTTAATTATGTGAGTGCGAGGTTCTTCTCTTGAAGTAATTACTGAAATGAATAAAGTAGCCGAGATCAGACGAGTCCTTCTGTCAGCAAAGAAATGCAATTAGATTGGTAGGCGGAATTCCAGCTGCTGCCTCTGTTATGGAAAGTTTTTTTGTGTTAATGAGGAGTATCTTTGTTTCTCTTACTTTTATAAATTGCCTAATTTCAAACACATTGAAACAGGATGTGCTTTGTGATCATCTAGTGGTGCAGCGAAGGTTAATGAGACAACGTGACCAGGACCCACACCAGGTGTTGCCACAGTCAGCGGTTTAAAACAGTGAACCATCTTTACGTCAACATGACCATTAGTGATTGAGGATGGTACCACCATCATGTTGCCCTGCCATTTAATTTTCGAATGAATTGGCTTTACTTCCCAGAACTAATTCTGTGATTGTGTATCCACAGTTCTATATACGGAGCACCATTCTAAGTAGTACATTTCATGCAGGCTTTTTCAATTTGAAGTGAGATAAAATCTACGGAGCGAACAGTTCCTTAAGTCCTCAATTAGAAAAAAAAACTTTAGTACTGAATTAATAATAAACACATTTGAGAGATAGAAGGCCATTAAATCAAAAGCTGCATGTTAAATGCCACTTAAGCTTTTAACATAAAGATATTTTGATTGTATTGTCTATACATCTGCTCTAAACAAGGAGTCCCATTTTCTTTATCTCCCCATCCCACATTCTAGCTCCCTTTCTGCCGCAAGTGGTTCTTTCTTTCAACAGACGAGTTTGACAATATGTGTAGCCACCCACCTTATCGAACAAAATACATACATGTTTTGACACTTACCAGACATATGTCGCATGTCACACGTAGAAAACACGAACGGTCACAATTAAGTATTCTTTAAGAAACAAAAGTCAGCTACTGCTGTTATTTTCTGATGTAATAACTTGGCTTGTCCTTAAGGAAAGAAGCCAATCCCAGCAACCAATCGAGGAAATCTTTCAACAACAATAGTAATTGGCCTCTTACCAACTTATCTATTTAGACCACTTCTTCAGGTCAAGATAAATGCAGCTGAACATCAAACGATGCGTCAAACCCCAGACTATCAATGATCAATTCCAGGGGCATCAGTTATATTGATGATGATATATTTATTTCACTGGAGCACTTTTTCTTTATCTTTAAGTCCCATGCCCTTCATAAGACCCGTTATATGTGCCTTTCTAGAATGATTCCTCCTTCAGCCAAGAGGGAAGGACAGTGTTTGGGTTACGGAGCAGCATGTGCTGGAGCAGGAGAGCAACGGCAGTGAAGAGGGATGTCACCAAGATCCAGATCGGTGATTGGAGCGTGGGCAGGTACAGCAGGAACAGCGAGGTCGGGGTGAAGGAGCGGCGAGAGATTGTAGAGGGACGTGATCGGGGCCCAGGAGAGGCGAGGGCTCAGGGGCAGCAAGGGCCAGCCCACACTGTGATACGTGTGCGCACTAGGTCCATGCAGCAGAGCTGATCTCCTGTCGTCTTGGTTAATCCTTGCGACTGGACCAAGACCTAGCTGTCAAGCCCGTGTGGTGGCTGGTGTGTAACGGCCACCACACATTAAAAAAAATCCATGCACAGGCATCTTCCACCCTTCAAGATTTATTCGGGACCTGGAATTTTAGATCCTTCATTGCAACACCTGTGAAATTTTTGACGTGGAAGCAAGTCATCCTCGATTCGAGGGATTGCCTATGATGATGACTCTATGACTGCATACATGAGGGAAAGTGGTTGAGATATAGGTCAGCCATCCGCCTGGAGTTTAGACATGAGCTAGTACACCAAACTACCTCGGCACCACCTCTCCTCCATTCCCAAGAGATACAAATCTACCGTTCACGACTCCAATTTGTATCTACCCAGGGATTGGTGAAAATATCATTAATGGGGGGCTCATTACTTGGAATGGTAGCTGAAGGCCATGATCCTGTGGATTAGCATCCAAGAGCCCTGTGCTAAAGATGCATGTCATGCAGGCCGTGATCCTTACCAACGGATCCATCACAGACCCAATCCACGTCCGGATCGGGGTCAAACAGGGTTGCGTCATCGCCCCAACCCTCTTCTCAATCTTTCTACCGCCAAGCTCCACCTCACAGTCAGCAAACTCCCCGCTGGAGTGGAACTAAACTACAGAACCAGTGGAAACCTGTTCCACCTGCGCCGTCTCCAGGCCAGGTCCAAGGCCACCCCAACCTCTGTCATCGAGCTACAGTATGCGGACGACTTCTGCCTCTGTGCACATACAGAGGCTGAACTCCAGGACGTAGTCGACATATTTACTGAGACGTACGAAAGCATGGGCTTTACGCTAAACATCCGTAAGACAAAGGCCGTCCACCAGCCTGTCCTCGCCGCACAGCACTGCCCCCCAGTCATCAAAATCCACGGCGCGGCCCTGGACACCGTGGACCACTTCCCATATTTCCGGAGCCTCCAATCAACAAGAGCAGGCATCGACAATGAGATCCAACACTGCCTCCAGTGCACCACTGCAGCCTTCGGCCGTCTGAGGCAAAGAGTGTTTGAAGACCAGGCCTCCAAGCTCATGGTCTACAGGGCTGTAGTAATACATGCTCGCCTGTATGGCTCAGAGACATGGACCATGTACAGTAGACACCTTAAGTCACTGGAGAAATATCACCGACGATGTCTCCGCAAAATCCTACAAATCCCCTGGGAGGACAGGCGCACCAACTTCAGCGTCCTCATCCAGGCCAACATTCCCAGCATTGAAGCATTGATTACACTTGATCAACTCCGCTGGGCAGGCCACATATTTCGCATGCCAGACACGAGACTCCCAAAGCAAGTGCTCTACTCGGAGCTCCTTCACGACAAACAAGCCAAAGGTGGGCAGCGGAAACGTTGCAAGGACACCCTCAAAGCCTCCCTGATAAAGTGCGACATCCCCACTGATACCTGGGAGTCCCTGGCCCAAGATTGCCCTAAGTGGAGGAAGTGCATCCGAGAGGGCGCTGAGCACCTTGGGTCTCAAGCCGAGAGCATGCAGAAATCAAGCGCAGGCAGCGGAAAGAGTGTGCGGCAAACCAGTCCCACCCACCCCTTCCCTCAACGACTATCTGTCCCACCTGTGACAGAGTCTGTGGCTCTTGTATTGGACTGTTCAGCCACCAAAGAACTCACTTCAGGAGTGGAAGCAAGTCTTCCTCGATTCCGAGGGACTGCCTATGAAGATGGTTAAAGATGCCAATTTTAATTAATTTATTGAGCAACTATTTGCTGCAAATAAAAGTTGCAGTATGGCATTCCCTGGAGCATTTGAGTAAATGTATTAAAATCAATTTAAAAAATGAAAAATCCTTACTATTGCACGATTTCATATTATAATCCATTTACTAGAAATTCCAAAATTACGAACCATTTTGTACAATGGGTTACAACAAAGCCGAGTTATTAAGAGACCTTTCACAATGCAGTTTGCTCATTTTTATGCTGCAATTGTTTCTTTCTCAACCGCTGTTCAATTTTTAAAAAGATATTAGTCTAAATGATTGTTAACGTAAAGGTAACTGGCAGTTTCAGAAGCCAACAGTTTGAGGGCACTGAATCAACACACAGGAGAAATAAGAATCACAAACATCCTGAGTTAATTATTTTGTGACCTTGAAAACAGTCTTTATCAAAAGGCTTACTGTGAACCTCCTCTTAGCACTTGGTTACAAAATGGATCATTTTATTTTGAGCACATCTGAACATTCCTTGCGTGCAACACTGTGACAAAAACTTGCATTTCTATAGTGCTTTTAACATAGAAAAATGGCCCAAGGCACTTCAGAGATATAAAGGAAAATGATCGCTAAATCAGCAGAAAGATGAGGAGGAGCCGGCGAAAAGCTTAGTCAGAGAGTAGTCTTAAAAGGAGGAGAAGGAAGTGAAGAAACAGCGGGGTTTAGGCGGGTGTAATGTATTTGCTTCATGGCTTCTTTGCTTAAGAATTCATAGCAACAAATTGTTATTAAGAACTAGTTGGTTTATTAGCAAAGGTTTGACAACCATACTACACATTACCAGTTCATCCACCAGGCTCACAACCACCTGCCTCATCGTGGATTCTCTGAATCCAACTGACTGGGGTTTTATTGAGTCTTGTGAACACCACATGACTAGCTAAGCCACTCACAACTCAACAGCTCGACAACTATTTTAAGTTGAAACATTAATACCAGTGCCCCCTTATTAAAGGGGCACTAAAACCAACACATTAAACAAATTAAACTTTGGACGTTACAGTAAATCAAATTAAAATTTGATTGCCGGGGGTGATGATGCTCTCCAGTCCCTCCGGCGCCCACCTCTCGCGGAAGGCCGCGAGCGTACGGGTGTTAACCACCTGCTCCATCTCCAGCGTCACCCTGGCTCGGATATAACCGCAGAAGAGAGGCAGGCATTTGGGCTGAACAACCCCCTCGATTTTCCGCTGCCTGGATCGGTTAATGGCCACCTTGACCATGCCCAGGAGCAGTCCTACGAGGAGGCCTTTCGACCTGCCCGCTCCCCTCTGCACAGGGTGTCCAAAGATCAGGAGCGTGGGATTGAAGTGCAACCAGAATTTGAGGAGCAGCCCCTTCAAATATTGGAAGAAGGGCTGCAACCTCACACATTTAACATAGACATGGAACACGGACTCCTCCAGACCGCAGGAATTGCAGGCGGCCTGGGAGTCCATGAACCAACTTAAAAACCTATTGCACGGGACTGCTCCGTGCAACCCCTCCAGGCCAAGTCACCAATAAATAAAGGGAGGACTCCCGCGTAGAGAGCACTCCATTAGGGACCCTCGCCTTCTCCGGACAGCAAGATGGTGCGCCATGGCGTGTCCGGACGGCGGACGAGCAACAGCTCGATAAACCTATGAGCATACTCACAGGTGCATACATTACAGCAAGGATTTTTAGAGAGTGGGCTCTAGGTGGCTGAAGGCATGGCCAAATGCAGTTAGTTTCATGATGGATTCTCATTGCCCAGGTTAACGATGCTACCTCTTTAAAAGAGAGAATGGATAAGGTAGCTACAAAGTAATTATTTTAAATAACCAAGAGTTCTCCAGTGTGAGCTGGGTCCTATTTACATTTCTGTCATTATTTAATCTCTGCTGATGATATTTACTTTCTAAAGTTCTTCCAATTCATTTGTTATGCATTTGCTAACATTATTTTGCTTTTAACTAAACTCAAATACACAATGGGGTTGAATAAATAAAATTGATCTAATAATAAGATTCTGAGTAAATTAAATTAATTGGATAATAACATTTTGAATATATGAACTGGATCTCATATTAAGATTTGCATACATGAAAGTGATAAAGGATTTTGAATATATAAAATTGATCTGGTATTAAGTTTTTTATTAAATTAAATTAATATAATTTTTATAAATGTATAAAATTGATCTGAAATTGACACGTGCATTTTTTTTTGGAAAAAGTTACAATAACTTCATGTCCATAAAGCTCAGCCCAGGGAATGAAAATGGTAAACCAATTTAAAGGATGATTTCCAAGACACCATCTTAAGCCACTCCCGGTGCGATAGTGTTTGGAATGCAGGCTTTGCTGAAGATTTGAGATTTGTTACTTCTCTGATAAAGGCTTCTGCTTTTAACTTAATAAAAAAGATGGCTGTATTCTCCACACTTGTAGAACACCATCCTGATGGAGACATGTGTTCTTCACTCCGAGGGTGGTGAACCTTTGGAATTCTCTTCCCCAGAGGGCTGTGGAGGCTCAGTCTTTGAAGAATGAGATCGATAGATTTTTGAATATTAAGGGAATCAAGGGATATGGGGACAGTGCAGGAAAGTGGAGTTGAGGTAGAAGATCAGCCATGATCTCATTGAATGGCGGAGCTGGCTCGAGGGACCGAATGGCCTACTCCTGCTCCTACTTCTTATGTTCTTGTGTTCAGGGCATAGAAAGAAAAAAGCAATAGAGACTCAATTTCAGACCCCACCCCCCCTTAGATTTTCTCCCTTCTTCCTCTTGTGAAAGCACCAACTCTTGGGTTACTGTTCCTCAGGCAACGATCGCCATCCAGTACCTCACTCCAAGTGCTTATTCTACATGTTTGAGCTTAGATCGGGACTGTGGTGAGGGGATGGGGATGGCGGTGGTAAGACACATCAGCCAACATCTGTTCTCTAGTAGGAGTCACTCGAAAAGGAGCCTTAGCCGATTTGTTCCCTCCCAAGCCCAGGGCTGCCGAGGTTAAATGTAGTCACCCTCTTATCACTCCAGCTAATTCAGTCCAGACCAAAGGATAATGCCTGGGCTTGGACCTTTCAGGTTTGTATGGCTCACATTGCCATAAGGTAGTCTACTTACAAGCCTGTGGTGGGGAGCTTAATAATGGTAACTTTATCCAGGGGGTATTTTGTTCAAACATTAACCCAGATGTTACAACAGGGATGAATAAAATGCACATAACATCTAAGGTAGTTTTCTGTCTAATGAAAATGGGCTGAAATACAAATACATTAGGAAACCAATACCGATTAAAGCACTGTTTCTCTACTGTGCCATTATAAATGTGCCAATCCCTCCAGGAGAAGCTGCTCGTGCACAGGCAGAGGGAGGGAAATGATGAAAGGTGGCAATCTACAAGGAAATGAGGGCGAGAGACACAGCAATACTGTCAAGGAAATATAGGTTAATGCTGCATAGTCTGCAGGAGAAGTCAGAGCATGATTGGAGAATACTGGAGAAGAGTGAAAGCTATAAATCCTCGAATTTTCTTGTGTATATAATATACATGATACACACACATGGAAATGTAGTGAGCCTCTGTTCATAGTGGAGATCCACACTCGAAGGGAGTGCAGGAGAGAGAATTGTGGCTGCAGTGTTGTAACGTTATCTCTAACTTGTGGTTCCCCCGCCCTTCACTGGGAGCACGGAGTCATTGAATTGACCCTACAGCTACAGAAGATCAAAATCAATCAGAACAACATTTCATGTCTGTCCTTTATCATTGAGTGTTTGGACTTGTGTAAGTAGGAAAGCAGAAGGAAAACATCTAGAAAATGCAGGGAGAAATGTGTGCGATGTGCAGGAAATGAGGGATTAGGATTTGGGGACACTACATTTCACAAAAGCACCTTACCTTTCAAGAAAATCTCCACAACATATCCCAACAACCTGAACAAATGGGTTTTATGTTGTACTCTGTGCAAGAATTAACAGGGCTGCAAAGATACACCATTTACACAATATATTTTCTTGCATATGCATTTTAACACAAGCACATTGGATATTTTTTAATTCCATTTGTAAGACATAAAGGAGATGTAGTTATGTACAATAGTTGCCATGTGCCGATGCTTTTTATTTAAATACAATGGACTTCTGTAGCTGTAATGGCCTTGTGTAAACTCACTGATACAATCGTAGTATTGTGTGCTCTGCAACTGGTTCTAGCCCACGTTTTCCTTTATATCAACATTACACTTTCCTTACAATAAGTGCTTCTATTATTTTCACAGTAAGTAACATACTTCACCCTGATTATAAAACTCTCACATCACCCCTATCACAAATACCCAGACAATGTTCCAGAAAGAATAGCCTGAGACTTGAAAGAAGAGTTTCTGGGTGAAAAAAAGCACTTTATTATGTGCTTTTTGTATTATATCTGTTAGGACTGTTATGGGATATTCGTTGTAACACACGTCTCATTATAATTCTCAGTTCCAAGGACTGTCATCCAATTTTCATTTCAAGAGTGGCAAGACTTTAATCATTCAGTGAACACAATTTTGACCCCACGCTGATTAGCTTCTACCAATGAAATGAAACACTAATCGCACTTTGACATTGACAACATCGGGCATAGGAACAATTTTTCTATTGGGCAATAATTCCAATTTGAATGACCAATGAAATAAAAACAAAAGAGGTACAGATACGTGTTTGCATAGTTTACTTAGTGTCACTTTTCCCAAATGAACAGGCTATGATATTATAGGCATTCGTTCAACAAAAGGGATTACTGTGCTTTAAAGCAAAAGCATGTCACTTGAACACAACAATAAGCAAGTCCCAGAGTAGATCCTTGATCTGTGCGGACTTAGCTGAAGTGATGGCCGGGCCATTAGAATTGATCTCAGTGCCCTGAACCAAGGAGTGGAGGGGAGGCAGATGGGGTAAATGATCAGCATCCCTGTGGTGAATTGTTATTCGGGAACTTCTACTAGAAAGTGCATGTGTAGAGATTGGCCGAGGGAAGGACTGAGCTCAGCAGTGATTTCTCTTGTAGTTAAATAGCCCCTCACACGCAGCCTTTAGGCTCACAGATTGACTGACCCCTTGGGCACGGTTCTGGATGAGACCGATGGTGGAGGAACTGGACCTGAGTGCATTCAGGAGAGGAAGGGAGACAAATTGAAGTTGGGGGGGGTGAAGGCAGGAATGACCACTATTATTGTAGAGATCAGTAATATGATCCGTTAGAGATGTCCGTCTACAAAAGACCAGACAAGGTTAAAAAAATCCACTTCAAAATCGGTGATGTTAAATACGTCAAAAAGTAAATTAAAGTTGAAAAGCACTTTAACCACTTTTTTAAAATGGTAAACTGCTATGTAGAGAACTCAAGGACAACAGCAGATACTCTACTGCACGGGTTATGAATATTTTGTGTGTTTCATATAAAATGGTTTAAAATATTAATATGTGAGCAACTTCACGCAGCAGTGTCTCAGAACAGGTCACGAGAGCCACTGTGAATCTGGAAATGATCAACAGAAGGTGAAAGAATGCAGTTAGGGGTAAGTGAAATATTAATGCTAAAAGTAAATCAAAAGCAAGATTCAATTGTTGTTTTATTTTTAATAGTGAAAGTAATGTTTGGACCCGACACTTGTCAAATACATTATCCATCACTCCTGAGCGACTGCAGCTCAATAATTACTTCAGCGATAAAAATGGAAACCCCACTCAGAGTGACTCACTCCATTGCAATCGTGTTCTGTTTACCGTTTAACCGCATTGCCACAATTTTGTTCACATACTTAAGCAGAGGATGCATTCTTTCGCATACTTAGAAAGTACACCACAACACAAAGATTTAGAAACATGCTGTTTTATTGAGTACAGTTTAGCACAACTTAAAAGATTTGAAAGATGACATTTACACTGGAGAGATTGTAGCAGTTAGTGAATAATGAGACACAAAGCTGTCTTGTTAAGTGAAACAATTAACATTTAAAAACTTGGAATGCAGTGAATGTTAATCTATTACTTGCTGCTTTTTAAAATTTTAACTTTGGGACAGGTAGGGAATGGAATTTGCAAATAATTTTATTTCAAAATTATACAAGGTTCAGGCAAATTGTGGTATTAGTGTGATGCCTTATACTTTGAAATATTTAATTGCATTTCCTCAATCAGAATATGGCATTGAATAAAAACAGACCATGCTGGAAATTATTCCAGACTCTAGCATCTGCAGTATTTTGCTTTTGCATGGCAATAAATATATTATTTTGCTCAGCAAAGTCTCCTCTACAGTTGGAGAGATGCAACCTGTAAAATAACCTTTGTGAGCAATGTAGGACCATCTCAGGTTATTTTCAATACATATCAAGGTAATGCACCTGATTAGAGGGGATTGGGGTGTATAAGAATAATATGCAGCAGGTCAGTTATAATTAATCAGAGTTCAATAAAATGTCAGTAGACTTGGCCCGGGGCCAAAATTGCTCCTTTTTTTATAGCCCCATTAGCATCTCCGGGGACGTTAACGGGGCACAATGGCATTTTTGCCCAGGGGTGTGCCCCTGCAGAAATTGTCCAGGAGATTTGGGGGATGCTGTTCCGGCAGCACCGCGCCTGACGATTAGCGTCTCGGGCCGGCGCACAACCGGCGATTACATCATCGTTGTGCGCAGCGACCCCTCACCTCCCTGTGCCAACCCCTCATCGCCCATGGGCTGCGAGGTTGGCACGGCTGTATGTCAGCACTCGCTTCACGTGTCGCCAACTGGCAGACATGCACTGTCGGGACACTTCTTAAAGGGGAGGTCTCTAGAGCCGTCAAAAATGGTGCCCGGGCCACCATCTTTATTTATCGGCTGACTCTTGCGTCGGCCCGACAATGGCGGCCCCCGCATCGATCAGGCCGTTATCATACAGCCCAGCACTCCGTTTTGGGTGCTGGGCCGCTGGGCTGATCGATCGCCTCCCTGGTGGCCCAGTGGCGGCCACCAAAGGGCCTGCAGAGTGCACAGCAACCTTCCCCTATAATTGATGGGGAGGGGCTTTGTAGCGCGTCAGCACTGTGTGGAGCTGTGTAGCATTGGCCTCCTCAATGCGCGCTGGACTTAGCTCCGCGCCGCCGCCCCAGGAGCGCCTCTCAAAGGAAACAGAGCGCCAGAGACAGCACTTCGCTTTCTATGTGGGGTGCACGGCCCAATTCCGCATCAGGGGCGGGACCTCTGGGCCGGGCGCTGGAAGTCCCGGCCTCAGACCGCTACCGCCCCCAATAGGGGCGAAGGGCAATTTCGGGGATGGGGAGTTCAGTTTAATTAAATTAAAAAGAGAAAGTATTTTATTTAGGATGTTGACTGGGATTTTGTTTTCGCATTTGGAAAGAGGTGACATGATAGGTCCAAGTCAGCATGGATTTGTGAAAGGGAAATCATGCTTGACAAATCTTCTGGAATTTTTTGAGGTCGTTTCCAGTAGAGTGGACAAGGGAGAACCATTTGATGTGGTATATTTGGACTTTCAGAAGGCTTTCGACAAAGTCCCACACAAGAGATTAATGTGCAAAGTTAAAGCACATGGGATTGGGGGTAGTGTGCTGACGTGGATTGAGAACTGGTTGTCAGACAGGAAGCAAAGAGTAGGAGTAAATGGGTACTTTTCAGAATGGCAGGCAGTGACTAGTGGGGTACCGCAAGGTTCTGTGCTGGGGCCCCAGCTGTTTACACTGTACATTAATGATTTAGACGAGGGGATTAAATGTAGTATCTCCAAATTTGCGGATGACACTAAGTTGGGTGGCAGTGTGAGCTGCGAGGAGGATGCTATGAGGCTGCAGAGTGACTTGGATAGGTTAGGTGAGTGGGCAAATGCATGGCAGATGAAGTATAATGTGGATAAATGTGAGGTTATCCACTTTGGTGGTAAAAACAGAGAGACAGACTATTAGCTGAATGGTGACAGATTAGGAAAAGGGAAGGTGCAACGCGACCTGGGTGTCATGGTACATCAGTCATTGAAGGTTGGCATGCAGGTACAGCAGGCGGTTAAGAAAGCAAATGGCATGTTGGCCTTCATAGGGAGGGGATTTGAGTACAGGGGCAGGGAGGTGTTGCTACAGTTGTACAGGGCCTTGGTGAGGCCACACCTGGAGTATTGTGTACAGTTTTGGTCTCCTAACCTGAGGAAGGACATTCTTGCTATTGAGGGAGTGCAGCGAAGGTTCACCAGACTGATACCCCGGATGGCGGGACTGACCTATCAAGAAAGATTGGATCAACTGGGCTTGTATTCACTGGAGTTCAGATGAATGAGAGGGGACCTCATAGAAATGTTTAAAATTCTGATGGGTTTAGACAGGTTAGATGCAGGAAGAATGTTCCCAATGTTGGGGAAGTCCAGAACCAGGGGACACAGTCTAAGGATAAGGGGTGAGCCATTTTGGACCGAGATGAGGAGAAACTTCTTCACCCACAGAGTGGTGAACCTGTGGAATTCTCTACCACAGAAGGTTGTTGAGGCCAATTCACTAAATATATTCAAAAAGGAGTTAGATGAAGTCCTTACTACTAGGGGGATCAAGGGGTATGGCGAGAAAGCAGGAATGGGGTACTGAAGTTGCATGTTCAGCCATGAACTCATTGAATGGCGGTGAAGGCTAGAAGGGCCAAATGGCCGACTCCTGCACCTATTTTCTATGTTTCTATGTTTCTATGACAGCTGGCATGGAATTATTGTCAGTGAGTAATAGCTCCCACAGTGGCTACTTTGCTCTAACATTGATGCATTTTGCCAGTGTTGGTTAATGGTTTTGCACCTTGGGGATTGGTGTACAGAGCGTGATTGATTTGGATACTCCTTCAAACCCCCTCTCCCAGGCTCAGGGATCGGGTCCCCTTTCCCCGGGGTCAGGGATTAGACCCCTGGGATCGCCTCCTCCCCCCACTCCCAGGGTTAAGGATCAGACTCCGCCCCATCGGGGTCAAGGATTAGACAGATCCCCGGGGTCAAGGATCAGACGCTACCCTCCCCGCCCCCCTCCCCCCCACAGGGTCAAGGATCGACTGTTCGCTGGGGTCAAGGATTGGGACAGCTCCCCAGGGTCAAGGATCAGACTGCTCCCCGGGGTCAAGGATCAGATTGCTCCCCGGGGTCAAGGATCAGATGCTACCCTCCCCCCCCCCCCCCCCCCCCCACAGGGTCAAGGATCGACTGTTCGCTGGGGTCAAGGATTGGAACAGCTCCCCAGGGTCAAGGATCAGACTGCTCCCCGGGGTCAAGGATCAGATTGCTCACCGGGGTCAAGGATCAGATTGCTCCCCGGGGTCAAGGATCAGACGCTACCCTCCCCGCCGCCCCCTCCCCACAGGGTCAAGGATCGACTGTTCGCTGGGGTCAAGGATTGGGACAGCTCCCCAGGGTCAAGGATCAGACTGCTCCCCGGGGTCAAGGATCAGATTGCTCCACGGGGTCAAGGATCAGACTGCTCCCCGGGGTCAAGAATTGGGACAACTCCCCGGGGTCAAGGATCAGATTGCTCCCCAGGGTCAAGGATCAGACTGCTTCCTGGGATCAAGGATCAGACTGCTCCCCAAGGTCAAGGGTCAGACTGCTACCCGGGGTCAAGGATCAGACTGCACCCCAGGGTCAAGGATCGGACTGCTCCCCGGGGTCAAGGATCGGACTGCTCCCCGGGGTCAAGGATCAGACAGCTCCCCAGGGTCAAGGATCAGACTGCTCCCCGGGGTCAAGAATTGGGATAACTCCCCGGGGTCAAGGATCGGATTGCTCCACAGGGTCAAGGATCAGACTGCTCCCTGGGGTCAAGGATTGGGACAGCTCCCCAGGGTCAAGGTTCAGATTGCTCCCCGGTGTCAAGGATTGGGACAGCTCCCCAGGGTCAAGGATCAGACTGCTCCCCGGGGTCAAGGATCAGATTGCTCCACGGGGTCAAGGATCAGACTGCTCCCCGGGGTCAAGAATTGGGACAACTCCCCGGGGTCAAGGATCAGATTGCTCCCCAGGGTCAAGGATCAGACTGCTTCCTGGGATCAAGGATCAGACTGCTCCCCAAGGTCAAGGGTCAGACTGCTACCCGGGGTCAAGGATCAGACTGCTACCCAGGGTCAAGGATCAGACTGCTCCCCAGGGTCAAGGATCAGACTGCTCCACAGGGTCAAGGATCAGACAGCTCCCCAGGGTCAAGGATCAGACTGCTCCCCGGGGTCAAGAATTGGGATAACTCCCCGGGGTCAAGGATCGGATTGCTCCACAAGGTCAAGGATCAGACTGCTCCCTGGGGTCAAGGATTGGGACAGCTCCCCAGGGTCAAGGATCAGATTGCTCCCCGGTGTCAAGGATCAGACTGCGCCCCAGGGTCAAGGATCAGACTGCTACCTGTGATCAAGGATCAGACTCATCCCCAGGGTCAAGGATTGGGACAGCTCCCCAGGGTCAAGGATCAGATTGCTCCCCGGGTTCAAGGATCAGACTCATCCCCAGGGTCAAGGATCAGACTGCTCCCCGGGGTCAAGGATCAGATTGCTCCCGGGTTAAAGGATCAGGCTGCTCCCCAGGATCAAGGATCAGACAGCTCCCCAGGGTCAAGGATCAGACTGCTCCCCGGGGTCAAGGATCAGACTGCTCCCCGGGGTCAGGATCAGACTGCTCCCCGGAGTCAAGGATCAGACTGCCCCCAGGGTCAAGGATCAGATTTCTCCCCGGGTCAAGGATCAGACAGCTCCCCAGGGTCAAGTATAGGGACCTCACCAGGATCAAAGATCAGACAGCTCCCCAGGGTCAAGGATAGGGACTTCCCCAGGGCCAAGAATTAGACAGCTCCCCAGGGTCAAGGATAGGGACCTCCCCAGGTTCAAGGATCAGACAGCTCCCCAGGGTCAAGGATAGGGACCTCCCCAGGGTCAAGGATCAGACAGCTCCCCAGGGTCAAGGATGAGGACAGCTTCCCGGGGTCAAGGATCAGACAGCTCCCCAAGGTCAAGGATTGGGACCTCCCCAGGGTCAAGGATCAGACAGCTCCCCAGGGTCAAGGATAGGGACCTCCCCAGGGTCAAGGATCAGACAGCTCCCCAGAGTTAAGGATAGGGACCTCCCCAGGGTCTAGGATCAGACAGCTGCTCAGGGTCAAGGATAGGGACATCCCCAGGGTCAAGGATCAGACTGCACCCCAGGGTCAAGGATCGGACTGCTCCCCGGGGTCAAGGATCGGACTGCTCCCCGGGGTCAAGGATCAGACAGCTCCCCAGGGTCAAGGATCAGACTGCTCCCCGGGGTCAAGGATCAGACAGCTCCCAGGGGCCAAGGATCAGACAGCTCCCCGGGGTCAAGGATCAGACTACTCCCCAGGGTCAAAGATCAGACTGCTCCCCGGGGTCAAGGATCAGACTGCTCCCCAGGGTCAAGGATCAGATTGCTCCCTGGGGTCAAGGATCAGACTGCTCCCCGGGGTCAAGGATCAGGCTGCTCCCCAGGGTCAAGGATCAGGCAGCTCCCCGGGGTCAAGAATCAGATTGCTCCCCGGGGTCAAGGATCAGACTGCTCCCCAGGGTCAAGAATCAGACTCCCCCCCGGGGTCAAGGATCAGACAGCCCCCCGGGGTCAAGGATCAGACTGCCCCCCGTGGTCAAGGATTGGGACAGCTCCCAGGGGTCAAGGATCAGACTGCTCCCCGGGGTCAAGGATCAGACTGCTCCCCGGGGTCAAGGATCAGATTGCTCCCCAGGGTCAAGGTTCGGACAGCTCCCCAGGGTCAAGGATCAGACTGCTCCCCGGGGTCAAGGATCAGACTGCTCCCCGGGTCAAGGATCAGACTGCCCCCCAGGGTCAAGGATCAGATTTCTCCCCGGGTCAAGGATCAGACAGCTCCCCAGGGTCAAGTATAGGGACCTCACCAGGATCAAAGATCAGACAGTTCCCCAGGGTCAAGGATAGGGACTTCCCCAGGGTCAAGGATTAGACAGCTCCCCAGGGTCAAGGATAGGGACCTCCCCAGGTTCAAGGATCAGACAGCTCCCCAGGGTCAAGGATAGGGACCTCCCCAGGGTCAAGGATCAGACAGCTCCCCAGGGTCAAGGATGAGGACAGCTTCCCGGGGTCAAGGATCAGACAGCTCCCCAAGGTCAAGGATTGGGACCTCCCCAGGGTCAAGGATCAGACAGCTCCCCAGGGTCAAGGATAGGGACCTCCCCGGGGTCAAGGATCAGACAGCTCCCCAGAGTCAAGGATAGGGACCTCCCCAGGGTCTAGGATCAGACAGCTGCCCAGGATCAAGGATAGGGACATCGCCAGGGTCAAGGATCAGACTGCACCCCAGGGTCAAGGATCGGACTGCTCCCCGGGGTCAAGGATCGGACTGCTCCCCGGGGTCAAGGATCAGACAGCTCCCCAGGGTCAAGGATCAGACTGCTCCCCGGGGTCAAGGATCAGACAGCTCCCAGGTGCCAAGGATCAGACAGCTCCCCGGGGTCAAGGATCAGACTACTCCCCAGGGTCAAAGATCAGACTGCTCCCCGGGGTCAAGGATCAGACTGCTCCCCGTGGTCAAGGATTGGGACAGCTCCCATGGGTCAAGGATCAGACTGCTCCCCGGGGTCAAGGATCAGACTGCTCCCCGGGGTCAAGGATCAGACAGCTCCGAGGGGCCAAGGATCAGACAGCTCCCCGGGGTCAAGGGTCAGACTACTCCCCAGGGTCAAAGATCAGACTGCTCCCCGGGGTCAAGGATCAGATTGCTCCCCAGGGTCAAGGATCAAACTGCTCCCCAGGGTCAAGGATCAGATTGCTCCTTGGGGTCAAGGATCAGACTGCTACCTGGGGTCAAGGATCAGACTGCTCCCCAGGGTCAAGGATCAGACTGCTCCCTGGGATCAAGGATCAGACTGCTCCGCAGGGTCAAGGGTCAGACTGCTACCCGGGGTCAAGGATCAGATTGCTCCCGGGTTCAAGGATCAGACTGCCCCCCAGGGTCAAGGATCAGATTTCTCCCCGGGTCAAGGATCAGACAGCTCCCCAGGGTCAAGTATAGGGACCTCACCAGGATCAAAGATCAGACAGCTCCCCAGGGTCAAGGATTAGACAGCTCCCCAGGGTCAAGGATAGGGACCTCCCCAGGTTCAAGGATCAGACAGCTCCCCAGGGTCAAGGATAGGGACCTCCCCAGGGTCAAGGATCAGACAGCTCCCCAGGGTCAAGGATGAGGACAGCTTCCCGGGGTCAAGGATCAGACAGCTCCCCAGGGTCAAGGATAGGGACCTCCCCAGGGTCAAGGATCAGACAGCTCCCCAGAGTCAAGGATAGGGACCTCCCCAGGGTCTAGGATCAGACAGCTGCCCAGGGTCAAGGATAGGGACCTCCCCAGGGTCAAGGATCAGACTGCACCCCAGGGTCAAGGATCAGACAGCTCCCCAGGGTCAAGGATCAGACAGCTCCCAGGGGCCAAGGATCAGACAGCTCCCCGGGGTCAAGGATCAGACTACTCCCCAGGGTCAAAGATCAGACTGCTCCCCGGGGTCAAGGATCAGACTGCTCCCCAGGGTCAAGGATCAGATTGCTCCCTGGGGTCAAGGATCAGACTGCTCCCCGGGGTCAAGGATCAGGCTGCTACCCAGGGTCAAGGATCAGGCAGCTCCCCGGGGTCAAGAATCAGATTGCTCCCCGGGGCCAAGAATCAGACTGCTCCCCAGGGTCAAGGATCAGACTCCCCCCCGGGGTCAAGGATCAGACTGCCCCCCGTGGTCAAGGATTGGGACAGCTCCCAGGGGTCAAGGATCAGACTGCCCCCCGTGGTCAAGGATCAGACTGCCCCCCGTGGTCAAGGATTGGGACAGCTCCCAGGGGTCAAGGATCAGACTGCTCCCCGGGGTCAAGGATCAGACTGCTCCCCGGGGTCAAGGATAAGACTGCCCCCCAGGGTCAAGGATCGGACTGCTCCCCAGGGTCAAGGATCAGACACCCCCCAGGGTCAAGGATCAGACTGCTCCCCGGGGTCAAGAATTGGGACAGCTCCCCGCGGTCAAGGATCAGACTGCTCCCCGGGGTCAAGGATCAGACAGCTCCCCAGGGTCAAGGATTGGGACAGCTCCCCAGGGTCAAGGATGAGGACTGCTCCCCGGGGTCAAGGATCAGACAGCCCCCCGGGGTCAAGAATCAGATTGCTCCCCAGGGTCAAGGTTCGGACAGCTCACCAGGGTCAAGGATAAGACTGCCCCCCCAGGGTCAAGGATCAGACTGCTCCCCGGTGTCAAGAATTGGGACAGCTCCCCGGGGTCAAGGATCAGACTGCTCCCCGGGGTCAAGGATCAGACAGCTCCCCAGGGTCAAGGATTGGGACAGCTCCCCAGGGTCAAGGATGAGGACTGCTCCCCGGGGTCAAGGATCAGACAGCCCCCCGGGGTCAAGGATCAGACTGCTCCCCAGGGTCAAGGTTCGGACAGCTCCCCAGTGTCAACGATAAGACTGCCCCCTAGGGTCAAGGATCAGACTGCTCCCCGGGGTCAAGAATTGGGACAGCTCCCCGGGGTCAAGGATCAGACTGCTCCCCGGGGGCAAGAATTGGGACAACTCCCCGGGGTCAAGGATCAGATTGCTCCCCAGGGTCAAGCATCAGACTGCTTCCTGGGATCAAGGATCAGACTGCTCCCCAAGGTCAAGGGTCAGACTGCTACCCAGGGTCAAGGATCAGACTGCTACCCAGGGTCAAGGATCAGACTGCTCCCCAGGGTCAAGGATCAGACTGCTCCACAGGGTCAAGGATCAGACAGCTCCCCAGGGTCAAGGATCAGACTGCTCCCCGGGGTCAAGAATTGGGATAACTCCCCGGGGTCAAGGATCGGATTGCTCCACAGGGTCAAGGATCAGACTGCTCCCTGGGGTCAAGGATTGGGACAGCTCCCCAGGGTCAAGGATCAGATTGCTCCCCGGGTTCAAGGATCAGACTCATCCCCAGGGTCAAGGATCAGACTGCTCCTCAGGGTCAAGGATCAGACAGCTCCCCAGGGTCAAGGATCAGACTGCTCCCCGGGGTCAAGGATCAGACTGCTCCCCAGGGTCAAGGATCAGACTGCTCCCTGGGATCAAGGATCAGACTGCTCCCCAGTGTCAAGGGTCAGACTGCTACCCGGGGTCAAGGATCAGATTGCTCCCGGGTTAAAAGATCAGGCTGCTCCCCAGGATCAAGGATCAGACAGCTCCCCAGGGTCAAGGATCAGACTGCTCCCCGGGGTCAAGGATCAGACTGCTCCCCGGGGTCAGGATCAGACTGCTCCCCGGAGTCAAGGATCAGATTGCTCCCCGGTGTCAAGGATCAGACTGCGCCCCAGGGTCAAGGATCAGACTGCTACCCGGGGTCAAGGATCAGATTGCTCCCTGTGATCAAGGATCAGACTCATCCCCAGGGTCAAGGATTGGGACAGCTCCCCAGGGTCAAGGATCAGATTGCTCCCCGGGTTCAAGGATCAGACTCATCCCCAGGGTCAAGGATCAGACTGCTCCCCGGGGTCAAGGATCAGATTGCTCCCGGGTTAAAGGATCAGGCTGCTCCCCAGGATCAAGGATCAGACAGCTCCCCAGGGTCAAGGATCAGACTGCTCCCCGGGGTCAAGGATCAGACTGCTCCCCGGGGTCAGGATCAGACTGCTCCCCGGAGTCAAGGATCAGACTGCTCCCCGGGGTCAAGGATCAGACTGCTCCCCGGGTCAAGGATCAGACTGCCCCCCAGGGTCAAGGATCAGATTTCTCCCCGGATCAAAGATCAGACAGCTCCCCAGGGTCAAGGATAGGGACTTCCCCAGGGTCAAGGATTAGACAGCTCCCCAGGGTCAAGGATAGGGACCTCCCCAGGTTCAAGGATCAGACAGCTCCCCAGGGTCAAGGATAGGGACCTCCCCAGGGTCAAGGATCAGACAGCTCCCCAGGGTCAAGGATGAGGACAGCTTCCCGGGGTCAAGGATCAGACAGCTCCCCAAGGTCAAGGATTGGGACCTCCCCAGGGTCAAGGATCAGACAGCTCCCCAGGGTCAAGGATAGGGACCTCCCCAGGGTCAAGGATCAGACAGCTCCCCAGAGTCAAGGATAGGGACCTCCCCAGGGTCTAGGATCAGACAGCTGCCCAGGGTCAAGGATAGGGACATCCCCAGGGTCAAGGATCAGACTGCACCCCAGAGTCAAGGATCGGACTGCTCCCCGGGGTCAAGGATCGGACTGCTCCCCGGGGTCAAGGATCAGACAGCTCCCCAGGGTCAAGGATCAGACTGCTCCCCGGGGTCAAGGATCAGACAGTTCCCAGGGGCCAAGGATCAGACAGCTCCCCGGGGTCAAGGATCAGACTACTCCCCAGGGTCAAAGATCAGACTGCTCCCCGGGGTCAAGGATCAGACTGCTCCCCAGGGTCAAGGATCAGATTGCTCCCTGGGGTCAAGGATCAGACTGCTCCCCGGGGTCAAGGATCAGGCTGCTCCCCAGGGTCAAGGATCAGGCAGCTCCCCGGGGTCAAGAATCAGATTGCTCCCTGGGGTCAAGGATCAGACTGCTCCCCAGGGTCAAGAATCAGACTCCCCCCCGGGGTCAAGGATCAGACAGCCCCCCGGGGTCAAGGATCAGACTGCCCCCCGTGGTCAAGGATTGGGACAGCTCCCAGGGGTCAAGGATCAGACTGCTCCCCGGGGTCAAGGATCAGACTGCTCCCCGGGGTCAAGGATCAGATTGCTCCCCAGGGTCAAGGTTCGGACAGCTCCCCAGGGTCAAGGATCAGACTGCTCCCCGGGGTCAAGGATCAGACTGCTCCCCGGGTCAAGGATCAGACTGCCCCCCAGGGTCAAGGATCAGATTTCTCCCCGGGTCAAGGATCAGATAGCTCCCCAGGGTCAAGTATAGGGACCTCACCAGGATCAAAGATCAGACAGCTCCCCAGGGTCAATGATAGGGACTTCCCCAGGGTCAAGGATTAGACAGCTCCCCAGGGTCAAGGATAGGGTCCTCCCCAGGTTCAAGGATCAGACAGCTCCCCAGGGTCAAGGATAGGGACCTCCCCAGGGTCAAGGATCAGACAGCTCCCCAGGGTCAAGGATGAGGACAGCTTCCCGGGGTCAAGGATCAGACAGCTCCCCAAGGTCAAGGATCAGACAGCTCCCCAGGGTCAAGAATAGGGACCTCCCCGGGGTCAAGGATCAGACAGCTCCCCAGAGTCAAGGATAGGGACCTCCCCAGGGTCTAGGATCAGACAGCTGCCCAGGATCAAGGATAGGGACATCGCCAGGGTCAAGGATCAGACTGCACCCCAGGGTCAAGGATCGGACTGCTCCCCGGGGTCAAGGATCGGACTGCTCCCCGGGGTCAAGGATCAGACAGCTCCCCAGGGTCAAGGATCAGACTGCTCCCCGGGGTCAAGGATCAGACAGCTCCCAGGTGCCAAGGATCAGACAGCTCCCCGGGGTCAAGGATCAGACTACTCCCCAGGGTCAAAGATCCGACTGCTCCCCGGGGTCAAGGATCAGACTGCTCCCCAGGATCAAGGATCAGATTGCTCCCTGGGGTCAAGGATCAGACAGCCCCCCGGGGTCAAGGATCAGACTGCCCCCCGTGGTCAAGGATTGGGACAGCTCCCAGGGGTCAAGGATCAGACTGCTCCCCGGGGTCAAGGATCAGACTGCTCCCCGGGGTCAAGGATCAGATTGCTCCTTGGGGTCAAGGATCAGACTGCTCCCCGGGGTCAAGGATCAGGCTGCTCCCCAGCGTCAAGGATCAGACTGCTCCCCGGGGTCAAGGATCAGACTGCTACCTGGGGTCAAGGATCAGACTGCTCCCCAGGGTCAAGGATCAGACTGCTCCCTGGGATCAAGGATCAGACTGCTCCGCAGGGTCAAGGGTCAGACTGCTACCCGGGGTCAAGGATCAGATTGCTCCCGGGTTCAAGGATCTGGCTGCTCCCCAGGATCAAGGATCAGACTGCTCCCCGGGGTCAAGGATAGGGACCTCCCCAGGGTCAAGGATCAGACAGCTCCCCAGGGTCAAGGATGAGGACAGCTTCGGGGGTCAAGGATCAGACAGCTCCCCAAGGTCAAGGATCAGACAGCTCCCCAGGGTCAAGAATAGGGACCTCCCCGGGGTCAAGGATCAGACAGCTCCCCAGAGTCAAGGATAGGGACCTCCCCAGGGTCTAGGATCAGACAGCTGCCCAGGATCAAGGATAGGGACATCGCCAGGGTCAAGGATCAGACTGCACCCCAGGGTCAAGGATCGGACTGCTCCCCGGGGTCAAGGATCGGACTGCTCCCCGGGGTCAAGGATCAGACAGCTCCCCAGGTTCAAGGATCAGACAGCTCCCCGGGGTCAAGGATCAGACAGCTCCCAGGTGCCAAGGATCAGACAGCTCCCCGGGGTCAAGGATCAGACTACTCCCCAGGGTCAAAGATCCGACTGCTCCCCGGGGTCAAGGATCAGACTGCTCCCCAGGGTCAAGGATCAGATTGCTCCCCGGGGTCAAGGATCAGACAGCCCCCCGGGGTCAAGGATCAGACTGCCCCCCGTGGTCACGGATTGGGACAGCTCCCAGGGGTCAAGGATCAGACTGCTCCCCGGGGTCAAGGATCAGACTGCACCCCAGGGTCAAGGATCGGACTGCTCCCCGGGGTCAAGGATCGGACTGCTCCCCGGGGTCAAGGATCAGACAGCTCCCCAGGGTCAAGGATCAGACTGCTCCCCGGGGTCAAGGATCAGACAGCTCCCAGGTGCCAAGGATCAGACAGCTCCCCGGGGTCAAGGATCAGACTACTCCCCAGGGTCAAAGATCCGACTGCTCCCCGGGGTCAAGGATCAGACTGCTCCCCAGGATCAAGGATCAGATTGCTCCCCGGGGTCAAGGATCAGACAGCCCCCCGGGGTCAAGGATCAGACTGCCCCCGTGGTCAAGGATTGGGACAGCTCCCAGGGGTCAAGGATCAGACTGCTCCCCGGGGTCAAGGATCAGACTGCTCCCCGGGGTCAAGGATCAGATTGCTCCTTGGGGTCAAGGATCAGACTGCTCCCCGGGGTCAAGGATCAGGCTGCTCCCCAGCGTCAAGGATCAGACTGCTCCCCGGGGTCAAGGATCAGACTGCTACCTGGGGTCAAGGATCAGACTGCTCCCCAGGGTCAAGGATCAGACAGCTCCCAGGTGCCAAGGATCAGACAGCTCCCCGGGGTCAAGGATCGGGACCTCCCCAGGGTCAAGGATCAGACTGCACCCCAGGGTCAAGGATCGGACTGCTCCCCGGGGTCAAGGATCGGACTGCTCCCCGGGGTCAAGGATCAGACAGCTCCCCAGGTTCAAGGATCAGACAGCTCCCCGGGGTCAAGGATCAGACAGCTCCCAGGTGCCAAGGATCAGACAGCTCCCCGGGGTCAAGGATCAGACTACTCCCCAGGGTCAAAGATCCGACTGCTCCCCGGGGTCAAGGATCAGACTGCTCCCCAGGGTCAAGGATCAGATTGCTCCCCGGGGTCAAGGATCAGACAGCCCCCCGGGGTCAAGGATCAGACTGCCCCCCGTGGTCACGGATTGGGACAGCTCCTAGGGGCCAAGAATCAGACAGCTCCCCGGGGTCAAGGGTCAGACTACTCCCCAGGGTCAAAGATCAGACTGCTCCCCGGGGTCAAGGATCAGATTGCTCCCAGGTGCCAAGGATCAAACTGCTCCCCAGGGTCAAGGATCAGATTGCTCCTTGGGGTCAAGGATCAGACTGCTCCCCGGGGTCAAGGATCAGGCTGCTCCCCAGCGTCAAGGATCAGACTGCTCCCCGGGGTCAAGGATCAGACTGCTACCTGGGGTCAAGGATCAGACTGCTCCCCAGGGTCAAGGATCAGACTGCTCCCTGGGATCAAGGATCAGACTGCTCCGCAGGGTCAAGGGTCAGACTGCTACCCGGGGTCAAGGATCAGATTGCTCCCGGGTTCAAGGATCAGGCTGCTCCCCAGGATCAAGGATCAGACTGCTCCCCGGGGTCAAGGATCAGACTGCTCCCCGGAGTCAAGGATCAGACTGCTCCCCGGGTCAAGGATCAGACTGCCCCCCAGGGTCAAGGATCAGATTTCTCCCCGGGTCAAGGATCAGACAGCTCCCCAGGGTCAAGTATAGGGACCTCACCAGGATCAAAGATCAGACAGCTCCCCAGGGTCAAGGATTAGACAGCTCCCCAGGGTCAAGGATAGGGACCTCCCCAGGTTCAAGGATCAGACAGCTCCCCAGGGTCAAGGATAGGGACCTCCCCAGGGTCAAGGATCAGACAGCTCCCCAGGGTCAAGGATGAGGACAGCTTCCCAGGGTCTAGGATCAGACAGCTGCCCAGGGTCAAGGATAGGGACCTCCCCAGGGTCAAGGATCAGACTGCACCCCAGGGTCAAGGATCAGACAGCTCCCCAGGGTCAAGGATCAGACAGCTCCCAGGGGCCAAGGATCAGACAGCTCCCCGGGGTCAAGGATCAGACTACTCCCCAGGGTCAAAGATCAGACTGCTCCCCGGGGTCAAGGATCAGACTGCTCCCCAGGGTCAAGGATCAGATTGCTCCCTGGGGTCAAGGATCAGACTGCTCCACGGGGTCAAAGATCAGGCTGCTACCCAGGGTCAAGGATCAGGCAGCTCCCCGGGGTCAAGAATCAGATTGCTCCCCGGGGTCAAGAATCAGACTGCTCCCCAGGGTCAAGGATCAGACTCCCCCCCGGGGTCAAGGATCAGACTGCCCCCCGTGGTCAAGGATCAGACTGCCCCCCGTGGTCAAGGATTGGGACAGCTCCCAGGGGTCAAGGATCAGACTGCTCCCCGGGGTCAAGGATCAGACTGCTCCCCGGGGTCAAGGATAAGACTGCCCTCCAGGGTCAAGGATCGGACTGCTCCCCAGGGTCAAGGATCAGACACCCCCCAGGGTCAAGGATCAGACTGCTCCCCGGGGTCAAGAATTGGGACAGCTCCCCGGGGTCAAGGATCAGACTGCTCCCCGGGGTCAAGGATCAGACAGCTCCCCAGGGTCAAGGATCAGACTGCTCCCCGGGGTCAAGAATTGGGACAGCTCCCCGGGGTCAAGGATCAGACTGCTCCCCGGGGTCAAGGATCAGACAGCTCCCCAGGGTCAAGGATTGGGAAAGCTCCCCAGGGTCAAGGATGAGGACTGCTCCCCGGGGTCAAGGATCAGACAGCCCCCCGGGGTCAAGGATCAGACTGCTCCCCAGGGTCAAGGTTCGGACAGCTCCCCAGTGTCAACGATAAGACTGCCCCCTAGGGTCAAGGATCAGACTGCTCCCCGGGGTCAAGAATTGGGACAGCTCCCCGGGGTCAAGGATCAGACTGCTCCCCGGGGTCAAGGATTGGGACAGCTCCCCAGGGTCAAGGATCAGACTGCCCCCCAGGGTCAAGGATCAGTGTGCTCCCCTGGGTCATGAATTGGGAGAGCTCCCGGGGTCAAGGATCAGACAGCTCCCCAGGGTCAAGCATTGAGACAGCTCCCCAGGGTCCAGGATCAGACTGCTCCCTGGGGTCAAGGCTTGGGACAGCTCCCCAGGGTCAAGAATTGGGACAGCTCCCTGGGCTCAAGGATCGGACTACTCCCCAGGGTCAAAGGTTGGGACAGCTCCCCGGGGTCAAGGATCAGACAGCTCCTCAGGGTCAAGGATCAGACTGGTCCCCGGGGTCAAGGATCGGACTGCTTCCCCGGGATCAAGGAATGGGCCAGCTCCCCAGCGTCAAGGATCAGACAGCTCCCCAGGATCAAGCATTGAGACAGCTCCCCAGGGTCCAGGATCAGACTGCTCTCCAGGGTCAAGGATCAGACAGCTCCCCAGGGTCAAGGATAGGGACCTCCCCAGGATCAAGGATCGGACTGCTCCCCGGGATCAAGGATCGTACTGCTCCCCGGGGTCAAGGATCAGACTGCTCCCCGGGGTCAAGGATCGTACTGCTCCCCGGGGTCAAGGATCGTACTGCTCCCCGGGGTCAAGGATCAGACTGCTCCCCGGGGTCAAGGATCAGACTGCTCCCCGGGGTCAAGAATTGGGACAGCTCCCCGGGGTCAAGGATCAGACTGCTCCCCGGGTTCAAGAATTGGGACTGCTCCCCCGGGTCAAGGTTCAGAATGCTCCCCAGGGTCAAGGATTGGGACAGCTCCCCAGGGTCAAGGATCAGACTGCTCCCCGGGGTCAAGGATCAGACTGCTCACCGGGGTCAAGGATATCTACTGCTCCCGGGGGTCAAGGATCAGACTGCTCCCCGGGGTCAAGGATCAGACTGCTCACCTGGGTCAAGGATTGGGACAGCACCCCGGGGTCAAGGATCAGATTGCTCCCCGGGGTCAAGGATCAGACAGCTCTCCAGGGTCAAGGATCAGACTGCACCCCAGGGTCAAGGATCAGACAGCTCCCCAGGGTCAAGGATCAGACTGCTCCCCGGGGTCAAGGATCAGACTGCTCCCCAGGGTCAAGGATCAGACTGCTCCCTGGGATCAAGGATCAGACTGCTCCCCAGGGTCAAGGGTCAGACTGCTACCCGGGGTCAAGGATCAGATTGCTCCCGGGTTCAAGGATCAGGCTGCTCCCCAGGATCAAGGATCAGACAGCTCCCCAGGGTCAAGGATCAGACTGCTCCCCGGGGTCAAGGATCAGACTGCTCCCCGGGGTCAGGATCAGACTGCTCCCCGGAGTCAAGGATCAGACTGCTCCCCAGGGTCAAGGATCAGACTGCCCCCCAGGGTCAAGGATCAGATTTCTCCCCGGGTCAAGGATCAGACAGCTCCCCAGGGTCAAGTATAGGGACCTCACCAGGATCAAAGATCAGACAGCTCCCCAGGGTCAAGGATAGGGACTTCCCCAGGGTCAAGGATTGGACAGCTCCCCAGGGTCAAGGATAGGGACCTCCCCAGGTTCAAGGATCAGACAGCACCCCAGGGTCAAGGATAGGGACCTCCCCAGGGTCAAGGATCAGACAGCTCCCCAGGGTCAAGGATGAGGACAGCTTCCCGGGGTCAAGGATCAGACAGCTCCCCAAGGTCAAGGATTGGGACCTCCCCAGGGTCAAGGATCAGACAGCTCCCCAGGGTCAAGGATAGTGACCTCCCCAGGGTCAAGGATCAGACAGCTCCCCAGAGTCAAGGATAGGGACATCCCCAGGGTCAAGGATCAGACTGCACCCCAGGCTCAAGGATCGGAATGCTCCCCGGGGTCAAGGATCGGACTGCTCCCCGGGGTCAAGGATCAGACAGCTCCCCAGGGTCAAGGATCAGACTGCTCCCCGGGGTCAAGGATCAGACAGCTCCCAGGGGCCAAGGATCAGACAGCTCCCCGGGGTCAAGGATCAGACTACTCCCCAGGGTCAAAGATCAGACTGCTCCCCGGGGTCAAGGATCAGACTGCTCCCCAGGGTCAAGGATCAGATTGCTCCCTGGGGTCAAGGATCAGACAGCTCCCCGGGGTCAAGGATCAGGCTGCTCCCCAGGGTCAAGGCTCAGGCAGCTCCCCGGGGTCAAGAATCAGATTGCTCCACGGGGTCAAGGATCAGACTGCTCCCCAGGGTCAAGGATCAGACTCCCCCCCGGGGTCAAGGATCAGACAGCCCCCCGGGGTCAAGGATCAGACTGCCCCCCGTGGTCAAGGATTGGGACAGCTCCCAGGGGTCAAGGATCAGACTGCTCCCCGGGGTCAAGGACCAGACTGCTCCCCAGGGTCAAGGATCAGATTGCTCCCCGGGGTCAAGGATCAGACAGCCCCCCGGGGTCAAGGATCGGACTGCCCCCCGTGGTCAAGGATTGGGACAGCTCCCAGGGGTCAAGGATCAGACTGCTCCCCGGGGTCAAGGATCAGACTGCTCCCCGGGGTCAAGGATCAGACAGCTCCTAGGGGCCAAGGATCAGACAGCTCCCCGGGGTCAAGAGTCAGACTACTCCCCAGGGTCAAAGATCAGACTGCTCCCCGGGGTCAAGGATCAGATTGCTCCCCAGGGTCAAGGATCAAACTGCTCCCCAGGGTCAAGGATCAGATTGCTCCTTGGGGTCAAGGATCAGACTGCTCCCCGGGGTCAAGGATCAGGCTGCTCCCCAGCGTCAAGGATCAGACTGCTCCCCGGGGTCAAGGATCAGACTGCTACCTGGGGTCAAGGATCAGACTGCTCCCCAGGGTCAAGGATCAGACTGCTCCCTGGGATCAAGGATCAGACTGCTCCGCAGGGTCAAGGGTCAGACTGCTACCCGGGGTCAAGGATCAGATTGCTCCCGGGGTCAAGGATCAGGCTGCTCCCCAGCGTCAAGGATCAGACTGCTCCCCGGGGTCAAGGATCAGACTGCTACCTGGGGTCAAGGATCAGACTGCTCCCCGGGGTCAAGGATCAGACTGCTCCCCGGAGTCAAGGATCAGACTGCTCCCCGGGTCAAGGATCAGACTGCCCCCCAGGGTCAAGGATCAGATTTCTCCCCGGGTCAAGGATCAGACAGCTCCCCAGGGTCAAGTATAGGGACCTCACCAGGATCAAAGATCAGACAGCTCCCCAGGGTCAAGGATTAGACAGCTCCCCAGGGTCAAGGATAGGGACCTCCCCAGGGTCAAGGATAGGGACCTCCCCAGGGTCAAGGATCAGACAGCTCCCCAGGGTCAAGGATGAGGACAGCTTCCCAGGGTCTAGGATCAGACAGCTGCCCAGGGTCAAGGATAGGGACCTCCCCAGGGTCAAGGATCAGACTGCACCCCAGGGTCAAGGATCAGACAGCTCCCAGGGGCCAAGGATCAGACAGCTCCCCGGGGTCAAGGATCAGACTACTCCCCAGGGTCAAAGATCAGACTGCTCCCCGGGGTCAAGGATCAGACTGCTCCCCAGGGTCAAGGATCAGATTGCTCCCTGGGGTCAAGGATCAGACTGCTCCCCGGGGTCAAGGATCAGGCTGCTACCCAGGGTCAAGGATCAGGCAGCTCCCCGGGGTCAAGAATCAGATTGCTCCCCGGGGTCAAGAATCAGACTGCTCCCCAGGGTCAAGAATCAGACTCCCCCCCGGGGTCAAGGATCAGACTGCCCCCCGTGGTCAAGGATCAGACTGCCCCCCGTGGTCAAGGATTGGGACAGCTCCCAGGGGTCAAGGATCAGACTGCTCCCCGGGGTCAAGGATCAGACTGCTCCCCGGGGTCAAGGATAAGACTGCCCTCCAGGGTCAAGGATCGGACTGCTCCCCAGGGTCAAGGATCAGACACCCCCCAGGGTCAAGGATCAGACTGCTCCCCGGGGTCAAGAATTGGTACAGCTCCCCGGGGTCAAGGATCAGACTGCTCCCCGGGGTCAAGGATCAGACAGCTCCCCAGGGTCAAGGATCAGATTGCTCCTTGGGGTCAAGGATCAGACTGCTCCCCGGGGTCAAGGATCAGGCTGCTCCCCAGCGTCAAGGATCAGACTGCTCCCCGGGGTCAAGGATCAGACTGCTACCTGGGGTCAAGGATCAGACTGCTCCCCAGGGTCAAGGATCAGACTGCTCCCTGGGATCAAGGATCAGACTGCTCCGCAGGGTCAAGGGTCAGACTGCTACCCGGGGTCAAGGATCAGATTGCTCCCGGGGTCAAGGATCAGGCTGCTCCCCAGCGTCAAGGATCAGACTGCTCCCCGGGGTCAAGGATCAGACTGCTACCTGGGGTCAAGGATCAGACTGCTCCCCGGGGTCAAGGATCAGACTGCTCCCCGGAGTCAAGGATCAGACTGCTCCCCGGGTCAAGGATCAGACTGCCCCCCAGGGTCAAGGATCAGATTTCTCCCCGGGTCAAGGATCAGACAGCTCCCCAGGGTCAAGTATAGGGACCTCACCAGGATCAAAGATCAGACAGCTCCCCAGGGTCAAGGATTAGACAGCTCCCCAGGGTCAAGGATAGGGACCTCCCCAGGGTCAAGGATAGGGACCTCCCCAGGGTCAAGGATCAGACAGCTCCCCAGGGTCAAGGATGAGGACAGCTTCCCAGGGTCTAGGATCAGACAGCTGCCCAGGGTCAAGGATAGGGACCTCCCCAGGGTCAAGGATCAGACTGCACCCAGGGGCCAAGGATCAGACAGCTCCCCGGGGTCAAGAATCAGACTACTCCCCAGGGTCAAAGATCAGACTGCTCCCCGGGGTCAAGGATCAGACTGCTCCCCAGGGTCAAGGATCAGATTGCTCCCTGGGGTCAAGGATCAGACTGCTCCCCGGGGTCAAGGATCAGGCTGCTACCCAGGGTCAAGGATCAGGCAGCTCCCCGGGGTCAAGAATCAGATTGCTCCCCGGGGTCAAGAATCAGACTGCTCCCCAGGGTCAAGAATCAGACTCCCCCCCGGGGTCAAGGATCAGACTGCCCCCCGTGGTCAAGGATCAGACTGCCCCCCGTGGTCAAGGATTGGGACAGCTCCCAGGGGTCAAGGATCAGACTGCTCCCCGGGGTCAAGGATCAGACTGCTCCCCGGGGTCAAGGATAAGACTGCCCTCCAGGGTCAAGGATCGGACTGCTCCCCAGGGTCAAGGATCAGACACCCCCCAGGGTCAAGGATCAGACTGCTCCCCGGGGTCAAGAATTGGTACAGCTCCCCGGGGTCAAGGATCAGACTGCTCCCCGGGGTCAAGGATCAGACAGCTCCCCAGGGTCAAGGATCAGACTGCTCCCCGGGGTCAAGAATTGGGACAGCTCCCCGGGGTCAAGGATCAGACTGCTCCCCGGGGTCAAGGATCAGACAGCTCCCCAGGGTCAAGGATTGGGACAGCTCCCCAGGGTCAAGGATGAGGACTGCTCCCCGGGGTCAAGGATCAGACAGCCCCCCGGGGTCAAGGATCAGACTGCTCCCCAGGGTCAAGGTTCGGACAGTTCCCCAGTGTCAACGATAAGACTGCCCCCGAGGGTCAAGGATCAGTGTGCTCCCCTGGGTCATGAATTGGGAGAGCTCCCGGGGTCAAGGATCAGACAGCTCCCCAGGGTCAAGCAATGAGACAGCTCCCCAGGGTCCAGGATCAGACTGCTCCCCGGGGTCAAGGCTTGGGACAGCTCCCCAGGGTCAAGAATTGGGACAGCTCCCTGGGCTCAAGGATCGGACTACTCCCCAGGGTCAAAGGTTGGGACAGCTCCCCGGGGTCAAGGATCAGACAGCTCCTCAGGGTCAAGGATCAGACTGGTCCCCGGGGTCAAGGATCGGACTGCTTCCCCGGGATCAAGGAATGGGCCAGCTCCCCAGCGTCAAGGATCAGACAGCTCCCCAGGATCAAGCATTGAGACAGCTCCCCAGGGTCCAGGATCAGACTGCTCTCCAGGGTCAAGGATCAGACAGCTCCCCAGGGTCAAGGATGAGGACAGCTTCCCGGGGTCAAGGATCAGACAGCTCCCCAAGGTCAAGGATAGGGACCTCACCAGGGTCAAGGATCAGACAGCTCCCCAGGGTCAAGGATAGGGACCTCCCCAGGGTCTAGGATCAGACAGCTCCCCAGGGTCAAGGATAGGGACCTCCCCAGGATCAAGGATCGGACTGCTCCCCGGTGTCAAGGATCGTACTGCTCCCCGGGGTCAAGGATCAGACTGCTCCCCAGGGTCAAGGATTGGGACAGCTTCCCGGGGTCTACGATCAGACAGCTCCCCAGGGTCAAGGATCACACTGCTCTCCGGGGCCAAGGATCAGACTGCTCCCCGGGGTCAAGGATCAGACTGCTCCCCGGGGTCAAGAATTGGGACAGCTCCCCGGGGTCAAGGATCAGACTGCTCCCCGGGTTCAAGAATTGGGACTGCTCCCCCGGGTCAAGGTTCAGAATGCTCCCCAGGGTCAAGGATTGGGACAGCTCCCCAGGGTCAAGGATCAGACTGCTCCCCGGGTCAAGGATCAGACTGCTCACCGGGGTCAAGGATATCTACTGCTCCCGGGGGTCAAGGATCAGACTGCTCCCCGGGGTCAAGGATCAGACTGCTCACCTGGGTCAAGGATTGGGACAGCACCCCGGGGTCAAGGATCAGATTGCTCCCCGGGGTCAAGGATCAGACAGCTCTCCAGGGTCAAGGATCAGACTGCTCCCCAGGGTCAAGGATCAGACAGCTCCCCAGGGTCAAGGATCAGACTGCTCCCCGGGGTCAAGGATCAGACTGCTCCCCAGGGTCAAGGATCAGACTGCTCCCTGGGATCAAGGATCAGACTGCTCCCCAGGGTCAAGGGTCAGACTGCTACCCGGGGTCAAGGATCAGATTGCTCCCGGGTTCAAGGATCAGGCTGCTCCCCAGGATCAAGGATCAGACAGCTCCCCAGGGTCAAGGATCAGACTGCTCCCCGGGGTCAAGGATCAGACTGCTCCCCGGGGTCAGGATCAGACTGCTCCCCGGAGTCAAGGATCAGACTGCTCCCCGGGGTCAAGGATCAGACTGCCCCCCAGGGTCAAGGATCAGATTTCTCCCCGGGTCAAGGATCAGACAGCTCCCCAGGGTCAAGTATAGGGACCTCACCAGGATCAAAGATCAGACAGCTCCCCAGGGTCAAGGATAGGGACTTCCCCAGGGTCAAGGATTAGACAGCTCCCCAGGGTCAAGGATAGGGACCTCCCCAGGTTCAAGGATCAGACAGCACCCCAGGGTCAAGGATAGGGACCTCCCCAGGGTCAAGGATCAGACAGCTCCCCAGGGTCAAGGATGAGGACAGCTTCCCGGGGTCAAGGATCAGACAGCTCCCCAAGGTCAAGGATTGGGACCTCCCCAGGGTCAAGGATCAGACAGCTCCCCAGGGTCAAGGATAGTGACCTCCCCAGGGTCAAGGATCAGACAGCTCCCCAGAGTCAAGGATAGGGACATCCCCAGGGTCAAGGATCAGACTGCACCCCAGGGTCAAGGATCGGACTGCTCCCCGGGGTCAAGGATCGGACTGCTCCCCGGGGTCAAGGATCAGACAGCTCCCCAGGGTCAAGGATCAGACTGCTCCCCGGGGTCAAGGATCAGACAGCTCCCAGGGGCCAAGGATCAGACAGCTCCCCGGGGTCAAGGATCAGACTACTCCCCAGGGTCAAAGATCAGACTGCTCCCCGGGGTCAAGGATCAGACTGCTCCCCAGGGTCAAGGATCAGATTGCTCCCTGGGGTCAAGGATCAGACTGCTCCCCAGGGTCAAGGATCAGGCTGCTCCCCAGGGTCAAGGATCAGGCAGCTCCCCGGGGTCAAGAATCAGATTGCTCCCCGGGGTCAAGGATCAGACTGCTCCCCAGGGTCAAGGATCAGACTCCCCCCCGGGGTCAAGGATCAGACAGCCCCCCGGGGTCAAGGATCAGACTGCCCCCCGTGGTCAAGGATTGGGACAGCTCCCAGGGGTCAAGGATCAGACTGCTCCCCGGGGTCAAGGATCAGACTGCTCCCCGGGGTCAAGGATCAGATTGCTCCCCAGGGTCAAGGTTCGGACAGCTCCCCAGGGTCAAGGATAAGACTGCCCCCAGGGTCAAGGATCGGACTGCTCCCCAGGGTCAAGGATCAGACTGCTCACCTGGGTCAAGGATTGGGACAGCACCCCGGGGTCAAGGATCAGATTGCTCCCCGGGGTCAAGGATCAGACAGCTCTCCAGGGTCAAGGATCAGACTGCTCCCCAGGGTCAAGGATCAGACAGCTCCCCAGGGTCAAGGATCAGACTGCTCCCCGGGGTCAAGGATCAGACTGCTCCCCAGGGTCAAGGATCAGACTGCTCCCTGGGATCAAGGATCAGACTGCTCCCCAGGGTCAAGGGTCAGACTGCTACCCGGGGTCAAGGATCAGATTGCTCCCGGGTTCAAGGATCAGGCTGCTCCCCAGGATCAAGGATCAGACAGCTCCCCAGGGTCAAGGATCAGACTGCTCCCCGGGGTCAAGGATCAGACTGCTCCCCGGGGTCAGGATCAGACTGCTCCCCGGAGTCAAGGATCAGACTGCTCCCCGGGGTCAAGGATCAGACTGCCCCCCAGGGTCAAGGATCAGATTTCTCCCCGGGTCAAGGATCAGACAGCTCCCCAGGGTCAAGTATAGGGACCTCACCAGGATCAAAGATCAGACAGCTCCCCAGGGTCAAGGATAGGGACTTCCCCAGGGTCAAGGATTAGACAGCTCCCCAGGGTCAAGGATAGGGACCTCCCCAGGTTCAAGGATCAGACAGCACCCCAGGGTCAAGGATAGGGACCTCCCCAGGGTCAAGGATCAGACAGCTCCCCAGGGTCAAGGATGAGGACAGCTTCCCGGGGTCAAGGATCAGACAGCTCCCCAAGGTCAAGGATTGGGACCTCCCCAGGGTCAAGGATCAGACAGCTCCCCAGGGTCAAGGATAGTGACCTCCCCAGGGTCAAGGATCAGACAGCTCCCCAGAGTCAAGGATAGGGACATCCCCAGGGTCAAGGATCAGACTGCACCCCAGGGTCAAGGATCGGACTGCTCCCCGGGGTCAAGGATCGGACTGCTCCCCGGGGTCAAGGATCAGACAGCTCCCCAGGGTCAAGGATCAGACTGCTCCCCGGGGTCAAGGATCAGACAGCTCCCAGGGGCCAAGGATCAGACAGCTCCCCGGGGTCAAGGATCAGACTACTCCCCAGGGTCAAAGATCAGACTGCTCCCCGGGGTCAAGGATCAGACTGCTCCCCAGGGTCAAGGATCAGATTGCTCCCTGGGGTCAAGGATCAGACTGCTCCCCGGGGTCAAGGATCAGGCTGCTCCCCAGGGTCAAGGATCAGGCAGCTCCCCGGGGTCAAGAATCAGATTGCTCCCCGGGGTCAAGGATCAGACTGCTCCCCAGGGTCAAGGATCAGACTCCCCCCCGGGGTCAAGGATCAGACAGCCCCCCGGGGTCAAGGATCAGACTGCCCCCCGTGGTCAAGGATTGGGACAGCTCCCAGGGGTCAAGGATCAGACTGCTCCCCGGGGTCAAGGATCAGACTGCTCCCCGGGGTCAAGGATCAGATTGCTCCCCAGGGTCAAGGTTCGGACAGCTCCCCAGGGTCAAGGATAAGACTGCCCCCAGGGTCAAGGATCGGACTGCTCCCCAGGGTCAAGGATCAGACTGCTCTCCGCGGTCAAGAATTGGGACAGCTCCCCGGGGTCAAGGATCAGACAGCTCCCCAGGGACAAGGATCGGACTGCTTCCTGGGGTCAAGGATCGGACTGCTCCCCGGGGTCAAGGATCAGACAGCTCCCCAGGGTCAAGAATTGGGACAGCTCCCTGGGCTCAAGGATTGGACTGCTCCCCAGAGTCAAAGGTTGGGACAGGTCCCCGGGGTCAAGGAATGGGACAGCTCCTCAGGGTCAAGGATCAGACTGGTCCCCGGGGTCAAGGATCGGACTGTTCCGCAGGGTCAAAGGCTGGGACAGCTCCCCGGGATCAAGGAATGGGACAGCTCCCCAGGGTCAAGGATCAGACAGCTCCCCGGGGTCAAGGATCAGACAGCTCTCCAGGGTCAAGGATCAGACAGCTCCCCAGGGTCAAGGATGAGGACAGCTTCCCGGGGTCAAGGATCAGACAGCTCCCCAAGGTCAAGGATTGGGACCTCCCCAGGGTCAAGGATCAGACAGCTCCCCAGGGTCAAGGATAGGGACCTCCCCAGGGTCAAGGATCAGACAGCTTCCAGGGTCAAGGATAGGGACCTCCCCAGGGTCTAGGATCAGACAGCTCCCCAGGGTCAAGGATAGGGACCTCCCCAGGGTCAAGGATCGGACTGCTCCCCGGGGTCAATCATCGGACTGCTCCCCGGGGTCAAGGATCAGACTGCTCCCCAGGGTCAAGGATTGGAACAGCTTCCCGGGGTCAACGATCAGACAGCTCCCCAGGATCAAGGGTCACACTGCTCTCCGGGGTCAAGGATCGGACTGCTCCACGGGGTCAAGGATCAGACTGCTCCCCGGGGTTGAGGTTCAGACTGCTCCCCGGGGTCAAGGATCAGATAGCTCCCCGGGGTCAAGGATCAGACAGCTCCCCGGGGTCAAGGATCAGACAGCTCCCCAGGGTCAAGGATCAGACTGCTCCCCGGGGTCAAGGATCACACAGCTCCCAGGGGTCAAGGATCAGACAGCTCGCCAGGGTCAAGGATTAGACAGCTACCCAGGATCAAGGATCAGACTGCTCCCCGGGGTCAAGGATCAGACAGCTCCTAGGGGCCAAGGATCAGACAGCTCCCCGGGGTCAAGGGTCAGACTACTCCCCAGGGTCAAAGATCAGACTGCTCCCCGGGGTCAAGGATCAGATTGCTCCCCAGGGTCAAGGATCAAACTGCTCCCCAGGGTCAAGGATCAGATTGCTCCTTGGGGTCAAGGATCAGACTGCTCCACGGGGTCAAGGATCAGGCTGCTCCCCAGCGTCAAGGATCAGACTGCTCCCCGGGGTCAAGGATCAGACTGCTACCTGGGGTCAAGGATCAGACTGCTCCCCAGGGTCAAGGATCAGACTGCTCCCTGGGATCAAGGATCAGACTGCTCCGCAGGGTCAAGGGTCAGACTGCTACCCGGGGTCAAGGATCAGGTTGCTCCCGGGTTCAAGGATCAGGCTGCTCCCCAGGATCAAGGATCAGACTGCTCCCCGGGGTCAAGGATCAGACTGCTCCCCGGAGTCAAGGATCAGACTGCTCCCCGGGTCAAGGATCAGACTGCCCCCCAGGGTCAAAGATCAGACAGCTCCCGAGGGTCAAGGATTAGACAGCTCCCCAGGGTCAAGGATAGGGACCTCCCCAGGTTCAAGGATCAGACAGCTCCCCAGGGTCAAGGATGAGGACAGCTTCCCGGGGTCAAGGATCAGACAGCTCCCCAGGGTCAAGGATAGGGACCTCCCCAGGGTCTAGGATCAGACAGCTGCCCAGGGTCAAGGATAGGGACCTCCCCAGGGTCAAGGATCAGACTGCACCCCAGGGTCAAGGAGCAGACAGCTCCCCAGGGTCAAGGATCAGACAGCTCCCAAGGGCCAAGGATCTGACAGCTCCCCGGGGTCAAGGATCAGACTACTCCCCAGGGTCAAAGATCAGACTGCTCCCCAGGGTCAAGGATCAGACTGCTCCCCGGGGTCAAGGATCAGGCTGCTCCCCGGGGTCAAGGATCAGACTGCTCCCCAGGGTCAAGGATCAGATTGCTCCCCGGGGTCAAGGATCAGACTGCTCCCCAGGGTCAAGGATCAGACTCCCCCACGGGGTCAAGGATCAGACTGCCCCCCGTGGTCAAGGATCAGACTGCCCTCCGTGGTCAAGGATTGGGACAGCTCCCAGGGGTCAAGGATCAGACTGCTCCCCGGGGTCAAGGATCAGACAGCTCCCCAGGGTCAAGGATTGGGACAGCTCCCCAGGGTCAAGGATGAGGACTGCTCCCCGGGGTCAAGGATCAGACAGCCCCCCCGGGGTCAAGGATCAGACTGCTCCCCAGGGTCAAGGTTCGGACAGCTCCCCAGGGTCAAGGATAAGACTGCCCCCTAGGGTCAAGGATCAGACTGCTCCCCGGGGTCAAGAATTGGGACAGCTCCCCGGGGTCAAGGATCAGACTGCTCCCCGGGGTCAAGGATTGGGACAGCTCCCCAGGGTCAAGGATCAGACTGCCCCCCAGGGTCAAGGATCAGTGTGCTCCCCTGGGTCATGAATTGGGAGAGCTCCCGGGGTCAAGGATCAGACAGCTCCCCAGGGTCAAGCATTGTGACAGCTCCCCTGGGTCCAGTATCAGACTGCTCCCGGGGTCAAGGATTGGGACAGCTCCCCAGGGTCAAGAATTGGGACAGCTCCCTGGGCTCAAGGATCTGACTGCTCCCCAGGGTCAAAGGTTGGGACAGCTCCCCGGGGTCAAGGATCAGACAGCTCCTCAGGGTCAAGGATCAGACTGGTCCCCGGGGTCAAGGATCGGACTGCTTCCCCGGGATCAAGGAATGGGCCAGCTCCCCAGCGTCAAGGATCAGACAGCTCCCCAGGATCAAGCATTGAGACAGCTCCCCAGGGTCCAGGATCAGACTGCTCTCCAGGGTCAAGGATCAGACAGCTCCCCAGGGTCAAGGATGAGGACAGCTTCCCGGGGTCAAGGATCAGACAGCTCCCCAAGGTCAAGGATAGGGACCTTCCCAGGGTCAAGGATCAGACAGCTCCCCAGGGTCAAGGATAGGGACCTCCCCAGGGTCTAGGATCAGACAGCTCCCCAGAGTCAAGGATAGGGACCTCCCCAGGATCAAGGATCGGACTGCTCCCCGGGGTCAAGGATCGGACTGCTCCCCGGGGTCAAGGATCGGACTGCTCCCCGGGGTCAAGGATCAGACTGCTCCCCAGGGTCAAGGATTGGGACAGCTTCCCGGGGTCAACGATCAGACAGCTCCCCAGGGTCAAGGATCACACTGCTCTCCGGGGTCAAGGATCAGACTGCTCCACGGGGTCAAGAATCAGACTGCTCCCTGGGGTCGAGGATCAGACTGCTCTCCGGGGTCAAGGATCAGATAGCTCCCCGGGGTCAAGGATCAGACTGCTCCCCGGGGTCAAGGATCAGACTGATCCCCGGGGTCAAGAATTGGGACAGCTCCCCGGGGTCAAGGATCAGACTGCTCCCCGGGTTCAAGAATTGGGACTGCTCCCCCGGGTCAAGGTTCAGAATGCTCCCCAGGGTCAAGGATTGGGACAGCTCATCAGGGTCAAGGATCAGACTGCTCCCCGGGGTCAAGGATCAGACTGCTCACCGGGGTCAAGGATATCTACTGCTCCCGGGGGTCAAGGATCAGACTGCTCCCCGGGGTCAAGGATCAGACTGCTCACCGGGGTCAAGGATTGGGACAGCACCCCGGGGTCAAGGATCAGATTGCTCCCCGGGGTCAAGGATCAGACAGCTCTCCAGGGTCAAGGATCAGACTGCTCCCCAGGGTCAAGGATAGGGACCTCCCCAGGGTCTAGGATCAGACAGCTCCCCAGAGTCAAGGATAGGGACCTCCCCAGGATCAAGGATCGGACTGCTCCCCGGGGTCAAGGATCGGACTGCTCCCCGGGGTCAAGGATCAGACTGCTCCCCAGGGTCAAGGATTGGGACAGCTTCCCGGGGTCAACGATCAGACAGCTCCCCAGGGTCAAGGATCACACTGCTCTCCGGGGTCAAGGATCAGACTGCTCCACGGGGTCAAGAATCAGACTGCTCCCTGGGGTCGAGGATCAGACTGCTCCCCGGGGTCAAGGATCAGATAGCTCCCCGGGGTCAAGGATCAGACTGCTCCCCGGGGTCAAGGATCAGACAGCTCCCCGGGGTCAAGAATTGGGACAGCTCCCCGGGGTCAAGGATCAGACTGCTCCCCGGGTTCAAGAATTGGGACTGCTCCCCCGGGTCAAGGTTCAGAATGCTCCCCAGGGTCAAAGATTGGGACAGCTCCCCAGGGTCAAGGATCAGACTGCTCCCCGGGGTCAAGGATCAGACTGCTCACCGGGGTCAAGGTTCGGACAGCTCCCCAGGGTCAAGGATAAGACTGCCCCCTAGGGTCAAGGATCAGACTGCTCCCCGGGGTCAAGAATTGGGACAGCTCCCCGGGGTCAAGGATCAGACTGCTCCCCGGGGTCAAGGATTGGGACAGCTCCCCAGGGTCAAGGATCAGACTGCCCCCCAGGGTCAAGGATCAGTGTGCTCCCCTGGGTCATGAATTGGGAGAGCTCCCGGGGTCAAGGATCAGACAGCTCCCCAGGGTCAAGCATTGTGACAGCTCCCCAGGGTCCAGGATCAGACTGCTCCCCGGGGTCAAGGATTGGGACAGCTCCCCAGGGTCAAGAATTGGGACAGCTCCCTGGGCTCAAGGATCTGACTGCTCCCCAGGGTCAAAGGTTGGGACAGCTCCCCGGGGTCAAGGATCAGACAGCTCCTCAGGGTCAAGGATCAGACTGGTCCCCGGGGTCAAGGATCGGACTGCTTCCCCGGGATCAAGGAATGGGCCAGCTCCCCAGCGTCAAGGATCAGACAGCTCCCCAGGATCAAGCATTGAGACAGCTCCCCAGGGTCCAGGATCAGACTGCTCTCCAGGGTCAAGGATCAGACAGCTCCCCAGGGTCAAGGATGAGGACAGCTTCCCGGGGTCAAGGATCAGACAGCTCCCCAAGGTCAAGGATAGGGACCTTCCCAGGGTCAAGGATCAGACAGCTCCCCAGGGTCAAGGATAGGGACCTCCCCAGGGTCTAGGATCAGACAGCTGCCCAGGGTCAAGGATAGGGACCTCCCCAGGGTCAAGGATCAGACTGCACCCCAGGGTCAAGGATCAGACAGCTCCCCAGGGTCAAGGATCAGACAGCTCCCAAGGGCCAAGGATCTGACAGCTCCCCGGGGTCAAGGATCAGACTACTCCCCAGGGTCAAAGATCAGACTGCTCCCCAGGGTCAAGGATCAGACTGCTCCCCAGGGTCAAGGATCAGATTGCTCCCTGGGGTCAAGGATCAGACTGCTCCCCGGGGTCAAGGATCAGGCTGCTCCCCGGGGTCAAGGATCAGACTGCTCCCCAGGGTCAAGGATCAGACTCCCCCACGGGGTCAAGGATCAGACTGCCCCCCGTGGTCAAGGATCAGACTGCCCTCCGTGGTCAAGGATTGGGACAGCTCCCAGGGGTCAAGGATCAGACTGCTCCCCGGGGTCAAGGATCAGACAGCTCCCCAGGGTCAAGGATTGGGACAGCTCCCCAGGGTCAAGGATGAGGACTGCTCCCCGGGGTCAAGGATCAGACAGCCCCCCCGGGGTCAAGGATCAGACTGCTCCCCAGGGTCAAGGTTCGGACAGCTCCCCAGGGTCAAGGATAAGACTGCCCCCTAGGGTCAAGGATCAGACTGCTCCCCGGGGTCAAGAATTGGGACAGCTCCCCGGGGTCAAGGATCAGACTGCTCCCCGGGGTCAAGGATTGGGACAGCTCCCCAGGGTCAAGGATCAGACTGCCCCCCAGGGTCAAGGATCAGTGTGCTCCCCTGGGTCATTAATTGGGAGAGCTCCCGGGGTCAAGGATCAGACAGCTCCCCAGGGTCAAGCATTGTGACAGCTCCCCAGGGTCCAGGATCAGACTGCTCCCGGGGTCAAGGATTGGGACAGCTCCCCAGGGTCAAGAATTGGGACAGCTCCCTGGGCTCAAGGATCTGACTGCTCCCCAGGGTCAAAGGTTGGGACAGCTCCCCGGGGTCAAGGATCAGACAGCTCCTCAGGGTCAAGGATCAGACTGGTCCCCGGGGTCAAGGATCGGACTGCTTCCCCGGGATCAAGGAATGGGCCAGCTCCCCAGCGTCAAGGATCAGACAGCTCCCCAGGATCAAGCATTGAGACAGCTCCCCAGGGTCCAGGATCAGACTGCTCTCCAGGGTCAAGGATCAGACAGCTCCCCAGGGTCAAGGATGAGGACAGCTTCCCGGGGTCAAGGATCAGACAGCTCCCCAAGGTCAAGGATAGGGACCTTCCCAGGGTCAAGGATCAGACAGCTCCCCAGGGTCAAGGATAGGGACCTCCCCAGGGTCTAGGATCAGACAGCTCCCCAGAGTCAAGGATAGGGACCTCCCCAGGATCAAGGATCGGACTGCTCCCCGGGGTCAAGGATCGGACTGCTCCCCGGGGTCAAGGATCGGACTGCTCCCCGGGGTCAAGGATCAGACTGCTCCCCAGGGTCAAGGATTGGGACAGCTTCCCGGGGTCAACGATCAGACAGCTCCCCAGGGTCAAGGATCACACTGCTCTCCGGGGTCAAGGATCAGACTGCTCCACGGGGTCAAGAATCAGACTGCTCCCTGGGGTCGAGGATCAGACTGCTCCCCGGGGTCAAGGATCAGATAGCTCCCCGGGGTCAAGGATCAGACTGCTCCCCGGGGTCAAGGATCAGACTGCTCCCCGGGGTCAAGAATTGGGACAGCTCCCCGGGGTCAAGGATCAGACTGCTCCCCGGGTTCAAGAATTGGGACTGCTCCCCCGGGTCAAGGTTCAGAATGCTCCCCAGGGTCAAGGATTGGGACAGCTCATCAGGGTCAAGGATCAGACTGCTCCCCGGGGTCAAGGATCAGACTGCTCACCGGGGTCAAGGATATCTACTGCTCCCGGGGGTCAAGGATCAGACTGCTCCCCGGGGTCAAGGATCAGACTGCTCACCGGGGTCAAGGATTGGGACAGCACCCCGGGGTCAAGGATCAGATTGCTCCCCGGGGTCAAGGATCAGACAGCTCTCCAGGGTCAAGGATCAGACTGCTCCCCAGGGTCAAGGATAGGGACCTCCCCAGGGTCTAGGATCAGACAGCTCCCCAGAGTCAAGGATAGGGACCTCCCCAGGATCAAGGATCGGACTGCTCCCCGGGGTCAAGGATCGGACTGCTCCCCGGGGTCAAGGATCAGACTGCTCCCCAGGGTCAAGGATTGGGACAGCTTCCCGGGGTCAACGATCAGACAGCTCCCCAGGGTCAAGGATCACACTGCTCTCCGGGGTCAAGGATCAGACTGCTCCACGGGGTCAAGAATCAGACTGCTCCCTGGGGTCGAGGATCAGACTGCTCCCCGGGGTCAAGGATCAGATAGCTCCCCGGGGTCAAGGATCAGACTGCTCCCCGGGGTCAAGGATCAGACTGCTCCCCGGGGTCAAGAATTGGGACAGCTCCCCGGGGTCAAGGATCAGACTGCTCCCCGGGTTCAAGAATTGGGACTGCTCCCCCGGGTCAAGGTTCAGAATGCTCCCCAGGGTCAAGGATTAGGACAGCTCCCCAGGGTCAAGGATCAGACTGCTCCCCGGGGTCAAGGATCAGACTGCTCACCGGGGTCAAGGATATCTACTGCTCCCGGGGGTCAAGGATCAGACTGCTCCCCGGGGTCAAGGATCAGACTGCTCACCGGGGTCAAGGATTGGGACAGCACCCCGGGGTCAAGGATCAGATTGCTCCCCGGGGTCAAGGATCAGACAGCTCTCCAGGGTCAAGGATCAGACTGCTCCCCAGGGTCAAGGATCAGACAGCTCCCCAGGGTCAAGGATCAGACTGCTCCCCGGGGTCAAGGATCAGACTGCTCCCCAGGGTCAAGCATTGAGACAGCTCCCCAGGGTCCAGGATCAGACTGCTCCCCGGGGTCAAGGATTGGGACAGCTCCCCAGGGTCAAGAATTGGGACAGCTCCCTGGGCTCAAGGATCTGACTGCTCCCCAGGGTCAAAGGTTGGGACAGCTCCCCGGGGTCAAGGATCAGACAGCTCCTCAGGGTCAAGGATCAGACTGGTCCCCGGGGTCAAGGATCGGACTGCTTCCCCGGGATCAAGGAATGGGCCAGCTCCCCAGCGTCAAGGATCAGACAGCTCCCCAGGATCAAGCATTGAGACAGCTCCCCAGGGTCCAGGATCAGACTGCTCTCCAGGGTCAAGGATCAGACAGCTCCCCAGGGTCAAGGATTGGGACAGCACCCCGGGGTCAAGGATCAGATTGCTCCCCGGGGTCAAGGATCAGACAGCTCTCCAGGGTCAAGGATCAGACTGCTCCCCAGGGTCAAGGATAGGGACCTCCCCAGGGTCTAGGATCAGACAGCTCCCCAGAGTCAAGGATAGGGACCTCCCCAGGATCAAGGATCGGACTGCTCCCCGGGGTCAAGGATCGGACTGCTCCCCGGGGTCAAGGATCAGACTGCTCCCCAGGGTCAAGGATTGGGACAGCTTCCCGGGGTCAACGATCAGACAGCTCCCCAGGGTCAAGGATCACACTGCTCTCCGGGGTCAAGGATCAGACTGCTCCACGGGGTCAAGAATCAGACTGCTCCCTGGGGTCGAGGATCAGACTGCTCCCCGGGGTCAAGGATCAGATAGCTCCCCGGGGTCAAGGATCAGACTGCTCCCCGGGGTCAAGGATCAGACTGCTCCCCGGGGTCAAGAATTGGGACAGCTCCCCGGGGTCAAGGATCAGACTGCTCCACGGGTTCAAGAATTGGGACTGCTCCCCCGGGTCAAGGTTCAGAATGCTCCCCAGGGTCAAGGATTAGGACAGCTCCCCAGGGTCAAGGATCAGACTGCTCCCCGGGGTCAAGGATCAGACTGCTCACCGGGGTCAAGGATATCTACTGCTCCCGGGGGTCAAGGATCAGACTGCTCCCCGGGGTCAAGGATCAGACTGCTCACCGGGGTCAAGGATTGGGACAGCACCCCGGGGTCAAGGATCAGATTGCTCCCCGGGGTCAAGGATCAGACAGCTCTCCAGGGTCAAGGATCAGACTGCTCCCCAGGGTCAAGGATCAGACAGCTCCCCAGGGTCAAGGATCAGACTGCTCCCCGGGGTCAAGGATCAGACTGCTCCCCAGGGTCAAGCATTGAGACAGCTCCCCAGGGTCCAGGATCAGACTGCTCCCCGGGGTCAAGGATTGGGACAGCTCCCCAGGGTCAAGAATTGGGACAGCTCCCTGGGCTCAAGGATCTGACTGCTCCCCAGGGTCAAAGGTTGGGACAGCTCCCCGGGGTCAAGGATCAGACAGCTCCTCAGGGTCAAGGATCAGACTGGTCCCCGGGGTCAAGGATCGGACTGCTTCCCCGGGATCAAGGAATGGGCCAGCTCCCCAGCGTCAAGGATCAGACAGCTCCCCAGGATCAAGCATTGAGACAGCTCCCCAGGGTCCAGGATCAGACTGCTCTCCAGGGTCAAGGATCAGACAGCTCCCCAGGGTCAAGGATGAGGACAGCTTCCCGGGGTCAAGGATCAGACAGCTCCCCAAGGTCAAGGATAGGGACCTCCCCAGGGTCAAGGATCAGACAGCTCCCCAGGGTCAAGGATAGGGACCTCCCCAGGGTCTAGGATCAGACAGCTCCCCAGAGTCAAGGATAGGGACCTCCCCAGGATCAAGGATCGGACTGCTCCCCGGGGTCAAGGATCGGACTGCTCCCCGGGGTCAAGGATCAGACTGCTCCCCAGGGTCAAGGATTGGGACAGCTTCCCGGGGTCAACGATCAGACAGCTCCCCAGGGTCAAGGATCACACTGCTCTCCGGGGTCAAGGATCAGACTGCTCCACGGGGTCAAGAATCAGACTGCTCCCTGGGGTCGAGGATCAGACTGCTCCCCGGGGTCAAGGATCAGATAGCTCCCCGGGGTCAAGGATCAGACTGCTCCCCGGGGTCAAGGATCAGACTGCTCCCCGGGGTCAAGAATTGGGACAGCTCCCCGGGGTCAAGGATCAGACTGCTCCCCGGGTTCAAGAATTGGGACTGCTCCCCCGGGTCAAGGTTCAGAATGCTCCCCAGGGTCAAGAATTGGGACAGCTCCCCAGGGTCAAGGATCAGACTGCTCCCCGGGGTCAAGGATCAGACTGCTCACCGGGGTCAAGGATATCTACTGCTCCCGGGGGTCAAGGATCAGACTGCTCCCCGGGGTCAAGGATCAGACTGCTCACCGGGGTCAAGGATTGGGACAGCACCCCGGGGTCAAGGATCAGATTGCTCCCCGGGGTCAAGGATCAGACAGCTCTCCAGGGTCAAGGATCAGACTGCTCCCCAGGGTCAAGGATCAGACAGCTCCCCAGGGTCAAGGATCAGACTGCTCCCCGGGGTCAAGGATCAGACTGCTCCCCAGGGTCAAGGATCAGACTGCTCCCTGGGATCAAGGATCAGACTGCTCCCCAGGGTCAAGGGTCAGACTGCTACCCGGGGTCAAGGATCAGATTGCTCCCGGGTTCAAGGATCAGGCTGCTCCCCAGGATCAAGGATCAGACAGCTCCCCAGGGTCAAGGATCAGACTGCTCCCCGGGGTCAAGGATCAGACTGCTCCCCGGGGTCAGGATCAGACTGCTCCCCGGAGTCAAGGATCAGACTGCTCCCCGGGGTCAAGGATCAGACTGCTCCCCGGGTCAAGGATCAGACTGCCCCCCAGGGTCAAGGATCAGATTTCTCCCCGGGTCAAGGATCAGACAGCTCCCCAGGGTCAAGTATAGGGACCTCACCAGGATCAAAGATCAGACAGCTCCCCAGGGTCAAGGATAGGGACTTCCCCAGGGTCAAGGATTAGACAGCTCCCCAGGGTCAAGGATAGGGACCTCCCCAGGTTCAAGGATCAGACAGCTCCCCAGGGTCAAGGATAGGGACCTCCCCAGGGTCTAGGATCAGACAGCTGCCCAGGGTCAAGGATAGGGACCTCCCCAGGGTCAAGGATCAGACTGCACCCCGGGGTCAAGGATCAGACTGCTCCCCGGGTTCAAGAATTGGGACTGCTCCCCCGGGTCAAGGTTCAGAATGCTCCCCAGGGTCAAGGATTGGGACAGCTCCCCAGGGTCAAGGATCAGACTGCTCCCCGGGGTCAAGGATCAGACTGCTCACCGGGGTCAAGGATATCTACTGCTCCCGGGGGTCAAGGATCAGACTGCTCCCCGGGGTCAAGGATCAGACTGCTCACCGGGGTCAAGGATTGGGACAGCACCCCGGGGTCAAGGATCAGATTGCTCCCCGGGGTCAAGGATCAGACAGCTCTCCAGGGTCAAGGATCAGACTGCTCCCCAGGGTCAAGGATCAGACAGCTCCCCAGGGTCAAGGATCAGACTGCTCCCCGGGGTCAAGGATCAGACTGCTCCCCAGGGTCAAGGATCAGACTGCTCCCTGGGATCAAGGATCAGACTGCTCCCCAGGGTCAAGGGTCAGACTGCTACCCGGGGTCAAGGATCAGATTGCTCCCGGGTTCAAGGATCAGGCTGCTCCCCAGGATCAAGGATCAGACAGCTCCCCAGGGTCAAGGATCAGACTGCTCCCCGGGGTCAAGGATCAGACTGCTCCCCGGGGTCAGGATCAGACTGCTCCCCGGAGTCAAGGATCAGACTGCTCCCCGGGGTCAAGGATCAGACTGCTCCCCGGGTCAAGGATCAGACTGCCCCCCAGGGTCAAGGATCAGATTTCTCCCCGGGTCAAGGATCAGACAGCTCCCCAGGGTCAAGTATAGGGACCTCACCAGGATCAAAGATCAGACAGCTCCCCAGGGTCAAGGATAGGGACTTCCCCAGGGTCAAGGATTAGACAGCTCCCCAGGGTCAAGGATAGGGACCTCCCCAGGTTCAAGGATCAGACAGCTCCCCAGGGTCAAGGATAGGGACCTCCCCAGGGTCTAGGATCAGACAGCTGCCCAGGGTCAAGGATAGGGACCTCCCCAGGGTCAAGGATCAGACTGCACCCCAGGGTCAAGGATCAGACAGCTCCCCAGGGTCAAGGATCAGACAGCTCCCAAGGGCCAAGGATCTGACAGCTCCCCGGGGTCAAGGATCAGACTACTCCCCAGGGTCAAAGATCAGACTGCTCCCCAGGGTCAAGGATCAGACTGCTCCCCAGGGTCAAGGATCAGATTGCTCCCTGGGGTCAAGGATCAGACTGCTCCCCGGGGTCAAGGATCAGGCTGCTCCCCGGGGTCAAGGATCAGACTGCTCCCCAGGGTCAAGGATCAGATTGCTCCCCGGGGTCAAGGATCAGACTGCTCCCCAGGGATCAGACTCCCCCACGGGGTCAAGGATCAGACTGCCCCCCGTGGTCAAGGATCAGACTGCCCTCCGTGGTCAAGGATTGGGACAGCTCCCAGGGGTCAAGGATCAGACTGCTCCCCGGGGTCAAGGATCAGACAGCTCCCCAGGGTCAAGGATTGGGACAGCTCCCCAGGGTCAAGGATGAGGACTGCTCCCCGGGGTCAAGGATCAGACAGCCCCCCCGGGGTCAAGGATCAGACTGCTCCCCAGGGTCAAGGTTCGGACAGCTCCCCAGGGTCAAGGATAAGACTGCCCCCTAGGGTCAAGGATCAGACTGCTCCCCGGGGTCAAGAATTGGGACAGCTCCCCGGGGTCAAGGATCAGACTGCTCCCCGGGGTCAAGGATTGGGACAGCTCCCCAGGGTCAAGGATCAGACTGCCCCCCAGGGTCAAGGATCAGTGTGCTCCCCTGGGTCATGAATTGGGAGAGCTCCCGGGGTCAAGGATCAGACAGCTCCCCAGGGTCAAGCATTGTGACAGCTCCCCAGGGTCCAGGATCAGACTGCTCCCCGGGGTCAAGGATTGGGACAGCTCCCCAGGGTCAAGAATTGGGACAGCTCCCTGGGCTCAAGGATCTGACTGCTCCCCAGGGTCAAAGGTTGGGACAGCTCCCCGGGGTCAAGGATCAGACAGCTCCTCAGGGTCAAGGATCAGACTGGTCCCCGGGGTCAAGGATCGGACTGCTTCCCCGGGATCAAGGAATGGGCCAGCTCCCCAGCGTCAAGGATCAGACAGCTCCCCAGGATCAAGCATTGAGACAGCTCCCCAGGGTCCAGGATCAGACTGCTCTCCAGGGTCAAGGATCAGACAGCTCCCCAGGGTCAAGGATGAGGACAGCTTCCCGGGGTCAAGGATCAGACAGCTCCCCAAGGTCAAGGATAGGGACCTTCCCAGGGTCAAGGATCAGACAGCTCCCCAGGGTCAAGGATAGGGACCTCCCCAGGGTCTAGGATCAGACAGCTGCCCAGGGTCAAGGATAGGGACCTCCCCAGGGTCAAGGATCAGACTGCACCCCAGGGTCAAGGATCAGACAGCTCCCCAGGGTCAAGGATCAGACAGCTCCCAAGGGCCAAGGATCTGACAGCTCCCCGGGGTCAAGGATCAGACTACTCCCCAGGGTCAAAGATCAGACTGCTCCCCAGGGTCAAGGATCAGACTGCTCCCCAGGGTCAAGGATCAGATTGCTCCCTGGGGTCAAGGATCAGACTGCTCCCCGGGGTCAAGGATCAGGCTGCTCCCCGGGGTCAAGGATCAGACTGCTCCCCAGGGTCAAGGATCAGATTGCTCCCCGGGGTCAAGGATCAGACTGCTCCCCAGGGTCAAGGATCAGACTCCCCCACGGGGTCAAGGATCAGACTGCCCCCCGTGGTCAAGGATCAGACTGCCCTCCGTGGTCAAGGATTGGGACAGCTCCCAGGGGTCAAGGATCAGACTGCTCCCCGGGGTCAAGGATCAGACAGCTCCCCAGGGTCAAGGATTGGGACAGCTCCCCAGGGTCAAGGATGAGGACTGCTCCCCGGGGTCAAGGATCAGACAGCCCCCCCGGGGTCAAGGATCAGACTGCTCCCCAGGGTCAAGGTTCGGACAGCTCCCCAGGGTCAAGGATAAGACTGCCCCCTAGGGTCAAGGATCAGACTGCTCCCCGGGGTCAAGAATTGGGACAGCTCCCCGGGGTCAAGGATCAGACTGCTCCCCGGGGTCAAGGATTGGGACAGCTCCCCAGGGTCAAGGATCAGACTGCCCCCCAGGGTCAAGGATCAGTGTGCTCCCCTGGGTCATGAATTGGGAGAGCTCCCGGGGTCAAGGATCTGACTGCTCCCCAGGGTCAAAGGTTGGGACAGCTCCCCGGGGTCAAGGATCAGACAGCTCCTCAGGGTCAAGGATCAGACTGGTCCCCGGGGTCAAGGATCGGACTGCTTCCCCGGGATCAAGGAATGGGCCAGCTCCCCAGCGTCAAGGATCAGACAGCTCCCCAGGATCAAGCATTGAGACAGCTCCCCAGGGTCCAGGATCAGACTGCTCTCCAGGGTCAAGGATCAGACAGCTCCCCAGGGTCAAGGATGAGGACAGCTTCCCGGGGTCAAGGATCAGACAGCTCCCCAAGGTCAAGGATAGGGACCTTCCCAGGGTCAAGGATCAGACAGCTCCCCAGGGTCAAGGATAGGGACCTCCCCAGGGTCTAGGATCAGACAGCTCCCCAGAGTCAAGGATAGGGACCTCCCCAGGATCAAGGATCGGATTGCTCCCCGGGGTCAAGGATCGGACTGCTCCCCGGGGTCAAGGATCGGACTGCTCCCCGGGGTCAAGGATCAGACTGCTCCCCAGGGTCAAGGATTGGGACAGCTTCCCGGGGTCAACGATCAGACAGCTCCCCAGGGTCAAGGATCACACTGCTCTCCGGGGTCAAGGATCAGACTGCTCCACGGGGTCAAGAATCAGACTGCTCCCTGGGGTCGAGGATCAGACTGCTCCCCGGGGTCAAGGATCAGATAGCTCCCCGGGGTCAAGGATCAGACTGCTCCCCGGGGTCAAGGATCAGACTGCTCCCCGGGGTCAAGAATTGGGACAGCTCCCCGGGGTCAAGGATCAGACTGCTCCCCGGGTTCAAGAATTGGGACTGCTCCCCCGGGTCAAGGTTCAGAATGCTCCCCAGGGTCAAGGATTGGGACAGCTCCCCAGGGTCAAGGATCAGACTGCTCCCCGGGGTCAAGGATCAGACTGCTCACCGGGGTCAAGGATATCTACTGCTCCCGGGGGTCAAGGATCAGACTGCTCCCCGGGGTCAAGGATCAGACTGCTCACCGGGGTCAAGGATTGGGACAGCACCCCGGGGTCAAGGATCAGATTGCTCCCCGGGGTCAAGGATCAGACAGCTCTCCAGGGTCAAGGATCAGACTGCTCCCCAGGGTCAAGGATAGGGACCTCCCCAGGGTCTAGGATCAGACAGCTCCCCAGAGTCAAGGATAGGGACCTCCCCAGGATCAAGGATCGGACTGCTCCCCGGGGTCAAGGATCGGACTGCTCCCCGGGGTCAAGGATCAGACTGCTCCCCAGGGTCAAGGATTGGGACAGCTTCCCGGGGTCAACGATCAGACAGCTCCCCAGGGTCAAGGATCACACTGCTCTCCGGGGTCAAGGATCAGACTGCTCCACGGGGTCAAGAATCAGACTGCTCCCTGGGGTCGAGGATCAGACTGCTCCCCGGGGTCAAGGATCAGATAGCTCCCCGGGGTCAAGGATCAGACTGCTCCCCGGGGTCAAGGATCAGACTGCTCCCCGGGGTCAAGAATTGGGACAGCTCCCCGGGGTCAAGGATCAGACTGCTCCCCGGGGTCAAGGATCAGACTGCTCACCGGGGTCAAGGATATCTACTGCTCCCGGGGGTCAAGGATCAGACTGCTCCCCGGGGTCAAGGATCAGACTGCTCAGCGGGGTCAAGGATTGGGACAGCACCCCGGGGTCAAGGATCAGATTGCTCCCCGGGGTCAAGGATCAGACAGCTCTCCAGGGTCAAGGATCAGACTGCTCCCCAGGGTCAAGGATCAGACAGCTCCCCAGGGTCAAGGATCAGACTGCTCCCCGGGGTCAAGGATCAGACTGCTCCCCAGGGTCAAGCATTGAGACAGCTCCCCAGGGTCCAGGATCAGACTGCTCCCCGGGGTCAAGGATTGGGACAGCTCCCCAGGGTCAAGAATTGGGACAGCTCCCTGGGCTCAAGGATCTGACTGCTCCCCAGGGTCAAAGGTTGGGACAGCTCCCCGGGGTCAAGGATCAGACAGCTCCTCAGGGTCAAGGATCAGACTGGTCCCCGGGGTCAAGGATCGGACTGCTTCCCCGGGATCAAGGAATGGGCCAGCTCCCCAGCGTCAAGGATCAGACAGCTCCCCAGGATCAAGCATTGAGACAGCTCCCCAGGGTCCAGGATCAGACTGCTCTCCCGGGTCAAGGATCAGACAGCTCCCCAGGGTCAAGGATGAGGACAGCTTCCCGGGGTCAAGGATCAGACAGCTCCCCAAGGTCAAGGATAGGGACCTCCCCAGGGTCAAGGATCAGACAGCTCCCCAGGGTCAAGGATAGGGACCTCCCCAGGGTCTAGGATCAGACAGCTCCCCAGAGTCAAGGATAGGGACCTCCCCAGGATCAAGGATCGGACTGCTCCCCGGGGTCAAGGATCGGACTGCTCCCCGGGGTCAAGGATCAGACTGCTCCCCAGGGTCAAGGATTGGGACAGCTTCCCGGGGTCAACGATCAGACAGCTCCCCAGGGTCAAGGATCACACTGCTCTCCGGGGTCAAGGATCAGACTGCTCCACGGGGTCAAGAATCAGACTGCTCCCTGGGGTCGAGGATCAGACTGCTCCCCGGGGTCAAGGATCAGATAGCTCCCCGGGGTCAAGGATCAGACTGCTCCCCGGGGTCAAGGATCAGACTGCTCCCCGGGGTCAAGAATTGGGACAGCTCCCCGGGGTCAAGGATCAGACTGCTCCCCGGGTTCAAGAATTGGGACTGCTCCCCCGGGTCAAGGTTCAGAATGCTCCCCAGGGTCAAGGATTGGGACAGCTCCCCAGGGTCAAGGATCAGACTGCTCCCCGGGGTCAAGGATCAGACTGCTCACCGGGGTCAAGGATATCTACTGCTCCCGGGGGTCAAGGATCAGACTGCTCCCCGGGGTCAAGGATCAGACTGCTCACCGGGGTCAAGGATTGGGACAGCACCCCGGGGTCAAGGATCAGATTGCTCCCCGGGGTCAAGGATCAGACAGCTCTCCAGGGTCAAGGATCAGACTGCTCCCCAGGGTCAAGGATCAGACAGCTCCCCAGGGTCAAGGATCAGACTGCTCCCCGGGGTCAAGGATCAGACTGCTCCCCAGGGTCAAGGATCAGACTGCTCCCTGGGATCAAGGATCAGACTGCTCCCCAGGGTCAAGGGTCAGACTGCTACCCGGGGTCAAGGATCAGATTGCTCCCGGGTTCAAGGATCAGGCTGCTCCCCAGGATCAAGGATCAGACAGCTCCCCAGGGTCAAGGATCAGACTGCTCCCCGGGGTCAAGGATCAGACTGCTCCCCGGGGTCAAGGATTGGGACAGCTCCCCAGGGTCAAGGATCAGACTGCCCCCCAGGGTCAAGGATCAGTGTGCTCCCCTGGGTCATGAATTGGGAGAGCTCCCGGGGTCAAGGATCAGACAGCTCCCCAGGGTCAAGCATTGTGACAGCTCCCCAGGGTCCAGGATCAGACTGCTCCCGGGGTCAAGGATTGGGACAGCTCCCCAGGGTCAAGAATTGGGACAGCTCCCTGGGCTCAAGGATCTGACTGCTCCCCAGGGTCAAAGGTTGGGACAGCTCCCCGGGGTCAAGGATCAGACAGCTCCTCAGGGTCAAGGATCAGACTGGTCCCCGGGGTCAAGGATCGGACTGCTTCCCCGGGATCAAGGAATGGGCCAGCTCCCCAGCGTCAAGGATCAGACAGCTCCCCAGGATCAAGCATTGAGACAGCTCCCCAGGGTCCAGGATCAGACTGCTCTCCAGGGTCAAGGATCAGACAGCTCCCCAGGGTCAAGGATGAGGACAGCTTCCCGGGGTCAAGGATCAGACAGCTCCCCAAGGTCAAGGATAGGGACCTTCCCAGGGTCAAGGATCAGACAGCTCCCCAGGGTCAAGGATAGGGACCTCCCCAGGGTCTAGGATCAGACAGCTCCCCAGAGTCAAGGATAGGGACCTCCCCAGGATCAAGGATCGGACTGCTCCCCGGGGTCAAGGATCGGACTGCTCCCCGGGGTCAAGGATCGGACTGCTCCCCGGGGTCAAGGATCAGACTGCTCCCCAGGGTCAAGGATTGGGACAGCTTCCCGGGGTCAACGATCAGACAGCTCCCCAGGGTCAAGGATCACACTGCTCTCCGGGGTCAAGGATCAGACTGCTCCACGGGGTCAAGAATCAGACTGCTCCCTGGGGTCGAGGATCAGACTGCTCCCCGGGGTCAAGGATCAGATAGCTCCCCGGGGTCAAGGATCAGACTGCTCCCCGGGGTCAAGGATCAGACTGCTCCCCGGGGTCAAGAATTGGGACAGCTCCCCGGGGTCAAGGATCAGACTGCTCCCCGGGTTCAAGAATTGGGACTGCTCCCCCGGGTCAAGGTTCAGAATGCTCCCCAGGGTCAAGGATTGGGACAGCTCCCCAGGGTCAAGGATCAGACTGCTCCCCGGGGTCAAGGATCAGACTGCTCACCGGGGTCAAGGATATCTACTGCTCCCGGGGGTCAAGGATCAGACTGCTCCCCGGGGTCAAGGATCAGACTGCTCACCGGGGTCAAGGATTGGGACAGCACCCCGGGGTCAAGGATCAGATTGCTCCCCGGGGTCAAGGATCAGACAGCTCTCCAGGGTCAAGGATCAGACTGCTCCCCAGGGTCAAGGATAGGGACCTCCCCAGGGTCTAGGATCAGACAGCTCCCCAGAGTCAAGGATAGGGACCTCCCCAGGATCAAGGATCGGACTGCTCCCCGGGGTCAAGGATCGGACTGCTCCCCGGGGTCAAGGATCAGACTGCTCCCCAGGGTCAAGGATTGGGACAGCTTCCCGGGGTCAACGATCAGACAGCTCCCCAGGGTCAAGGATCACACTGCTCTCCGGGGTCAAGGATCAGACTGCTCCACGGGGTCAAGAATCAGACTGCTCCCTGGGGTCGAGGATCAGACTGCTCCCCGGGGTCAAGGATCAGATAGCTCCCCGGGGTCAAGGATCAGACTGCTCCCCGGGGTCAAGGATCAGACTGCTCCCCGGGGTCAAGAATTGGGACAGCTCCCCGGGGTCAAGGATCAGACTGCTCCCCGGGGTCAAGGATCAGACTGCTCACCGGGGTCAAGGATATCTACTGCTCCCGGGGGTCAAGGATCAGACTGCTCCCCGGGGTCAAGGATCAGACTGCTCACCGGGGTCAAGGATTGGGACAGCACCCCGGGGTCAAGGATCAGATTGCTCCCCGGGGTCAAGGATCAGACAGCTCTCCAGGGTCAAGGATCAGACTGCTCCCCAGGGTCAAGGATCAGACAGCTCCCCAGGGTCAAGGATCAGACTGCTCCCCGGGGTCAAGGATCAGACTGCTCCCCAGGGTCAAGCATTGAGACAGCTCCCCAGGTTCCAGGATCAGACTGCTCCCCGGGGTCAAGGATTGGGACAGCTCCCCAGGGTCAAGAATTGGGACAGCTCCCTGGGCTCAAGGATCTGACTGCTCCCCAGGGTCAAAGGTTGGGACAGCTCCCCGGGGTCAAGGATCAGACAGCTCCTCAGGGTCAAGGATCAGACTGGTCCCCGGGGTCAAGGATCGGACTGCTTCCCCGGGATCAAGGAATGGGCCAGCTCCCCAGCGTCAAGGATCAGACAGCTCCCCAGGATCAAGCATTGAGACAGCTCCCCAGGGTCCAGGATCAGACTGCTCTCCAGGGTCAAGGATCAGACAGCTCCCCAGGGTCAAGGATGAGGACAGCTTCCCGGGGTCAAGGATCAGACAGCTCCCCAAGGTCAAGGATAGGGACCTCCCCAGGGTCAAGGATCAGACAGCTCCCCAGGGTCAAGGATAGGGACCTCCCCAGGGTCTAGGATCAGACAGCTCCCCAGAGTCAAGGATAGGGACCTCCCCAGGATCAAGGATCGGACTGCTCCCCGGGGTCAAGGATCGGACTGCTCCCCGGGGTCAAGGATCAGACTGCTCCCCAGGGTCAAGGATTGGGACAGCTTCCCGGGGTCAACGATCAGACAGCTCCCCAGGGTCAAGGATCACACTGCTCTCCGGGGTCAAGGATCAGACTGCTCCACGGGGTCAAGAATCAGACTGCTCCCTGGGGTCGAGGATCAGACTGCTCCCCGGGGTCAAGGATCAGATAGCTCCCCGGGGTCAAGGATCAGACTGCTCCCCGGGGTCAAGGATCAGACTGCTCCCCGGGGTCAAGAATTGGGACAGCTCCCCGGGGTCAAGGATCAGACTGCTCCCCGGGTTCAAGAATTGGGACTGCTCCCCCGGGTCAAGGTTCAGAATGCTCCCCAGGGTCAAGGATTGGGACAGCTCCCCAGGGTCAAGGATCAGACTGCTCCCCGGGGTCAAGGATCAGACTGCTCACCGGGGTCAAGGATATCTACTGCTCCCGGGGGTCAAGGATCAGACTGCTCCCCGGGGTCAAGGATCAGACTGCTCACCGGGGTCAAGGATTGGGACAGCACCCCGGGGTCAAGGATCAGATTGCTCCCCGGGGTCAAGGATCAGACAGCTCTCCAGGGTCAAGGATCAGACTGCTCCCCAGGGTCAAGGATCAGACAGCTCCCCAGGGTCAAGGATCAGACTGCTCCCCGGGGTCAAGGATCAGACTGCTCCCCAGGGTCAAGGATCAGACTGCTCCCTGGGATCAAGGATCAGACTGCTCCCCAGGGTCAAGGGTCAGACTGCTACCCGGGGTCAAGGATCAGATTGCTCCCGGGTTCAAGGATCAGGCTGCTCCCCAGGATCAAGGATCAGACAGCTCCCCAGGGTCAAGGATCAGACTGCTCCCCGGGGTCAAGGATCAGACTGCTCCCCGGGGTCAGGATCAGACTGCTCCCCGGAGTCAAGGATCAGACTGCTCCCCGGGGTCAAGGATCAGACTGCTCCCCGGGTCAAGGATCAGACTGCCCCCCAGGGTCAAGGATCAGATTTCTCCCCGGGTCAAGGATCAGACAGCTCCCCAGGGTCAAGTATAGGGACCTCACCAGGATCAAAGATCAGACAGCTCCCCAGGGTCAAGGATAGGGACTTCCCCAGGGTCAAGGATTAGACAGCTCCCCAGGGTCAAGGATAGGGACCTCCCCAGGTTCAAGGATCAGACAGCTCCCCAGGGTCAAGGATAGGGACCTCCCCAGGGTCAAGGATCAGACAGCTCCCCAGGGTCAAGGATGAGGACAGCTTCCCGGGGTCAAGGATAGGGATCTCCTGAGGATCTAGGATCAGACAGCTGCCCAGGGTCAAGGATAGGGACATCCCCAGGGTCAAGGATCAGACTGCACCCCAGGGTCAAGGATCGGACTGCTCCCCGGGGTCAAGGATCGGACTGCTCCCCGGGGTCAAGGATCAGACAGCTCCCCAGGGTCAAGGATCAGACTGCTCCCCGGGGTCAAGGATCAGACAGCTCCCAGGGGCCAAGGATCAGACAGCTCCCCGGGGTCAAGGATCAGACTACTCCCCAGGGTCAAAGATCAGACTGCTCCCCGGGGTCAAGGATCAGACTGCTCCCCAGGGTCAAGGATCAGATTGGTCCCTGGGGTCAAGGATCAGACTGCTCCCCGGGATCAAGGATCAGGCTGCTCCCCAGGGTCAAGGATCAGACTGCTCCCCTGGGTCAAGAATCAGATTGCTCCCCGGGGTCAAGGATCAGACTGCTCCCCAGGGTCAAGGATCAGACTCACCCCCGGGGTCAAGGATCAGACAGCTCCTCAGGGTCAAGGATCAGACTGGTCCCCGGGGTCAAGGATCGGACTGCTTCCCCGGGATCAAGGAATGGGCCAGCTCCCCAGCGTCAAGGATCAGACAGCTCCCCAGGATCAAGCATTGAGACAGCTCCCCAGGGTCCAGGATCAGACTGCTCTCCAGGGTCAAGGATCAGACAGCTCCCCAGGGTCAAGGATGAGGACAGCTTCCCGGGGTCAAGGATCAGACAGCTCCCCAAGGTCAAGGATAGGGACCTCCCCAGGGTCAAGGATCAGACAGCTTCCAGGGTCAAGGATAGGGACCTCCCCAGGGTCTAGGATCAGACAGCTCCCCAGGGTCAAGGATAGGTACCTCCCCAGGATCAAGGATCGGACTGCTCCCCGGGGTCAAGGATCGGACTGCTCCCCGGGGTCAAGGATCAGACTGCTCCCCAGGGTCAAGGATTGGGACAGCTTCCCGGGGTCAACGATCAGACAGCTCCCCAGGGTCAAGGATCACACTGCTCTCCGGGGTCAAGGATCAGACTGCTCCACGGGGTCAAGAATCAGACTGCTCCCTGGGGTCGAGGATCAGACTGCTCCCCGGGGTCAAGGATCAGATAGCTCCCCGGGGTCAAGGATCAGACTGCTCCCCGGGGTCAAGGATCAGACTGCTCCCCGGGGTCAAGAATTGGGACAGCTCCCCGGGGTCAAGGATCAGACTGCTCCCCGGGTTCAAGAATTGGGACTGCTCCCCCGGGTCAAGGTTCAGACTGCTCCCGGGGTCAAGGATTGGGACAGCTCCCCAGGGTCAAGGATCAGACTGCTCCCCGGGGTCAAGGATCAGACTGCTCACCGGGGTCAAGGATATCTACTGCTCCCGGGATCAAGGATCAGACTGCTCCCCGGGATCAAGGATCAGACTGCTCCCCGTGGTCAAGGATCAGACAGCTCTCCAGGGTCAAGGATCAGACTGCTCCCCAGGGTCAAGGATTAGATTGCTCCCCAGGGTCAAGGATCAGACTGCTCCCCGGGGTCAAGGATCAGACAGCTGCCAGGGGCCAAGGATCAGACAGCTCCCCGGGGTCAAGGATCAGACTTCTCCCCAGGGTCAAAGATCAGACTGCTCCCCGGGGTCAAGGATCAGACTGCTCCCCAGGGTCAAGGATCAGATTGCTCCCTGGGGTCAAGGATCAGACTGCTCCCCGGGGTCAAGGATCAGGCTGCTCCCCAGGGTCAAGGATCAGACTGCTCCCCAGTGTCAAGGATCAGATTGCTCCCTGGGGTCAAGGATCAGACTGCTCCCCGGGGTCAAGGATCAGGCTGCTCCCCAGGGTCAAGGATCAGGCAGCTCCCCGGGGTCAAGAATCAGATTGCTCCCCGGGGTCAACGATCAGACTGCTCCCCAGGGTCAAGGATCAGACTCCCCCCCGGGGTCAAGGATCAGACAGCCCCCCGGGGTCAAGGATCAGACTGCCCCCCGTGGTCAAGGATTGGGACAGCTCCCAGGGGTCAAGGATCAGACTGCTCCCCGGGGTCAAGGATCAGACTGCTCCCCGGGGTCAAGGATCAGATTGCTCCCCAGGGTCAAGGTTCGGACAGCTCCCCAGGGTCAAGGATAAGACTGCCCCCAGGGTCAAGGATCGGACTGCTCCCCAGGGTCAAGGATCAGACTGCTCCCCGGGGTCAAGAATTGGGACAGCTCCCCGGGGTCAAGGATCAGACAGCTCCCCAGGGACAAGGATCGGACTGCTTCCTGGGGTCAAGGATCGGACTGCTCCCCGGGGTCAAGGATCAGACAGCTCCCCGGTGTCAAGCATTGAGACAGCTCCCCAGGGTCCAAGATCAGACTGCTCCCCGGGGTCAAGGATTGGGACAGCTCCCCAGGGTCAAGAATTGGGACAGCTCCCTGGGCTCAAGGATTGGACTGCTCCCCAGAGTCAAAGGTTGGGACAGCTCCCATGGGTCAAGGAATGGGACAGCTCCTCAGGGTCAAGGATCAGACTGGTCCCCGGGGTCAAGGATCGGACTGCTCCGCAGGGTCAAAGGCTGGGACAGCTCCCCGGGATCAAGGAATGGGACAGCTCCCCAGGGTCAAGGATCAGACAGCTCCCCGGGGTCAAGGATCAGACAGCTCTCCAGGGTCAAGGTTCAGACAGCTCTCAGGGTCAAGGATGAGGACAGCTTCCCGGGGTCAAGGATCAGACAGCTCCCCAAGGTCAAGGATTGGGACCTCCCCAGGGTCAAGGATCAGACAGCTCCCCAGGGTCAAGGATAGGGACCTCCCCAGGGTCAAGGATCAGACAGCTTCCAGGGTCAAGGATAGGGACTTCCCCAGGGTCTAGGATCAGACAGCTCCCCAGGATCAAGGATAGGGACCTCCCCAGGGTCAAGGATTGGACTGCTCCCCGGGGTCAATCATCGGACTGCTCCCCGGGGTCAAGGATCAGACTGCTCCCCAGGGTCAAGGATTGGGACAGCTTCCCGGGGTCAACGATCAGACAGCTCCCCAGGATCAAGGATCACACTGCTCTCCGGGGTCAAGGATCGGACTGCTCCACGGGGTCAAGGATCAGACTGCTCCCCGGGGTTGAGGATCAGACTGCTCCCCGGGGTCAAGGATCAGATAGCTCCCCGGGGTCAAGGATCAGACAGCTCCCCGGGGTCAAGGATCAGACAGCTCCCCAGGGTCAAGGATCAGACTGCTCCCCGGGGTCAAGGATCACACAGCTCCCAGGGGTCAAGGATCAGACGGCTCCCCAGGGTCAAGGATCAGACAGCTACCCAGGATCAAGGATCAGACTGCTCCCCGGGGTCAAGGATCAGACAGCTCCTAGGGGCCAAGGATCAGACAGCTCCCCGGGGTCAAGGGTCAGACTACTCCCCAGGGTCAAAGATCAGACTGCTCCCCGGGGTCAAGGATCAGATTGCTACTTGGGGTCAAGGATCAGACTGCTCCCCGGGGTCAAGGATCAGGCTGCTCCCCAGCGTCAAGGATCAGACTGCTCCCCGGGGTCAAGGATCAGACTGCTACCTGGGGTCAAGGATCAGACTGCTCCCCAGGGTCAAGGATCAGACTGCTCCCTGGGATCAAGGATCAGACTGCTCCGCAAGGTCAAGGGTCAGACTGCTACCCGGGGTCAAGGATCAGATTGCTCCCGGGTTCAAGGATCAGGCTGCTCCCCAGGATCAAGGATCAGATTGCTCCCCGGGGTCAAGGATCAGACTGCTCCCCAGGATCAAAGATCAGACAGCTCCCCAGGGTCAAGGATTAGACAGCTCCCCAGGGTCAAGGATAGGGACCTCCCCAGGTTCAAGGATCAGACAGCTCCCCAGGGTCAAGGATAGGGACCTCACCAGGGTCAAGGATCAGACAGCTCCCCAGGGTCAAGGATGAGGACAGCTTCCCGGGGTCAAGGATCAGACAGCTCCCCAGGGTCAAGGATAGGGACCTCACCAGGGTCAAGGATCAGACTGCACCCCAGGGTCAAGGATCAGACAGCTCCCCAGGGTCAAGGATCAGACAGCTCCCAGGGGCCAAGGATCAGACAGCTCCCCGGGGTCAAGGAGATGACTGCTCCCCAGGGTCAAGGATCAGATTGCTCCCTGGGGTCAAGGATCAGACTGCTCCCCGGGGTCAAGGATCAGGCTGCTCCCCAGGGTCAAGGATCAGGCAGCTCCCCGGGGTCAAGAATCAGATTGCTCCCCGGGGTCAAGGATCAGACTGCTCCCCAGGGTCAAGGATCAGACTCCCCCCGGGGTCAAGGATCAGACTGCCCCCCGTGGTCAAGGATCAGACTGCCCCCCGTGGTCAAGGATTGGGACAGCTCCCAGGGGTCAAGGATCAGACTGCTCCCCGGGGTCAAGGATCAGACTGCTCCCCGGGGTCAAGGATAAGACTGCCCCCCAGGGTCAAGGATCGGACTGCTCCCCAGGGTCAAGGATCAGACACCCCCCAGGGTCAAGAATCAGACTGCTCCCCGGGGTCAAGAATTGGGACAGCTCCCCGGGGTCAAGGATCAGACTGCTCCCCGGGGTCAAGAATTGGAACTGCTCCCCGGGGTCAAGGATCAGACTGCTCCCCGGGGTCAAGGATTGGGACAGCTCCCCAGGGTCAAGAATTGGGACAGCTCCCTGGGCTCAAGGATTGGACTGCTCCCCAGAGTCAAAGGTTGGGACAGCTCCCCGGGGTCAAGGAATGGGACAGCTCCTCAGGGTCAAGGATCAGACTGGTCCCCGGGGTCAAGGATCGGACTGCTCCCCAGGGTCAAAGGCTGGGACAGCTCCCCGGGATCAAGGAATGGGACAGCTCCCCAGGGTCAAGGATCAGACTGCTCCCCGGGGTCAAGGATCAGACAGCTCTCCAGGGTCAAGGATCAGACAGCACCCCAGGGTCAAGGATCAGACTGCTCCCCAGGGTCAAGGTTCGGACAGCTCCCCAGGGTCAAGGATAAGACTGCCCCCTAGGGTCAAGGATCACACTGCTCCCCGGGGTCAAGAATTGGGACAGCTCCCCGGGGTCAAGGATCAGACTGCTCCCCGGGGTCAAGGATTGGGACAGCTCCCCAGGGTCAAGGATCAGACTGCCCCCCAGGGTCAAGGATCAGTGTGCTCCCCCGGGTCATGAATTGGGAGAGCTCCCGGGGTCAAGAATCAGACAGCTCCCCAGGGTCAAGCATTGAGACAGCTCCCCAGGGTCCAGGATCAGACTGCTCCCCGGGGTCAAGGATTGGGACAGCACCCCAGGGTCAAGAATTGGGACAGCTCCCTGGGCTCAAGGATCGGACTGCTCCCCAGGGTCAAAGGTTAAGACAGCTCCCCCGGGTCAAGGATCAGACTGCTCTCCAGGGTCAAGGATCAGACAGCTCCCCAGGGTCAATGATGAGGACAGCTTCCCGGGGTCAAGGATCAGACAGCTCCCCAAGGTCAAGGATAGGGACCTCCCCAGGGTCAAGGATCAGACAGCTCCCCAGGGTCAAGGATAGGGACCTCCCCAGGGTCTAGGATCAGACAGCTCCCCAGGGTCAAGGATAGGGACCTCCCCAGGATCAAGGATCGGACTGCTCCCCGGGGTCAAGGATCGGACTGCTCCCGGGGTCAAGGATCAGACTGCTCCACAGGGTCAAGGATTGGGACAGCTTCCCGGGGTCAACGATCAGACAGCTCCCCAGGGTCAAGGATCACACTGCTCTCCGGGGTCAAGGATCAGACTGCTTCACGGGGTCAAGAATCAGACTGCTCCCTGGGGTCGAGGATCAGACTGCTCCCCGGGGTCAAGGATCAGATAGCTCCCCGGGGTCAAGGATCAGACTGCTCCCCGGGGTCAAGGATCAGACTGCTCCCCGGGGTCAACAATTGGGACAGCTCCCCGGGGTCAAGGATCAGACTGCTCCCCGGGTTCAAGAATTGGGACTGCTCCCCCGGGTCAAGGTTCAGACTGCTCCCCAGGGTCAAGGATCAGACTGCTCCCCGGGGTCAAGGATCAGACAGCTGCCAGGGGCCAAGGATCAGACAGCTCCCCGGGGTCAAGGATCAGACTACTCCCCAAGGTCAAAGATCAGACTGCTCCCCGGGGTCAAGGATCAGACTGCTCCCCAGGGTCAAGGATCAGATTGCTCCCTGGGGTCAAGGATCAGACTGCTCCCCGGGGTCAAGGATCAGGCTGCTCCCCAGGGTCAAGGATCAGGCAGCTCCCAGGGGTCAAGAATCAGATTGCTCCCCGGGGTCAAGGATCAGACTGCTCCCCAGGGTCAAGGATCAGATTCCCCCCCGGTGTCAAGGATCAGACAGCCCCCCGGGGTCAAGGATCAGACTGCCCCCCATGGTCAAGGATTGGGACAGCTCCCAGGGGTCAAGGATCAGACTGCTCCCCGGGGTCAAGGATCAGACTGCTCCCCGGGGTCAAGGATAAGAGTGCCCCCCAGGGTCAAGGATCGGACTGCTCCCCGGGGTCAAGGATCAGACAGCTCCCCAGGATCAAGGATCGGACTGCTCCGCGGGGTCAAGAATTGGGACAGCTCCCCGGAGTCAAGCATTGAGACAGCTCCCCAGGGTCCAGGATCAGACTGCTCCCCGGGGTCAAGGATTGGGACAGCTCTCCAGGGTCAAGAATTGGGACAGCTCTCTGGGCTCAAGGATTGGACTGCTCCCCAGAGTCAAAGGTTGGGACAGCTCCCCGGGGTCAAGGAATGGGACAGCTCCTCAGGGTCAAGGATCAGACTGGTTCCCGGGGTCAAGGATCGGACTGCTCCCCAGGGTCAAAGGCTGGGACAGCTCCCCGGGATCAAGGAATGGGACAGCTCCCCAGGGTCAAGGATCAGACTGCTCCCCAGGGTCAAGGATTGGGACAGCTCCCCAGGGTCAAGGATGAGGACTGCTCCCTGGGGTCAAGGATCAGACAGCCCCCCGGGGTCAAGGATCAGACTGCTCCCCAGGGTCAAGGTTCGGACAGCTCCCCAGGGTCAATAATTGGGACAGCTCCCCGGGGTCAAAGATCAGACTGCTCCCCGGGGTCAAGAATTGGGACTGCTCCCCGGGGTCAAGGATCAGACAGCTCCCCAGGATCAAGCATTGAGACAGCTCCCCAGGGTCCAGGATCAGACTGCTCTCCAGGGTCAAGGATCAGACAGCTCCCCAGGGTCAAGGATGAGGACAGCTTCCCGGGGTCAAGGATCAGACAGCTCCCCAAGGTCAAGGATAGGGACCTCCCCAGGGTCAAGGATCAGACAGCTCCCCAGGGTCAAGGATAGGGACCTCCCCAGGGTCTAGGATCAGACAGCTCCCCAGGGTCAAGGATAGGGACCTCCCCAGGATCAAGGATCAGACTGCTCCCCGGGGTCAAGGATCAGACTGCTCCCCGGGGTCAAGGATCAGACTGCACCCCAGGGTCAAGGATTGGGACAGCTTCCCGGGGTCAATGATCAGACAGCTCCCCAGGGTCAAGGATCACACTGCTCTCCGGGGTCAAGGATCAGACTGCTCCACGGGGTCAAGAATCAGACTGCTCACCGGGGTCAAGGATTGGGACAGCACCCCGGGGTCAAGGATCAGATTGCTCCCCGGGGTCAAGGATCAGACAGCTCTCCAGGGTCAAGGATCAGACTGCTCCCCAGGGTCAAGGATCAGATTGCTCCCCAGGTCAAGGATCAGACTGCCCCCCAGGGTCAAGGATCAATTTCTCCCCGGGGTCAAGGATCAGACAGCTCCCCAGGGTCAAGGATAGGGACCTCCCCAGGGTCAAGGATCGGACTGCTCCCCGGGATCAAGGATCGGACTGCTCCCTGGGGTCAAGGATCAGACTGCTCCACGGGGTCAAGAATCAGACTGCTCACCGGGGTCAAGGATTGGGACAGCTTCCCGGGGTCAACGATCAGACAGCTCCCCAGGGTCAAGGATCACACTGCTCTCCGGGGTCAAGGATCAGACTGCTCCCCGGGGTCAAGGATCAGACTGCTCCCCGGGTTCGAGGATCAGACTGCTCCCCGGGGTCAATGATCAGACAGTTCCCAGGGGCCAAGGATCAGACAGCTCCCCAGGGTCAAGGATCAGACTGCTCCCCAGGGTCAAGGATCAGACAGCTCCCAGGGGCCAAGGATCAGACAGCTCCCCGGGGTCAAGGATCAGACTACCCCCCAGGGTCAAAGATGAGACTGCTCCCAGGGGTCAAGGATCAGACTGCTACCCGGGGTCAAGGATCAGACTGCTCCCCAGGGTCAAGGATCAGACTCCCCCCCAGGGTCAAGGATCAGACAGCTCCACAGGGTCAAAGATCAGACAGCTCCCCAGGGTCAAGGATCAGACATCTCCCCAGGGTCAAGGATCAGACTGCTACCCGGGGTCAAGGATCAGACTGCTCCCCAGGGTCAAGGATCAGACTCCCCCCCGGGGTCAAGGATCAGACAGCCCCTCGGGGTCAAGGATCAGACTGCTCTCCATGGTCAAGGATTGGGACAGCTCCCAGGGGTCAAGGATCAGACTGCCCCCCAGGGTCAAGGATCAGACTGCTCCCCGGGGACAAGGATTGGGACAGCTCCCCAGGGTCAAGGATCAGACTGCTCCCCGGGGTCAAGGATCAGACAGCTCCCCAGGGTCAAGGATCAGACAGCTCCCCAGGGTCAAGGATCAGACAGCTCCCAGGAGTCAAGGATCAGACTGCTCCCCGGAGTCAAGGATCAGACAGCTCCGAGGGGCCAAGGATCAGACAGCTCCCCGGGGTCAAGGATCAGACTACTCCCCAGGGTCAAAGATCGGATTGCTCCCCAGGGTCAAGAATCAGACTGCTCCCCGGGGACAAGGATCAGGCTGCTCCCCGGGGTCAAGGGGCAGACTGCTCCCCGGGGTCAAGGATTGGGACAGCTCCCCAGGGTCAAGGATCAGACTGCACCCCAGGGTCAAGGATCGGACTGCTCCCCTGGGTCAAGAATTGGGACAGCTCCCAGGGTCAAGGATCAGACTGCCCCCCCCAGGGTCAAGGATCAGACAGCTCCCCAGCGTCAAGGATCAGACAGCTCCCCAGGATCAAGGATCGGACGGCTCCCTGGGGTCAAGGATCAGACAGCTCCCCGGGGTCAAGCATTGAGACAGCTCCCCAGGGTCCAGGATCAGACTGCTCCCCGGGGTCAAGGATTGGGACAGCTCACCAGGGTCAAGAATTGGGACAGCTCCCCGGGCTCAAGGATCGGACTGCTCCCCAGGGTCAAAGGTTGGGACAGCTCCCCGGGGTCAAGGAATGGGACAGCTCCTCAGGATCAAGGATCAGACTGGTCCCCGGGCTCAAGGATCGGACTGCTTCCCAGGGTCAAAGGCTGGGACAGCTCCCCGGGATCAAGGAATGGGGCAGCTCCCCAGGGTAAAGGATCAGACTGCTCCCCGGGGTCAAGGATGAGACTGCTCACCGGGGTCAAGGATCAGACTGCTCCCCAGGGTCAAGGATGAGGACAGCTTCCCAGGGTCAAGGATTGGAACAGCTCCCCAGGGTAAAGGATAGGGACCTCGCCAGGGTCAAGGATCAGACAGCTCCCAAGGTCAAAGATTGGGACCTCCCCAGGGTCAAGGAATGGGACAGCTCCTCAGGGTTAAGGACCAGACTGATCCCCGGGGTCAAGGATCGGACTGCTTCCCAGGGTCAAAGGCTGGGACAGCTCCCCGGGATCAAGGAATGGGACAGCTCCCCAGGGTCAAGGATCAGATTGCTCCACGGGGTCAAGGATCAGACTGCTCACCGGGGTCAAGGATCAGACTGCTCACCGGGGTCAAGGATTGGGACAGCACCCCGGGGTCAAGGATCAGATTGCTCCCCGGGGTCAAGGATCAGACAGCTCTCCAGGGTCAAGGTTCAGACTGCTCCTCAGGGTCAAGGATCAGATTGCTCCCAAGGGTCAAGGAACAGACTGCCCCCCAGCCTCAAGGATCAGATTTCTCCCCAGGGTCAAGGATCAGACAGCTCCCCAGGGTCAATGATAGGGACCTCCCCAGGGTCAAGGATCAGACTGCTCCCCAGGGTCAAGGATCGGACTGCTCCCCGGGGTCAAGGATCGGACTGCTCCCCGGGGTCAAGGATCAGACTGCTCCCCAAGGCCAAGGATTGGAACAGTTTCCCGGGGTCAATGATCAGACAGCTCACCATGGTCAAGGATCACACTGCTCTCCGGGCCAAGGATCAGACTGCTCCCCGGGGTCAAGGATCAGACTGCTCCCAGGGGTCAAGGATCAGACTGCTCCCCGGGGTCAAGGATCAGACAGCTCCCCAGGGTCAAGGATCAGACTGTTCCCCGGGGTCAAGGATCAGACTGCTCCCCGGGGTCAAGGATCAGACAGCTCCCAGGGGTCAAGGATCAGACAGCTCCCCGGGGCCAAGGAAAGGGACCTCCCCAGGGTCAAGGATCAGACAGCTCCCCGGGGTCAAGGATAGGGACCTCCCCAGGGTCAAGGATCAGACAGCTCTCCAGGGTCAAGGATAGGGACCTCCCCAGGGTCAAGGATCAGACAGCTCCCCAGGGTCAAGGACCAGACTGCTCCCCAGGGTCAAGGATCGGACTGCTCCCCGGGGTCAAGGATCAGACAGCTCCCCGGGGTCAAGGATCAGACAGCTCCCAGGGGTCAAGGATCAGATTGCTCCCCGGGGTCAAGGATCAGACTGCTCCCCAGGGTCAAGGATCAGACTCCCCCCCGGGGTCAAGGATCAGACAGCCCCCCGGGGTCAAGGATCAGACTGCTCCCCGGGGTCAAGGATTGGGACAGCTCCCCAGGGTCAAGGATAAGACTGCTCCCCAGGGTCAAGGATCGGACTGCTCCCCAGGGTCAAAGATCAGACAGCCCCCCAGGGTCAAGGATTAGACTGCTCCCCGGGGTCAAGGATTGGGACAGCTCCCCGGGGTCAAGGATCAGACTGCTCCCCAAGGTCAAGGATAGGGACCTCCCCAGGATCAAGGATCAGACTGCTCCGCGGGGTCAAGGATCGGACTGCTCCCCGGGGTCAAGGATCAGACTGCTCCCCAGGGTCAAGGATTGGGACAGCTTCCCGGGGTCAACGATCAGACTGCTCCACGGGGTCAAGGATCAGACTGCTCCCCGGGGTCGAGGATCAGACTGCTCCCCGGAGTCAAGGATCAGATAGCTCCCCGGGGTCAAGGATCAGACTGCTCCCCGGGGTCAAGGATCAGACAGCTCCTAGGGGCCAAGGATCAGACAGCTCCCCATGGTCAAGGATCAGACTGCTCCCCGGGGTCAAGAATTGGGACAGCTCCCTGGGGTCAAGGATCAGACTGCTCCCCGGGGTCAAGAATTGGGACTGCTCCCCGGGGTCAAGGATCAGACTGCTCCCCGGGGTCAAGAATTGGGACAGCTCCCCGGGGTCAAGGAATGGGACAGCTCCTAAGGGTAAAGGATCAGACTGGTCCCCGGGGTCAAGGATCGGACTGCTTCCCAGGGTCAAAGGCGGGGACAGCTCCCCGGGATCAAGGAATGGGACAGCTCCCCAGGGTCAAGGATCAGACTGCTCCCCGGGGTCAAGGATCAGAATGCTCACCGGGGTCAAGGATCAGACTGCTCACCGGGGTCAAGGATTGGGACAGCACCCCGGGGTCAAGGATCAGATTGCTCCCCGGGGTCAAGAATTGGGACTGCTCCCCAGGGTCAAGGATCAGACTGCTCCCCGGGGTCAAGGATTGGGACAGCTCCCCGGGGTCAAGGAATGGGACAGCTCCCCAGGGTCAAGGATCAGACTACTCCCCGGGGTCAAGGATCAGACTGCTCACCGGTGTCAAGGATCAGACTGCTCCCCGGGGTCAAGGATCAGACTGCTCACCGGGGTCAAGGATTGGGACAGCACCCCGGCGTCAAGGATCAGATTGCTCCCCGGGGTCAAGGATCAGACAGCTCTCCAGGGTCAAGGATCAGACTGCTCCCCAGGGTCAAGGATCAGATTGCTCCCCAGGTCAAGGATCAGACTGCCCCCCAGGGTCAAGGATCAGATTTCTCTCCGGGGTCAAGGATCAGACAGCTCCCCAGGGTCAAGGATAGGGACCTCCCCAGGGTCAAGGAGTGGCAATAGGACAGATTTTTGAATGATGACTGCTCCCCAGGGTCAAGGATCGGACTGCTCCCCGGGATCAAGGATCGGACTGCTCCCCGGGGTCAAGGATCAGACTGCTCCCCAGGGTCAAAGATTGGGACAGCTTCCCAGGGTCAACGATCAGACAGCTCCAAAGGGTCAAGGATCACACTGCTCTCCGGGGTCAAGGATCAGACTGCTCCCCGGGGTCAAGGATCAGACAGCTCCCCGGGGTCGAGAATCAGACTGCTCCCCGGGGTCAAGGATCAGACTACTCCCCAGGGTCAAAGATCAGACTGCTCCCCATGGTCAAGGATCAGACAGCTCCCCAGGGTCAAGGTTCAGACAGCTCCCCAGGGTCAAGGATCAGACAGCTCCCCGGGGTCAAGGATCAGACAGCTCCCCAGGGTCAAGGATCAGACAGCTCCCCAGGGTCAAGGATCAGACAGCTCCCAGGGGTCAAAGATCAGACAACTCCCCAGGGTCAAGGATCAGACTACTCCCCAAGGTTAAAGACCAGACTGCTCCCCGGGGTCAAGGATCAGACTGCTCCCCGGAGTCAAGGATCAGATTGCTCCCCGGGGTCAAGGATCAGACTGCTCCCCAGGGTCAAGGATCAGACTCCCCCCGGGGTCAAGGATCAGACAGCCCCCCGGGGTCAAGGATCAGACAGCCCCCCGTGGTCAAGGATTGGGACAGCTCCCAGAGGTCAAGGATCAGACTGCACCCAAGGGTCAAGGATCAGACTGCTCCCCGGGGTCAAGGATTGGGACAGCTCCCCGGGGTCAAGGATCAGACTGCTCCCCGGGGTCAAGGATCAGACTGCTCCCCGGGGTCAAGGATCAGATTGCTGCCCAGGGTCAAGGATCAGACTGCTCCCCGGGGTCAAGAATTGGGACTGCTCCCCAGGGTCAAGGATCAGACAGCTCCCCAGGGTCAATGATAGGGACCTCCCCAGGGTCAAGGACCAGACTGCTCCCCAGGGTCAAGGATCGGACTGCTCCCCGGGGTCAAGGATCAGACTGCTCCCCAGGGTCAAGGATTGGAACAGCTTCCCGGGGTCAACGATCAGACAGCTCCCCAGGGTCAAGGATCACACTGCTCTCCGGGGTCAAGGATCAGACTGCTCCCCGGGGTCAAGGATCAGAATGCTCCCCGGGGTCAAGGATCAGACTGCTCCCCGGGGTCAAGGATCAGACAGCTCCCAGGGGTCAAGGATCAGACAGCTCCCCGGGGTCAAGGATAGGGACCTCCCCAGGGTCAAGTATCAGACAGCTCCCCAGGGTCAAGGATAGGGACCCCTCCAGGGTTAAGGATCAGACAGCTCCCCAGGGTCAAGGATAGGGACCTCCCCAGGGTCAAGGATCAGACAGCTCCCCAGGGACAAGGATAGGGACCTCCCCAGGGTCAAGGATCAGACTGCTCCCCAGGGTCAAGGATCGGACTGCTCCCCGGGGTCAAGGATTGGAACAGCTTCCCGGGTTCAACGATCAGACAGCTCCCCAGGGTCAAGGATCACACTGCTCTCCGGGGTCAAGGATCAGACTGCTCCCCGGGGTCAAGGATCAGAATGCTCCCCGGGGTCAAGGATCAGACTGCTCCCCGGGGTCAAGGATCAGACAGCTCCCCAGGGTCAAGGATCTGACTGTTCCCCGGGGTCAAGGATCAGACTGCTCCCCGGGGTCAAGGATCAGACAGCTCCCAGGGGTCAAGGATCAGACAGCTCCCCGGGGTCAAGGATAGGGACCTCCCCAGGGTCAAGTATCAGACAGCTCCCCGGGGTCAAGAATTGGGACTGCTCCCCAGGGTCAAGGATCAGACAGCTCCCCAGGGTCAATGATAGGGACCTCCCCAGGGTCAAGGACCAGACTGCTCCCCGGGGTCAAGGATCAGACAGCTCCCAGGGTCAAGGATCAGACAGCTCCCCAGGGTCAAGGATCAGACTGTTCCCCGGGGTCAAGGATCAGACTGCTCCCCGGGGTCAAGGATCAGACAGCTCCCAGGGGTCAAGGATCAGACAGCTCCCCGGGGTCAAGGATAGGGACCTCCCCAGGGTCAAGGATCAGACAGCTCCCCAGGGTCAAGGATAGGGACCTCTCCAGGGTTAAGGATCAGACAGCTCCCCAGGGTCAAGGATAGGGACCTCCCCAGGGTCAAGGATCAGACAGCTCCCCAGGGACAAGGATAGGGACCTCTCCAGGGTCAAGGATCAGACTGCTCCCCAGGGTCAAGGATCGGACTGCTCCCCGGGGTCAAGGATCAGACAGCTCCCCGGGGTCAAGGATCAGACAGTTCCCAGGGGTCAAGGTTCAGATTGCTCCCCGGGGTCAAGGATCAGACTGCTCCCCGGGGTCAAGGATTGGGACAGCTCCCCGGGGTCAAGGATCTGACTGCTCCCCAGTGTCACGGATCGGACAGCTCCCCTGGGTCAAGGATCTGACTGCCCCCCAGGGTCAAGGATCGGACTGCTCCCCAGGGTCAAGTATCAGACAGCCCCCCAGGGTCAAGGATCTGACTGCTTCCCGGGGTCAAGAATTGGGACAGCTCCCCGGGGTCAAGGATCAGACTGCTCCCCGGGGTCAAGAATTGGGACTGCTCCCCAGGGTCAAGGATCAGACAGCTCCCCAGGGTCAATGATAGGGACCTCCCCAGGGTCAAGGACCAGACTGCTCCCCAGGGTCAAGGATCGGACTGCTCCCCGGGGTCAAGGATCAGACTGCTCCCCAGGGTCAAGGATTGGAACAGCTTCCCGGGGTCAACGATCAGACAGCTCCCCAGGGTCAAGGATCACACTGCTCTCCGGGGTCAAGGATCAGACTGCTCCCCGGGGTCAAGGATCAGAATGCTCCCCGGGGTCAAGGATCAGACTGCTCCCCGGGGTCAAGGATCAGACAGCTCCCCAGGGTCAAGGATCTGACTGTTCCCCGGGGTCAAGGATCAGACTGCTCCCCGGGGTCAAGGATCAGACAGCTCCCAGGGGTCAAGGATCAGACAGCTCCCCGGGGTCAAGGATAGGGACCTCCCCAGGGTCAAGTATCAGACAGCTCCCCAGGGTCAAGGATAGGGACCCCTCCAGGGTTAAGGATCAGACAGCTCCCCAGGGTCAAGGATAGGGACCTCCCCAGGGTCAAGGATCAGACAGCTCCCCAGGGACAAGGATAGGGACCTCCCCAGGGTCAAGGATCAGACTGCTCCCCAGGGTCAAGGATCGGACTGCTCCCCGGGGTCAAGGATTGGAACAACTTCCCGGGGTCAACGATCAGACAGCTCCCCAGGGTCAAGGATCACACTGCTCTCCGGGGTCAAGGATCAGACTGCTCCCCGGGGTCAAGGATCAGAATGCTCCCCGGGGTCAAGGATCAGACTGCTCCCCGGGGTCAAGGATCAGACAGCTCCCCAGGGTCAAGGATCTGACTGTTCCCCGGGGTCAAGGATCAGACTGCTCCCCGGGGTCAAGGATCAGACAGCTCCCAGGGGTCAAGGATCAGACAGCTCCCCGGGGTCAAGGATAGGGACCTCCCCAGGGTCAAGTATCAGACAGCTCCCCGGGGTCAAGAATTGGGACTGCTCCCCAGGGTCAAGGATCAGACAGCTCCCCAGGGTCAATGATAGGGACCTCCCCAGGGTCAAGGACCAGACTGCTCCCCGGGGTCAAGGATCAGACAGCTCCCAGGGTCAAGGATCAGACAGCTCCCCAGGGTCAAGGATCAGACTGTTCCCCGGGGTCAAGGATCAGACTGCTCCCCGGGGTCAAGGATCAGACAGCTCCCAGGGGTCAAGGATCAGACAGCTCCCCGGGGTCAAGGATAGGGACCTCCCCAGGGTCAAGGATCAGACAGCTCCCCAGGGTCAAGGATAGGGACCTCTCCAGGGTTAAGGATCAGACAGCTCCCCAGGGTCAAGGATAGGGACCTCCCCAGGGTCAAGGATCAGACAGCTCCCCAGGGACAAGGATAGGGACCTCTCCAGGGTCAAGGATCAGACTGCTCCCCAGGGTCAAGGATCGGACTGCTCCCCGGGGTCAAGGATCAGACAGCTCCCCGGGGTCAAGGATCAGACAGTTCCCAGGGGTCAAGGTTCAGATTGCTCCCCGGGGTCAAGGATCAGACTGCTCCCCGGGGTCAAGGATTGGGACAGCTCCCCGGGGTCAAGGATCTGACTGCACCCCAGTGTCACGGATCGGACAGCTCCCCTGGGTCAAGGATCTGACTGACCCCCAGGGTCAAGGATCGGACTGCTCCCCAGGGTCAAGTATCAGACAGCCCCCCAGGGTCAAGGATCTGACTGCTTCCCGGGGTCAAGAATTGGGACAGCTCCCCGGGGTCAAGGATCAGACTGCTCCCCGGGGTCAAGAATTGGGACTGCTCCCCAGGGTCAAGGATCAGACAGCTCCCCAGGGTCAATGATAGGGACCTCCCCAGGGTCAAGGACCAGACTGCTCCCCAGGGTCAAGGATCGGACTGCTCCCCGGGGTCAAGGATCAGACTGCTCCCCAGGGTCAAGGATTGGAACAGCTTCCCGGGGTCAACGATCAGACAGCTCCCCAGGGTCAAGGATCACACTGCTCTCCGGGGTCAAGGATCAGACTGCTCCCCGGGGTCAAGGATCAGAATGCTCCCCGGGGTCAAGGATCAGACTGCTCCCCGGGGTCAAGGATCAGACAGCTCCCCAGGGTCAAGGATCTGACTGTTCCCCGGGGTCAAGGATCAGACTGCTCCCCGGGGTCAAGGATCAGACAGCTCCCAGGGGTCAAGGATCAGACAGCTCCCCGGGGTCAAGGATAGGGACCTCCCCAGGGTCAAGTATCAGACAGCTCCCCAGGGTCAAGGATAGGGACCCCTCCAGGGTTAAGGATCAGACAGCTCCCCAGGGTCAAGGATAGGGACCTCCCCAGGGTCAAGGATCAGACAGCTCCCCAGGGACAAGGATAGGGACCTCCCCAGGGTCAAGGATCAGACTGCTCCCCAGGGTCAAGGATCGGACTGCTCCCCGGGGTCAAGGATTGGAACAGCTTCCCGGGGTCAACGATCAGACAGCTCCCCAGGGTCAAGGATCACACTGCTCTCCGGGGTCAAGGATCAGACTGCTCCCCGGGGTCAAGGATCAGAATGCTCCCCGGGGTCAAGGATCAGACTGCTCCCCGGGGTCAAGGATCAGACAGCTCCCCAGGGTCAAGGATCTGACTGTTCCCCGGGGTCAGGGATCAGACTGCTCCCCGGGGTCAAGGATCAGACAGCTCCCAGGGGTCAAGGATCAGACAGCTCCCCGGGGTCAAGGATAGGGACCTCCCCAGGGTCAAGTATCAGACAGCTCCCCAGGGTCAAGGATAGGGACCCCTCCAGGGTTAAGGATCAGACAGCTCCCCAGGGTCAAGGATAGGGACCTCCCCAGGGTCAAGGATCAGACAGCTCCCCAGGGACAAGGATAGGGACCTCCCCAGGGTCAAGGATCAGACTGCTCCCCAGGGTCAAGGATCGGACTGCTCCCCGGGGTCAAGGATCAGACAGCTCCCCGGGGTCAAGTATCAGACAGTTCCCAGGGGTCAAGGATCAGATTGCTCCCCGGGGTCAAGGATCAGACTGCCCCCCGGGGTCAAGGATTGGGACAGCTCCCCGTGGTCAATGATCAGACTGCCCCCCAGGGGTCAAGGATCAGACTGCTCCCCGGGGTCAAGGATTGGGACAGCTCCCCGGGGTCAAGGGTCAGACTGCTCCCCAGTGTCACGGATCGGAAAGCTCCCCAGGGTCAAGGATAAGACTGCCCCCCAGGGTCAAGGATCGGACTGCTCCCCAGGGTCAAGTATCAGACAGCCCCCCAGGGTCAAGGATCAGACTGCTCCCCTGTGTCAAGGATTGGGACAGCTCCCCAGGGTCAAGGATCAGACTGCCCCCCAGGGTCAAGGATCGGACTGCTCCCCTGGGTCAAGAATTGAGACAGCTCCCAAGGTCAAGGATCGGACTGCTCCTGTGGGTCAAGGATCGGACGGCTCACCAGAATCTGACCTCCCTCCAGCAAAACTCGGGGATTAGCCCCCCCTCCAGGTTCAAGGATCGAATGGCTCCCCAGAATCGGACCTCCCCCACCACTCCCAGCGTCGGGGCTCGCACCTACCTGGGTTTGCGGCCTCTTGTCCAGTAATCCCCGTCTGATTGGAAACTGGCCCATCAATCAGGCTGACTTCAGGGCGGGGAACCTGTATGTGACGTCACATGCACACTGTGGCGTTAAAACTCTAGCAGGCCTCCCCACTCCCAGCGGGTCTCCAGGTAAAAATTCTGGCCTAGTTCTCCAATTAACATCTGTCACTTTGATAAGCATAAAAACCCTTTTGAACACACTCTCTCCTCCATTTTGATTTTTTTTAATGGAATTTTATTTGATGAGGAAGTGCTAATAAATAATAAAGAGAGAACTTGCATTTATATAGTGCCTTTCACGGCATCAGTACTTGTGAAAAGTGGTCACTCTTGTAATGCAGGAATCGCAGCAGTCAATATGCGCACAGCAAGCTCCCACAAACATCAATGTAATTTTCTTTTAAACTGATGATGTTTGAGGGATAAATATTGACCAGGGCACCAGGGAGAATTCCCCTGATCTCCTTCAAATAGTGCCATGGGATCTTTGACTTCCACCTGAGCGGGCAGACTCGGTTTAACATCTCATCTGAAAGACGGCAGCTCCGACACTGCAGCCTCTGGAGTGGGACCTTCCACCTCAGAGGAGCGAGTGCTGTCACTGAGCCATGGCTGACACCTCAAGTGCTCATATCTAGACCTAATAACCTAAATTTGCAAGATTATCAACAAACAAAACACACTGGCTATATACAATTGCTGCTCCTGAAACTTGCAATTCTGAAGTGCTTCAAGCCAGGTTTCAGGTCTTGGCCTTCCAGGTTAGATGGTTATTCAAGTCGAATGTGCTTCATTGTGCTCTAACATTCTACCTGTATAATAAATTTTTTTTCTTCTTCAGCATGGAAATCCCACAGCAAAACACACAAACAAGAACATCTTGAAGTCGATCCAAAGATTACAATTAAAATAAATTAATATCCAAAATTATGCTTCTGTTGCAATCCCAGGTGTAACATAAAATCTGATCTTCAGCTCACTACAGTTCCTATTGCAGTAACACTTTATGTCAGATGCTGTCCAACATTTAGCCTGTAGTGGACATCAGCGCATGCAGGAAGGTTATTCAGCTGACTTCAAAGCAGATGTTATAATTATCTATAATCGCGCAGAGGTCTCTGCTCTCAGAGTTGCTGCTAATCTGTTAAAATACAATTTTCTGCAAGGGCAATCCTCAATTTGACAATATTTTGTGCCAAAAAAAGGGATCAAGGGAGTGGTTCCCATGCGGTTATGACTTTGACAAGAAGTGCCTTTTAGCAGGTCGGTAAAAAACACTGAAGTGAATCTGTGTAGGTAGGTTTCCAGATGGTGCTGATTGATAATGTGATAAAGTGTCCTGGTTCTCGAGTGCAGCAGGATCAGTGTCAGTACTGTTTGTAAATGCTTATGCGTTAAAGGTCTTGAACACACCCAGCAACAGTAAAACACAATGGTGATGCATCCCGCTAGAGTTTCAGTGAGTGAAGCACTGTAATTGCAACCTTCAGAGGGGCACAAATACAAGTATGGGGACATGACAGTTGCAATAGAAAGGTAAAAATAACATTGCAGAAGAGCTGCAATTGTAAGTGGGAAACTCATTGATGGAGTTAATCATAATCAACCACAATTAATTAATTAAATCATAGTCAACCACAATTAATTAAATCATAATTAATCACTGCTTCAATGCTGAGGTCCCAAGAGGGTATTGTTCCAAATTAATATTCATTAGAAAATGTCTTATTCTGGTTTTGTTTATCAGTGGATTTATAATATGATTTCTAACAGTAACTAACTTAGCAAAGTATGGCAATGCTCGAAAATAACACATTTTAAAATTATTTCTTTATTTTATCTTCTCCCCTTCCGTGCTCCTTTTCATTAAAAGGTCATTTCTAACATGCTTTTCTGTGCTTGAAAATTTGAGGCAGTGAGTGCTGGCAATGAGAGATATTCCACTTTTACCAAGTATCCGATTAAATCAAGGTCAGAGAACACAGGTCAGATGTGGGATAGGGTTCCTCTACTTTATCCAAGAAATCTTTGCAATTCTCTACCCCAGAGGGCTATGGAGGCTCAGTCTTTGCATATATTCAAGACCGAGATCGATAGATTTTTGAATATTAAGGGTATCAAGGGATATGGGGAAAGTGCAGGAAAGTGGAGTTGAGATAAAAGATCAGCCATGATCTTATTGAATGGCAGAGCAGGCTCGAGGGGCTGAATGGCCTACTCCTGCTCCTATTTCTTATGTTCTTATCTGACTGCACCCTTACCTCAGAAAAGCCCTTTTTACTGCACCTCTATCAAATTCCTATTTTATGAGTAAATTTGCCAATGATAAACTACAAACAATTTTATACCCACCAGGAAGGAGACGGAAATTGCCACGACCTCATTTTACATATAACTATTAGAGACGATTCTTTCATGCCATTAGTCCATGGTCTGGCCCCAGAGGTGACTATTTTAGATCATCCTCCTGGCAATAGTTCCTTGACCAATGTTGCTCATGTGCCTGTCACTGAGATGTGCAAGGGAGACTGGGAACTCGAGGGAGGCTGGTAAACACCCTCTGATCTTCACTTGGATACTTCCAGGTGATGGCATAGCTAAGATCAAGAACTTTCTCCTTGCCCCGTGAGAAGTGCTCGGTGCAATCCCGCATCTATAGATGTTGACAACTCACAGCTGTGCAGCACAGAAAACTGGACCACCAAGATATTACACCACTGCAAATGACCAGTATAAGCCAAAATTGACAAGAATTTCACATCACAGTGATGGTTTCTCTGTACTGCTGAGCTACCAGATATGGTTGGTTCTACTTTGCACTAGTATTTTCCTCACTGCCAGCATTCCATTCCACACATTAATCATGTTTTCTCTGAAGAACTTCCCAATATCAATGCTAAATATGCCTTTTGCTAAACCGAATCTATTTAAATTTAATCTGAAGTGGTTATGAATTATCTTTTCCTATACTGTTATATATACTTTAATGAGGACTGACCTTAGTCACCACCTTTGGAAAGAAAGAATGACAGATTTACATTTATATAGCGCCTTTCACGACCATCAGACATCTCAAAACGCTTTACAGCCTATGAAGTACTTTGGAAGTGTAGTCACTGTTGTAATATGGGAAATGTGACTGCCAATTTGTGCACAGCAAGCAAACAGCAATATGATAATGACCAGATAATCTGTTTTTGTTATGTTGGTCGAGGGATAAATATTGGCCAGGACACCAGATATAACTCCCTTGCTCTTCTTAGAAATAGTGTCATGGGATCTTTTACGTGAGAGGGCAGACGGGGCCTCAGTTTAGCATCTCATCCAAAAGATGACACCTCTGACAGTGCAGCACTCCTTCAGCACTGCACTAGAGTGTTAGCCTAGATTTATGTGCTCAAGTCCCTGAAGTGGGACTTGAACCCACAACTTTCTGACTCAGAGACGCGTGTGAGACCCAATGAGCCACAACTGAAAAGCCCAGGTGCCTGCAGTCTAACCTGATAACTCAGTCCTTTGATATGAAGACTCTTTCTTGTGGCTCTTCTCTTCACTCCCACTAGGGCTTTATGGGCTGAAATTGCCCCTTCCCTTAAGACCTGTTACTGCCACACTGCAGCGTTCAATGGCCGTCGATTTTTCGTGGAATAGCCGCCATTTTGAAAATTTTGCTCCTGCGGTATCCCGGCAGTGACCCTCTCCCTCCACTACCGCTCCGCTACTGCCGATCTGTCCTAAGTGCTTCATCAGAGCGCACGCCGCCAATGTTCCCCTCTGATCGCGAAACTCCGCCAAGAAAATCTTGTTGCTGTGGCTCGGTGCCACCAGCAACTTTTTCTGCCGGTGCACTGTGCTTGGAGTACTTGCAAAATGGTCATGCGGCTGCCATTAAAGGGGAGGGCGCACTGCCGCATCTGCCATCTTTTTTTTTGTTGGCCGACTGCCCTGTAGTGTGCAAATTTCCGCTCTCCGCCGCACATCTGCCCCCCATTATGACCGACTTCCGGTCTGTTGGAGAAAAAAAAGCCAAAGGGCGGAATTTCGCTCAAGAGGTCACCGCATCAACCACGCTGGTAAAAACACTCAAACACGGTAGGTGTGCCGCGTTTCCAGCAGTGGGCAATTTCGGCCCCTAATGTCTCCGATACATCTTGATGACCAAAACGGAACACAGTACTCGAGTCTGTCAAGTACTCTGTACAGCTTAAGTGCTTTGGTTATATAATTCAGCATTCTATTTGCTTTACTGATTCTGCCTTTGAAAACTGGTGATTAAAAAGAGGAATAAATCAATTTTTTTTAACTTTTTTGAACCGTGGCACAAATTTATCATGGTGATCATTTCCTCTTGTAGGGAAGACAGTGATTATTTGTATAATCGACCTCTAGTTTGAAAAGTGATAATCTAATACTGCTTTCCTTATTATTTATTACTTTGGAACTCACTGCTAGCCAAAAAGTGAATTTCTATTTAGCCAACTTAATTTCTGTTTTACTAATTCAACTGACAATGGATTAACCTCAAGAAATTAGAAGGAATATCCATAGGTGCATTCATTGCTTCACAACTCCCCAGTATTTTTCCTAAACCTTGCTCCACAACTGCTCGATATTTCTCACTCTTACAGTTCCCTGATACTCACTGTATTTACTATATTTAAAACGTGGCTTTCTAAAATTATCCAGTTGCAAATGTTTCTGCTTAAGGGAATCAGAACATCCTGAATCCAGTTCCTTTCAGCGGATAAGCTTTGCACTTTTAGACAAGCTGGGCCAGAAATGTACACAGTACATAGTCACAATCGAGCTAATGTTCACAAGCTAGGGTAATGTTCTTTTTCACTGCTTGTATTAATGCATATTTATCCCCCATAGTGATCACTGGAGTCAACAGGTTTCCTTCAATACAGACCAAAATGTTTGTGCAGATATGGAAATATGCAAGGTAACAAACATGGAGGATGTATGAAATGTTTCGGAAACATGAAAATGTGAATACACAACAAACATCATCCACTGATACAGATGGGAAATAAAAAGATTTGGGGTTTGGGGATAATCAACCCAATCTCTGAAAGTATCGAGTCAATGTTGAGCGATTCTGAAAATTGCTCATTGGTAAGTATTTAGTGGATATTTGATGACAAGTCAAAACTGTTCATTTTAGCTCTTTATAATTTATTGGCAAGGCCACAGAAGTTCAAAGTAGTCCGACAAAAGGACATCAATAAAGAGAACAGCTACAGGGATGATTTCTGGGGTCAGTGACCTAATTTGAAAATAGACATACAGGATGAACAAAATCAGAAATCGGAGGATAGATTGATCGAGAACATGATCCCAGATTTCTAAATGCTGATGGGCATTGATAATGTATATTTAAGCAAGCTATTTAATTTAAACTGTGTTTGCAGGATTATGTAACAGTGGTAGGAAATTAGCATGTCTCAAGCAAGGCTGTAGATTACAAGATTTTAAAAAAAGATACGTGGAATAGAATCCTACCAACAGCAATTAATGCTATGTTGATTAATTCCTTTAAAAAGCTGATGTATATCTAGTTAATAATGAAAGGGATTTTAGGGATAAGTATAGGTGATTAATAAATACAAAAACACAATTGTTCAGGTCCTACAGTTTCTCATATTACAACTGTGACTACATTCCAAAAGTACTTCATTGGCTGTAAAGCGTTTTGAGACTGGTGGTCGTGAAAAATGCTATATGAATGCAAGTCTTTCTTTTTACTGTATTATGGAAACATCAGCTGTTGTTTGCAACTGGACAGGGTTGAATAATGTAATACAATGACTGCAATGTTAGATCACTACCCTGGAGTTTTTACTCTATTACCTGAAAAGGTCAAGTAGAACTTTCTTCTTGAAGTGTTTGCCTATGGCCATTTACTTCCATCGGGCCATTAAATAGTTTGAGGAAAATAGATTCTTGAACTACAGGAGAATCGAAGGTTATGGGGAGCGGACAGGAAAGTGGAGTTGAGGCCAAGATCAGATCAGCCTTGATCTTATTGAATGGCGGAGCAGGCTCGAGGGTCTGCATGACCTACTCCTGCTCCTATTTCTTGTGTTCTTTTTTTCTTATGTAAATGTCGTCCATTGGAAGAGCTGAGCTTGATGAGCCTTTCCCCATTCCTTGTTTTATAGTCTTATGCCATTTTGCCTCATGTTTCAGTTAGCTGGTTATATACTACATCCACACAGAGCATGGAACAGAACAGAACAACATAAAGAGACACTAATTACAGTGGAGGAAACATTATAAGTGGATGAGCTGCTCACTGAGTACCTGGACATCCCGAGAGAGAAGCTTGGTAGAGAATATTAATCACCAGACTATGGCCAGTATCAATATTTAAGCACAGAAACTTTTGTGTGCATTACCCACCCAAAAGAAAGTTAATTAAAACACAAGTTGAGGAAATAGAGTCTGCGTTGTTGGCCCATTTGCTTTGCTTTGGGCAGCACTATAGGTGACAATATCCGAAGAACGACAGATGGATGCATGGGTTTTGATGTGGACCATGGAATTTTTTTTTTTAATTGTTCTTTGGATGTGGGTGAATTTATTGCCCATCCCCAACTGCCCTGAGAAGATGGCAGGGAGACCTCTTCCTGCACTGTTGCAATTCTTAGTGATGGAGCAGGACTTTAACCGAGCAATGAAAGAGGAATGGAGATATGCACGTCCAAGTCAGGATAGTGTGCGATTAAAAGGCATCTCGGTCCTAAATGACTTACCCCTGATCCTAAGACGGTGACCCCTGGTTCTGGACTTCCCCAACATCGGGAACATTCTTCCTGCATCTAATCTGTCTAATCCCATCAGGATTTTATATGTTTTTATGAGATCCCCTCTCATTCTTCTAAATTCCAGTGAATATAAGCCTAGTTGATCCAGTCTTTTTTCAGTCTTTGAGGCTCCTCCATATCCGTCCTCATCTAAATCTATCAACATAACCTTCTATTCCCTTTTCCCTCATATGCTTATCTAGCCTCCCCTTAAATGTGTCTATTCTATTCACCTCAATCACCCCTTGTGTGAGCGAGTTCCATAATCTCACCACTCTCTGGAAACATTTTTTTTTCTGAATTCCCTATTTGATTTTTTGGTGACTTCTTCTTTCGTATGGTATTAGCAAAGCAAATCAAACGTCAAATGATCTTGCAGTTCCAATGATCTTGCAGCTCCTTTCCTTCTGGCAGAGGTCATGAGGCTGGAAGGCCCTGGCAAAGTAAGCTTGGCAAGTTACTGCAGTGCACCATGTGGATTGTACATACTGCAGAGAATTACAGAGCATAGAAAACACAGAAACAGGCCATTCGGCCCAACCAGTCCATGCCGGCATTTATGCTCCACTTGAAACATAGAAACATAGAAAATAGGTGCAGGAGTAGGCCATTCAGCCCTTCGAGCCTGCACCACCATTCAATATGATCATGGCTGATCATGCAACTTCAGTACCCCATTCCTGCTTTCTCTCCATACCCCTTGATCCCTTTAGCTATATATCCCTTTTGAATATATCTGACGAACTGGTCTCAACAACTTTCTGTGGTAGAGAATTCCACAGGTTCACAATTCTCTGAGTGAAGAAGTTTCTCTTCATCTCGGTCCTAAATGGCTTACCCCTGATCCTAAGACGGTGACCCCTGGTTCTGGACTTCCCCAACATCGGGAACATTCTTCCTGCATCTAATCTGTCTAATCCCATCAGGATTTTATATGTTTTTATGAGATCCCCTCTCATTCTTCTAAATTCCAGTGAATATAAGCCTAGTTGATCCAGTCTTTCTTCAGTCTTTGAGGCTCCTCCGTATCCGTCCTCATCTAAATCTATCAACATAACCTTCTATTCCCTTTTCCCTCATATGCTTATCTAGCCTCCCCTTAAATGTGTCTATTCTATTCACCTCAATCACCCCTGTGTGAGCGAGTTCCATAATCTCACCACTCTCTGGAAACATTTTTTTTTCTGAATTCCCTATTTGATTTTTTGGTGACTTCTTCTTTAGTATGGTATTAGCAAAGCAAATCAAACGTCAATATCTAAGTTGGATATCCAGGCCAAAGCTTCTGGTGTAACAGCGTGGATATCTTGTAGGCTGCCTGCAAATTTCCTCTGAGGGCAATGCTCAATGATGTGCTTCAGCATCTTGGTGACTATCTTATTTTGCTGGCCTCTAGTTTTGCTTTTTCCTACAAGTGGAAACACTCTCTCTCTGTATCAACTGTATCAAATTCTTTCATAATTTTGAAGACCTCTATTAGGTCACCCCCTCAGCCTTCTCTTTTTAAGTAGCCATACTGCACTGATGGAGGAGGGGGATGGACATTGAGTTCAGTGGCAGGGATGCCAATCAGGCACATTGCTTAGTTCTGGTAGTGTCAGGTGTTGTTGCAACTACCTCTATCCAGGCAAGTGGCAAGTATTCCATCACACGCTTGACTTGAGCCTTGTAAATGTGGAGAGCCACTGAGGGGTCAGGAGGTGAGCTACATGTCACAGATAACCTGACTCCGTCCTACTTTTGTAACCATGATGTTGAGATGGCTGGTCCAGTTAAGCTTCTGGTCAGTGGTGACCCCCAGGATGTTGATGGCGGGGACTCCATGATGATGGTACCAGTTTAAAATCAGTTCTGTTATTCAATATCAGGTCAGTCCTTTGGTAAATTGAGGCAATCCACAAAGACCATATAAAGGCAGCATTTAGGACTGAGCCATGCAGGAGGGCGGGTATCACTACAGCCTTGTTCACCTTGAAGAATGAGTCAGTTAGTCAGGTTTTAACTGTTGCTGTACAAAGTGTAAATAAAAGGCTGTGAGGAGTGCTCAATATCTGGAATTGTGGACCACTTATATAACCATCCAATCATCTTCATCATAGGCAGTCCCTCGAAATCAAGGAAGACTTGCTTCCATTCTAAAAGTGAGTTCTCAGGTGACTGTACAGTCCAATATAAGAATTACAGTCTCTGTCACAGTGGGATAGACAGTCGTTGGAGGAAAGGGTGTGTGGGGCGTCTGGTTTGCCGCACGCTCCTTCCGCTGCCTGCGTTTGATTTCTGCATGTTCTCAGTGACGAGACTCGAGTTGCTCAACGCCCTCCCGGATGCTTTTCCTCCACTTAGGGCGGTCTTTGACCAGGGACTCGCAGGTGTCAGTGGGGATGTTGCACTTAATCAAGGAGGTTTTGAGTATGTCCTTGAAACATTTATTCTGCATGCCTGGAGCTCGCTTGCCGTGTAGGAGTTCCGAGTAGAGCACTTGCTTTTGTAGTCTGGTGTCGGGCATGCAAACAATGTGGCCCATCTAACGGAGCTGGTCGAGTGTGGTCAGTGCTTCAATGCTGGGGATGTTGGCCTGATTGAGAACACTGACGTTGGTGCGTCTGTCCTCCCAGGGGATCTGCAGGATCTTGCGGAGACATCGTTGGTGGTATTTCTCCAGCGATTTGAGATGTTTACTGTATATGGTCCATGTCTCTGAGCCATACAGGTATTACTACAGTCCTGTAGACCATAAGCTTGGTGCCAGATTTGAGAGCCTGATCTTCGAACACTCTCTTCCTCAGGCGGCCGAAGGCTTCGCTGGCGTACTGAAGACAGTGTTGCACCTCGTTGTCGATGTCTACCCTTGCTGATAATAGGCTCCCGAGGTATGGAAAGTGGTCCACGTTGTCCAGGGCCGCGTCGTGGATCTTGATGACTGGGAGGCAGTGCTGTGTGGCGGGGTCAGGTTGGTGGAGGACCTTTGTCTTACCGATGTTTAGGATAAGGTCCATGCTTTCGTATGCCTCGGTGAAGATGTTGAGGATGACTTGGAGTTCAGCCTCTGAATGTGTGCAGACCCAAGCGTCACCCGCGTACTGTAGTTCGACAACAGAGGATGGGACAGTCTTGGATTTGGCCTGGAGGCGACAAAAGTTGAACAGGTTCCCACTGGTTTTATAGTTTAGTTCCACTCCAGCGGGGAACCATCCAATGGTGCATCAGAGATAAAGGCCTGGATTTTAGCTTGGAGGCGAGTTTGTGCAGGAGGAACATTTTTGAGCTCAGGAAACCAGGAGGAACAGGTTTTCTGAATGTCCTATAGTTTGTAACTGCAGGGCTCCTTTCAATTTGTTGTATGTTGAGTTGCTCCCCACAGGCTGCCTGATTGACAGGCTGGAGGTTTTTCAGGTGGGAAGCATGCTTCACTCGACCGCAGCCTATGAGAGCGGGTAGGTGTAGTAGGTGAATGAGCAAGATCATGGCGGTGGTGGGGAGCAGGGGAGGCAATGTTAACCTCTGACATGACCCCAACCCATCCATTTTTGTGAGTTAAGAATCAGCCCAAAGAATCCAGAAGCTTACTTGCAACATGTACAAACTCAGGAGGCAATTCTAGAAGCATACGGTCAACATTAAAGGCATTAATCCTTGTTAATTACAGCAGTGACAAACACCCAAGTTGAAAGTTGAGTAAAAGCTCAACCAATTGTATGATCAGCATAAGCATAATTTGTACTGGATTCTGTTCTGGAAGGGCAGAAATTTTCTCCAATTGAATATTGGGAAGACGGAAGCCATTGTTTTTGGTCCCCGCCATGAACTCCGTTCCCTAGCTACTAACTCCATCCCTCATCCCAACTTCTGTCTGAGGCTGAACCACATTGTTCACAACCTTGGTGTCATATTTGACCCTGAAATGAGCTTTCGACCACATACCCGCAACATAACTAAGACCGCCTATTTCTAGCTCCGTAACATCACCCATCTCCGCCCTTGACCAGCTCAGCCGCTGCTGAAGCCCTCATCCATGCCTTTGCTATCTATGGTCTTGATTATTCCAATGCACTCCTGGCTGGTCTCCCACATTCTACCCTACGTAAACCAGAAGTGATCCAAAACTCAGTTGCCTGTGTCCTAACTCGCACCAAGTCCCGCTCACCCATCACCCCTGTGCTCGCTGACCTACATTGGCTTCCAGTTAAGCAACACCTCGATTTCAAAATTCTGATCCTTATTTTCAAAGCCCTCCATGGCCTCGCCCTTCCCTATCTCTGTAATCTCCTCCAGCCCCATCACCCTCCTCGAGACATCTGAGCTCCTCTAATTCTGCCCTCCTGAGCACCCCTGATTATAATCGCTTAGCCATTGGTGGCCGTGCATTCTGTTGCCTAGGCCCCAAGCTCTGGAACTCCCTGCCTAAACCTCTCTGCCTCTCTACCTCTCTTTCCTCCTTCAAGACGCTCCTTAAAACATACAGGTACCTCTTTGACCAAACTTTTCTACTTATGCGGCTCAGTGTCAAATTTTTAGCGCATAATTCTCCTGACAAGCGCCATGGGACGTTCCACTACGTTAAAGGGACTATATAAATGCAAGTTATTGTTGTTGTACATTAGTTCTTATATACTATGGAACTGTTGAATAGGTTGTGTAAAAAAGATGTCAAGTGGAAATGGCTGGATTGGAGGAATAAAGACTTTGCAGTATCTGATTCAAGGACTGACAAGAAAGGCTTCAGCACTGGGACTTTTGCATCACCTTTAGTATAATAAATGGCCTGATGCATGTCAGAGGAGAACTTAATATTGAGTGGTAATAGTAGAGTTTGGGGAAATGAATAAGAGCAGATAGGTAGAGACCAATGGTCCCTTTAAGGTGCGCAGCCACGCACCGATCGCGAGGTTCCACTCAGGTCGCTCACCAGCAGCTGCCGCTGGAAGAAATGCGACGCATGCACAGCTGCTGCAAATTTAAAGGGCCTGCATGGGGGAAAGAACATTAGAGGGAACACTGGTGGAGCCTATCTTCATTTCACACTTTTGACTTTACAAATTGATGCTGGCAATATAAGCCTGTGTAACAAACAAGGCTTCCGATGCAATAAAAGTATAGTATAAACAATAATAAGTTCATCTGGAGAATGAAGAATGTATTACTACAGCTATTTTAGAAATTACAATTAAAGCAGCACTATAATTTTTTGATAACATTGAGCTCACAATTACCTTGAGGTTGTGGTTAAGTAAGTTGGGATCCATTAGTCATGGGAGAGATTGATATGTTAAGCCTATTATTCTCACACTCTATAAACTTTTATTACTTACCGTATAGCACTAAGGCTCGATACATTTTCCTTACTGACAAAGGAGCATGCATGGAAAGTTGGCAACATGCAAATCTACCTGTCGACTAAGTGATGGCAAGGAACATAAACACAGTGAAAAGATTTAAGAGCTAGCACATGAATGTAACCATTCATAAAATGTCACATGACGAAACAGAGAGCAAAGCAAGTTCTGAGCAGAGTCACCAGTGAGAAACAAGAGAAAGGATTAAAAGGAGGAGGCAGGGAGGCCGACAAAACAAACATTTCAGGTAAAGTTAAAACGAAAATAGTCCAATTCGAGGCTTGTCCACCTGCAGGTAAGTGCATTGTGTGATGGCACACTGGTGGTAGTGGGGGATGGGTGTCGGAACTTGGGGTGTTACGTATGTAAACCTGTAATTACCATGTCTAACCACCAGAGGGCTTATCCCCTGGAATCCCAAGGGATCCCACAATCCCTTGGGAGAACCTGTATATAAGGAGGCCTCACAGGCTGGAGAGGCACGCTGAGATCTGTAATAAAGGACTACGGTCACACTTTGAGCTTGAAGTATCTAGTCTGACTCCTTATCCAAGACGTAACAACTGGTGATGAAATACAGATGACAAACCCCAATGCAAAATGCAGAGAACTGTGGGTATCCTGAAGAAATTTTCGGAGGGAGATGATTGGGAACCCTTCGTGGACTGACTTGACCAATACTTCGTGGCCAACAAGCTGGAAGGAGAAGGGAACGTTGCCAAACGAAGGGCGATCCTCCTCACCGTTTGTGGGGCATCAACGTATGGCCTCATGAAAAACCTGCTCGCTCCAGCAAAACCCACAGATAAGTCATACGATGAGTCGTGCACACTGGTCCGGGAGCATCTAAACCCGAAGGAAAGCGTTCTGATGGCGCGGTATCGGTTCTATATGTGCAAGAGGTCTGAAGGCCAGGAAGTGGCGAGCTATGTCGCCGAGCTAAGGCGCCTTGCAGGACATTGCGAATGTGAAGGACACTTGGAGCACATGCTCAGGGACTTCTTTATTCTTGGCATTGACCCTGAAGTAATACTTCGCAAACTTTTGACTGTAGAGACCCCAACCTTGAGTAAAGCCATAGCGATAGCCCTGGCGTTTATCTCCACCAGTGACAATATCAAACAAAGTTCCCAGCACACTAGTGCTGCTGCAAGTACTGTGAACAAAGTAACGTTGTTTTCGAATCGAAATGTACATGGCAGGACTTACACGCCTGTAGCTGCACGTCCGCAGATGACTCAGAGTCCGCCATCAAGGGTGGTGAATACAAGGCAATTAACACCTTGTTGGTGCTGTGGGGGTGATCATCGATTCCATTCATGCCGCTTCAAAGGATACGTTTGCAAGGACTGTGGAACAATGGGACACCTCCAACCTATGTGCAGGTGAGCTGCAAACCCTGCTAATCCTGCAAATCACCATGTTGCAGAGGAGGACAGATCTATGGTGGATCAAGATGAACCAGAGCCTCAGACCGAGGAGGCAGAGGTATGTGGGGTGCACACATTTATCACAAAGTGTCCCCGATAATGCTGAAGGTTGAATTAAATGGACTCCCGGCGTCCATGGAACTGGACATGGGCGCAAGCCTGTCCATAATGAGTAAAAAGACTTTCGATAAGTTGTGGTGCAGTACAAGGCCAGTCCTGACTCCCATTCATATCAAACTTAGAACGTACACAAAGGAACTGATTCCCGTAATTGGCAGTGCTACCGTAAAGGTCTCCTACAATGGAGCGGTACACGATTTACCACTTTGGGTGGTACCGAGCGATGGCCAATGCTGTTCGGCAGGAGCTGACTGGGAAAGATACGCTGGAACTGGGATGACGTCCAAGCAATTTCATCCTTTGACGACACCTCATGTGCCCAGGTCCTAAGCAAGATCCCCTCGCTGTTCGAACCAGGCATTGGGAAGTTCCAAGGAGCAAAACTGCAGATCCATTTGATTCCGGGAGTGCAACCCATCCATCACAAGGCGAGAGCGGTACCTTACATGATGAGAGAGAGGATGGAGAGCGAACTGGACAGGCTGCAACGAGAGGGCATCATTTCGCCGATCGAATTCAATAAGTGGGCCAGTCCGATTGTTCCAGTCCTCAAGGAAGATGGCACCATCAAAATCTGTGGTGATTACAAAGTAACTATCAATCGTTTCTCACTGCAGGATCAATACCCGCTACCAAAGGCAGATGACCTATTTGCGACGCTGGGGGGAGGGAAAACGTTCACGAAGCTGGACTTGACCTCGGCCTACATGATGCAGGAGCGGGAGGAATCTTTGAAAGGCCTCGCCTGCATCAACACGCACAAAGGTCTTTTCATTTACAACAGATGCCTGTTTGGGATTCGATCGGCCGTGGCGATATTCCAGAGGAACATGGGAAGCTTGCTGAAGTCGGTCCCGCGCACCGTGGTCTTCCAGGACGACATCTTGATTACAGCACTTGTAGAACCTGGAGGAGGTTCTTAGTTGGCTTAATCTTGTGGGGCTCAGGCTAACATGCTCGAAGTGCATTTTCCTGGCACCTGAAGTGGAGTTCCTGAGGAGAAGAATTGCGGCGGACGGCATCAGGCCCACGGATTCGAAGACGGAGGCAATCAAGAACGCACCGAGACCACAGAACGTGACAAGCTGCGGTCGTTTCTAGGACTCCTAAACCATTTTGGTAACTTCTTACCGGGTCTTAGCACATTGTTAGAACTCCTGCACTCTTTACTGCATAAAGGAGATGAATGGATATGGGGTAAAAGCCAAGAAAATGCCTTTGAGAAGACTAGGAAGCTGTTATGTTCAAACAAATTGCTTGTGTTGTACGATCCATGTAAACATTTGGTACGAGCATGTGATGCGTCATTGTACATTATTGTCCTTAGTAAAAAACAGTGTGCTCCACGGGAGTTGGTCGAGTGTCCTGTTAGAGATGCAAGAAGAAATAAAGCCATACCAGCGGCGCAAAGATGAAATGTCTATACAGGCAGACTGCCTTCTATGGGGCAATCGGATAGTTGTGCCAAAAAAGGGCAGGGACACTTTCATTAGCGATCTCCACAGTACCCACCCAGGCATTGTAATGAACAAAACGATAGCCAGATCCCACGTGTGGCTGTCCGGTATCGATGCAGACGTAGAGTCCTGTAAACACAAATGTAATACGTGTTCCCAGTTAAGCAATGCACCCAGGGAGGTGCCACTAAGTTGAGCGATTATAATCAGAGATGCTCAAGAGGACAGAATTTGAGGAGCGCAGACATCTCAGGAGCGGGGGGAGAGTGGGTGAAGTGGTTGTGGGGCTGGAGGAGATTACAGAGATGGGGAGGAGCGAGGCCATGGAGGAATTTGAAAAAAAAGGAAGACAATTTTGAAATCAAGGTATTGCTTAACCGGGGGCCAATGTAGGTCAGTGAGCACAGGGGCGATGGGTGAGCGGGACTTGATGCGAGTTAGGACAGTTGTGCAGATATCAGGCAAGGTCAGGATTGGGTTCTGCTGTGATGGCCCCCACAGTAAAACAGCGTGCATACAATCCCAGCGTGCACTCACAAATGAGCAGCGATCACTTGCGTGAGGTACCACAAGGCTGCCAGCACCTGTGGAACCAGGAGTCACCACCCAGGAGTGAAAGAAAGGAACCTAAATTGAATGCAAAGAGGCCAGAATTGGCAGAGGATCGAACAATCCTCACACAATTTGTGTTAGGTGATGGTTAGGTTTAAATGCGTTTTTACTGGTGAGAAATGGCCTCACACCTCTCAAATACCAGTCTCTTTGCACATGAGGAAACATAATTACAATGGGATGTAACTTGCGATACCACACACAATGGGCACTAGACTGGAGCATTGACGTTTCCCTGGTGAAAATCGATCTCAAAGTTAAAATAAAAATGAGATTGATGTATTTACAAGATGGAAAATAAAATCAATTTTTGGGGTTTTCTTTAAAAAATATTAAGGAAACATTTTTGGCATAATAGAGCCATTGAAAAGTGAATAGTTGCCAGCTGATCATCTGTGTTAGTACAATCGGGACTGATTTGGTGGTACATGAAGTGTATCGAGACAGTCCCCTCGATAACCACCTTCCAATTAATTATAAGTATTTTATGAAGATTTTCAGAGCAGCAGCAAAAGATTGAATGGGCTGAAACAGGACCGAGATTTTGCATATGGCTTGACTTTTATAATGACTCTTTATAATGGCCATGATCTATAGGATAGCTATACGGAGATAAATGTACTGCGCTAGAGACTGTTTTGTGCAAACTTACAGGCCATAAGTTAAACACTAGCTGACATGGTAAAGCCACTGAAAGATGGTAGAGCCTATGATCAGCCTCATTTTAATTACCACCATTACATTGATTAGAAGATCTATGTTCAGATATATGGTATGCATTCATTTTAAATGCTTGAAATTAATGAAGCTTTTTTCTTACTGGTACTAGAGCAGTATGAGCCAGAAACGTTGAGTCATACTAACCTGCGTGCATTGCTCTGTATTCAGGAAAAGTTGAGAGCCATGCATATGCATTTAAACACATTCCGTTCGCTGGCCCTGTCAGTTCATAGCTGAGAGGTGGGCTGCACGATCTTTATACAACTTGCACTCTCTGGTACCCCTCACACAACAAATGCCCAGAGGCACTTTATAGGAGATCAGAGAACACTAAGGAGGCCACTGCGAGGTATTGGGGCCTGGAGATTACACCCCACCCTGGCGGGGGGAGCTGGGGGTTACCCGGGGTGGGGGTGGGGAGTGAGGTTACAGGAAGTGACCAAAGGCTTGCTCAAAAAGGGTCAATTTTCAGGAAGGTTTTAGAACATGGGAAAAGAGGTGCCAAGGTGGAGGGATTAAGGAAAGAATTCCAGAGTGTGAGGGGATGGAGTCTAATAATATAAAAATCTGGATAAATACACCAGTAATTGCCATGGGGGTTCTCGCAATCTACCACTGTAACCTTGGTGAGAGATCAGGAGGATCTACTGTAATCTTGGTGAAAGATCAGGGGGACCTACTGTAACCTTGGTGAGAGATCAGAGTGATCCCCTGTAACCTTGGTGAGAGATCAGGGGGACCTACTGTAATCTTGGTAAGAGATCAGGGGGATCCCCTATAACCTTGGTGAGAGATCAGGGGGATCCCCTGTAACCTTGGTGAGAGATCAGGGGGATCCCTTGTAACATTGGTGAGAGATCAGGGGGATCCCCTGTAACCTTGGTGAGAGATCAGAGGGATCCCCTGTAACCTTGGTGAGATATCAGAGGGATCACCTGTAACCTTGGTGAGAGATCACAGGGATCCCCTGTAACCTTGGTGAGAGATCAGAGGGATCCCCTGTAACCTTGGTGAGAGATCAGGGGGATCCCCTGTGACCTTGGTGAGAGATCAGGGGGATCCCCTGTAACCTTGGTGAGAGATCAGGGGGATCCCCTGTAACCTTGGTGAGAGATCAGGGGGATCCCCTGTAACCTTGGTGAGAGATCAGAGGGATCCCCTGTAACCTTGGTGAGAGATCAGAGGGATCCCCTGTAACCTTGGTGAGAGATCAGGGGGATCCCCTGTAACCTTGGTGAGAGATCAGGGGGATCCCCTGTAACCTTGGTGAGAGATCAGGGGGACCTACTGTAACCTTGGTGAGAGATCAGAGAGATCCCATGTAACCTTGGTGAAAGATCAGAGGGATCTACTATAACCTGGGTGAGAGATCAGGGGGATCCCTGTCAAAATATTTCCCGCAGTTTCTGCTGACCTCCTTTCAAAGGTACGGCTGGAGATTGGGGAATCCCCATGGAAGTTCTACAGTATATTGATTGCGCCGTTTGCTATTGTAGTGCATCTGGTGTGCAGCTCAAGTGATGTGAGGCCACCGCTTCCAGGTCTCATCACCGACCAACATTCAACTCACCCTCAGATCAGCAACTTGTGTGAATACAACACGTTGGGCTGGATTTTCCGGTCCTTCGCGCTCCGGGCGGAGCGACGTGAAAGGCAGCGTTGAGGTCTCCTGCGCCCCTTTGCGATCCTCGGGTGCGGTTTTGCGACGGCGCTGAGCAGCACCACCGGGAAGATCTCCGCTGGGTGTGCAACGCCTTGTTTTAGCGATTTGTGTTGTGGTGGGTTGGGCAATGTTTTGGGAATGTTTTGGTGTTTGTTCTTTAAGGTGTCCCCCCGCCCCCCCCCCCCCTCCGCCCCGAGGCCTTTCTCGGAGCACATACAGCCCGGCACTTTAGTTCACGAGTTTCCCATCCTTGCGCCACGAAAGCGCTGCATCCCTTGACGCAGGGCCCAGATGCCCAAGCTTCCATACTAAAGTGCAAACTATTCCTGGCCGGAATAAATGAAACTTTCCCGCCCCGCCTCCGTTTTCGCCCCGAAAACAGAAAAGCCTAAAATCCAGCCCAAAGGCCACATCATCGCGATGCAGGTACCATATTACAACCACCTTTTTCAAGGTCTCTGTGTCAGCTGCACCTCGGAGTCAGGTTCAATTCCGACTCCAAACTGAAGTACAATAACCAGGCTAACACTTCAGCACAGTACTGAGGGATTGCGGCACTGTCGGAGCTGCTACCTTTCGGATGAGACTTCAAACCTGCCCTCAGTTGGACAGAAGGGATCCCATGGCACTATTCGAAGATGAGCAGGGGAGTTCTCCCAGTGTCCTGGTCACCAGTTATCCCTTAACCAACACCCAGAAACAGATGATCTGGCCATTTACTTCACTGCTGTTTGTGGGAGGTCGCTCTGTGTACAACAGTGCCTATACTTTAAAAGTACTTCAGTGGTTGTGCAGGGGGTGTACGGAGGTTATAAAAAGCGTTCTATAAATCCAAGTCTTTCTTTACTCGAGCAGTAAGCACGCCTTGAGTTTTGTCACACTGCTGTAAATAGTCACTAATTCAGTTATCTCATTACATGACCACCTTCCAGACTTCATGATTTAACAAAGTATTACTGCAATTTCACAGAAATAACTTGCGAGGTACAATTTAAAGAAGCATGTAAGAGCAGGTTATTGCTGTGAAATTGGTTAGACGTGTGGGAGTGGTTATTGCAGAAATCTTTTTCTGAAAAAGGTTGACTGGCCAATTCCTGATAAATCTCCGGTATCAGTAAAGGCAACATCCTGTATTATATACTTAAACAGGCAATTGAATGTTAATGATGTGTGAGAATAGGAGCTCATAAGTCTGTTTATTTTGGCCGTGAGCTGTAAGTGGGTGGAGGGTAGCTGCAGGAAGTTTCATTGAGATGAGCTGACTCAGATTTATGACGTAAACAGATAAAATATAGAGGTAAGTACTTGCAACTGTGTTCAGTTCTGGGCAGTGGACCATAAAAAGGATATATTGGCAGCGCAGATTCACTAGAATGTTACCAGGGCTCCACAGGTTAGATTATGAAGAGAGATTGCATCTTCTTCTGAGGCAATCCCTCGGAGTCGAGGATGACTTGTTTGCACACTAATATGAGTTCTCAGTTGACTGATGAGTCCAATGCGGGACCTCCAGTCTCTGTCACAGGTGGGGCAGACAGTGGTTGAAGGGGTAGGTGGGTGGGGTGCTTGGGTTGTCATGTGCTCCTTCCACTGTCTACGCTTGGTCTCCACTTGCTTCCGGCGAAGAGACTCGAGGTGTTCGGCGCTCTCCCGGATGCTTCTCCTCCACTTTGAGCGGTCTTGGGCCAGGGATTCCCAAGTGTCGGTGGGGATGTTGCACTTTTTCAAGGAGGCTTTGAGGGTGTCCTTGAAGCATTTCCTCTGCCCACATAAGGCTCACTTGCCGTGTCGGAGCTCTGAGTAGAACGTTTGTTTTTGGAGTCTAGTATCGGGCCTGCGGACGATGTGGCCCATCCATCGGAGCTGGTCGAGCGTGGTCAGTGCTTCGATGCGGGGGATGTTGGCCTGAGCGAGAACACTGACACTGGTTCGTCTATTCTGCCAATGGATTTGCAGGATCTTGCGGATGCAGCGCTGGTGATACTTCTCCAGTGCTTTGAGGTGCCTGCTGTACATAGTCCATGACTCTGACGCATATAGGAGGGTTGGTATCACCACTGCTCTGTACACCATGAGCTTGGTGCTGGGTTTGAGGTCCTGGTCTTCAAACACTCTCTTCTGAAGGCGACCGAAGGCTGGACTGGCACACTGAAGGGAGTGTGTACCCTGGAATATAGAAGGTTAAGGGGTGATTTGATTAAGGTTTTTAGGAGTGTGAAAGGAACTGATGGGGTAGAGAGAGAGAAACGTTTTCCGCTGGTCAGGGAGTCTAGGACAAAGGAACCTACTAATTAGAGCCAGACCATTCAGGTGAGAAGTTAGGAAACACTTCTCCACAAAAAGGGTGGTAGAAGTGTGGGACTCTCTCCCACAAAAAGCAGTAGGTGCTAGCTCAGTTAGTAATTTTAAATCTGAAATTGGTAGATTTTTGCCAGCCAAGGGCATTAAAGGATATGGAGCCTGGGTGGGTGGATGGAGTTAAGATACAGATCAGCCATGATCCCATCAAATGGCAGAACAGGCTCAAGGGGCTGAATGGCTTACTCCTGTTCCTAATTTCTTGATAATACTGCCAACTCATTATTGCATCAGTCATGCAAGTCTGTGTGAATGTTTTGTCATTGTAGTATGGAATGGATATATTTGAAAATCTGTTTTGACAATTAAGTTACCACAGTGGATTAAGAATATGAGACTTCATGACAATAATGAATTCACTGACCTGATTGGGTCTCTTCTGGTCCTGGCTCCTTTAAGAACATAAGAATTAAGAGCAGGAGTAAGCCACCTGGCCCCTCGAGCCTACTCCGCTATTCAATAAGATCATGGCTGATCTGATCATGGACTCAACTCCACTTCCCTGCCCGCTCCCCATTACCCTTTACTCCCTATCGCTCAAAAGTCTGTCTATTGCCGCCTTAAATATGTTCAATGACCCACCCTCCACAACTCTTTGGGGCAGAGAATTCCACAGATTTACAACACTCTGAGAGAAGAAATTCCTCCTCATCTCAGTTTTAAATGGGCGGACCCGTATTCTGAGACTATGCTCCCTAGATTTAGTTTTTCCTATGAGTGGAAATATCCTCTCTGCATCCACCTTGTCGAGCCCCCTCATTATCTTATATGTTTCGATAAGATCACCTCTCATTCTTCTGAACTCCAATGCATATAGGCCCAACCTACTCAACCTATCTTCATAAGTCAACCCCCTCATCTCCGGAATCAACCTAGTGCACCTTCTCTGAACAGCCTCCAATGCAAGTATATCCTTCCTTAAATACAGAGACCAAAACTGTACGCAGTACTCTGGGTGTGGCCTCACCAATATCCTGTACAGTTGTAACAGGACTTCTCTGCTTTTATACTCTATCCCCCTTGCAATAAAGGCCAACATTCCATTTGCCTTCCTGATTACTTGCTGTGCCTGAATATTCACGTTTTGTGTTTCATGCACCTGGACCCCCAAGCCTTTCTGTACTGCAGCACTTTGCAATTTTTCTCCCTTTAAATTAAATTTGCTTTTCTATTTTTTCTGCCAAAGTGGATAACCTCACATTTTTCCACATTATACTTCATCTGCCAAATTTTTGCCCACTCACTTAGCCTGTCTAAATCCCTTTACAGATGTTTTGTGTCTTCCTCACAAACCCATCTTTGTATCATCAGCAAACTTGGCTACATTACACTCGGTCCCTTCATACAAGTCACTAATATAGATTGTAAATAGTTGAGGCCCCAGCACTGATCCCTGCGGCACTCTACTAGTTACTGTTTGCCAACCGGAAAATGACCCGTTTATTCCGACTCTCTGTTTTCCGTTAGTTAGCCAATCCTCAATCCAGGCTAATATATTACCCCCAACCCTGTGAACTTTTATCTTGTGCAGTAACCTTTTATGTGGCACCTTATCGACTGCCTTCTGGAAATCCAAATACACCACATCCACTAATTCCCTCTTATCCATCCTGTTCGTTACATCCTCAAAGAACTCCAGCAAATTTATCAAACACGATTTCCCTTTCATAAAACCATGCTGACTCTGCTTGATTGAATTATGCTTTTCCAAATGTACAGCTACTGCTTCCTTAATAATAGACTCCAGCATTTTCCTAATGACAGATGTTAGGCTAACTGGTCAATAGTTTCCTGCTTTTTGTCTGCCTCCTTTTTTAAATCGGGGCGTTACATTTGCGGTTTTCCAATCCACTGGGACCTCCCCAGAATCCAGGGAGTTTTGGTAGATTACAACCAATGCATCCACCACCTCTGCAACCACTTCTTTTAGGACCCTAGAATAAAAGCCATCAGGTCCAGGGACTTGTCCGCCTTTAGTCCCAATGGGCTCAATTTTGAGAAAGCCATTTTTTGCCGTATTGCCAGAGTTACGTCCGTTTTTCTAGGCGGAAACAACTCCAAAAATAAATGTGCCAAGTTCCCTGCTGTATTTTTCAAAATTAGCGGCGTGTAGCCTATCCAGTAGCCTCGGTGGGTGGAGCCTACTGACTGCGCCGAAAATAATGATGCTGCCCCTTCTGCACAATCGCAGAAAAAAAAGGATGTTTTTAACGTGATTACTTTGGGCGCGCATGCACAGTACAGCGCCCGGTCCGCAATTGGCCATTTTTAAAGAGCCAGTTGTGTGTGCGAACATTGAGTACTATGTGAGAACTGTAATTATCATTCAAAAAATCAGAGCTGCAATACTAGATGTAACGCGGTGCCAGGACCAAGAATTTCTTACAGGATGAAGTGGAGGCATTGGTTATTGTAATTGATGCCAGATGGTAGGAGCTGGACACCAGCAGAGGTCACATAAAAGTTCTACCCAAAGAAATGAAGAAACGCTGGAACCAACTTGCAGAAGATTACTTTGTAATGGTGACCACCCTGAAGTCTGGAGGCAGTGCAAAAAGAAGTGGCAGGACCTTGGTCAAGTAGTTAGTGTACATAATATTTTTATTTATTCTATGCAATTGCAATTGTAATGTAAATATGACCAGTTGTATATGTCCCACTAACAGAAAGACACTTCTCTAAAAAGTTGTATTTTCATCTTTGCAGAGGAAATTGGCACACAACAAAAGGTAAAGAACTCAAACAGGAGGAGACCCGGCAAATCTGCACCCACTGACACCCTAGGAAGACAGGGTCAATGCTTTGATGGATCCTGCCTGGAGAAAAGCAAGCACCACTGCATAAGCTGGGCCCACACTCGAGGGAGAGGATAAGTCCTGCAAATTCCTGTCTGGCTTTGCTAAATGTTAAGTACTGTGCAGGCTAGCCATGCTTTGGTTCATGGGGATGTCTCTGTCAGCTACACTTCGGTTGATGCAATGTGCTATCATTCATTGTGGTCCTTCAAATCAGCCTGCTGCCTGCGCTGTGTGTGCCTACTCTTGCCACACCATGCCCCCTCCTAACCATGCCTGCTGCTAACCATTTGTCTGTTCTGTTATATTTTGTAGAACTTGAGGCCAACCCTGACGATGCAGAAGAAATTCAGACGAGGACAAGCCTGAAGAGGAGAACACTTTCCAATTCCACCTTCCAGACTAAGAGCATGAGGGTGAGGGGGAAAGTGGAGGGGGAGGGGTTGGATGAAGCCCCAATTGTTGTACTAATTTTGGAGGAGGTGCAAGTGCTGCCTATTGAGGTGATAGCCTCTTCCCTGGCTAGTGGTGGGACATTCCATGGTTTCCCACTGTGCGAGGCTGCGGGTCCCAGTGGGATGCTGTGAGCCACACCCAGGGTGAGGAGGGGAAGGAGAGCTTGATCGCACTCTCCTGTGCAGGATCTAACAGATGTGGTTCAGATGATGGCAATGAGTGCGGAGTGCATTGACCTTACAGAATCACTCCTGGACACCATCAGTGGGGTGGGTGATGAGGTATCGGGACTGTCGGGAGAAGTAACAACATTCTCATGGGAAATGAGGGAGTGAATATCTCAGGCAGCTGTACAATGTTGGTGCACATGAGGGAGGGAATGTCGTAGGTAGCTGATGCACTGTCAGTGAATATGAGGAAGGGAATGTTGCAGGTAGTAGACACACTTTTTGTTATGAATGTAAACCTGTAATTACCATGTCTAACCACCAGAGGGCTTATCCCCTGGAGTCCCAAGGGATCCCTCTTTATTCAAGACATAACAACTGGCGACGAGATACCGATGACGAACCCCAACGTAACAAGGGCACCTTGGAGAAATTTTTGGAGGGAGATGATTGGGAAACTTTCGTGGAGCGACTTGACCAATACTTCGTGGCCAACGAGCTGGAAGGAGAAGGGAACGCTGCCAAATGAAGGGCGATCCTCCACACCGTTTGCGGGGCATCAACATTTGGCCTCATGAAAAACCTGCTCGCTCCAGCGAAACCCACAGACAAGTCAAACGATGAGTTATGCACACTGGTCTGGGAGCATCTAAACCCGAAGGAAAGCGTTCTGATGGCGTGGTATCGGTTCTACACGTACAAGAGGGCTGAAGACCAGGAAGTGGCGAGCTACGTCGCCGACCTAAGGCGCCTTGCAGAACATTGCAAATTTGAAGGACACTTGGAGCACATGCTCAGGGACATCTTTGTACTTGGTATTGGCCATGAAGTTTGACTGCAGAGACCCCAACCTTGAGGGAAACGATTGTGTTCCTAACACAGATGAGACTGCATACAGGGAGGTTAAAGCAGTGACCTCAGTCCTTATTAAGACATTCCAGAGTGAGCAACAGGCCTTAGGGGCCGGCTTATATACAGTGCTCCCAAGGGATGCTGGGATCCCTTGGGACTTCAGGGGATGCGCTCCCTAGAGGTGGAACATGGGAGTGCATGCTTTACAGATACACAACATCACACCCCCCAAAAGTCAAAGTGAAAACTATTTACAAGGTGAGGCGGTCGGGAGCCTTTCTTTCCCTGGTGGACCGCCTCGGTACAAATGTCTGTTCTGGTGTGTTGGCTGTGCCCTTGCTGGGCTGGTGTGTTGTTGGCCCTGCAGGGCTGCTGGGTGAGCCTGGCCTTGCCGGGCTGTTGGGCGTGATGGGTTCAATTTCCTGGTCCGGGGTGTTGTCATTGATCCTTTGGGTGTGTGTTGTGGGCTCTCAAAAGGTGGTGTCTGCTGTGGGTTGTTCAGGGCAGTCTGTGAGCCGCAGCCTCGTTTGGTTCAGGTGCTTTCTGCAAATTTATCCATTGTCTAGTTTGACTACAAACACTTTACTCCCTTCTTTAGCTATCACCGTGCCCGCGATACACTTGGGACCATGTCCATAGTTTAGCACATACACAGGGTCATTCAGATCAATTTCCCGTGACACAGTGGCCCGACCATTTTGTTGCTGCCGCCTGCTCTCCACCTGATCATACAGGTTGGGGTGAACCAGCAAGAGTCTGGTTTTAAGTGTCCTTTTCATGAGTAGCTCAGCCGGGGGCACCCCTGTGAGCGAGTGGGGTCTCGTGCGGTAGCTGAGCAGTACTCAGAACAGGTGGGTTTGGAGTGAGCCTTCTGTAGCTCGTTTAAGGCTCTATTTGATTGGTTGTACTGCTCGCTCTGCCTGCCCATTGGAGGCTGGTTTAAACGGGGCCGAGGTGACATGTTTGAGCCCATTGCGGGTCATGAATTCTTTAAATTCAGTACTGGTGAAACATGGCCCGTTGTCACTGACCAGTATGTCAGGCAGGCCATGGGTGGCAAACATGGCCCTCAGGCTTTCAATGGTGGTGGTGGCGGTGCTTCCTAACATTATTTCACATTCAATCCATTTTGAAAAAGCATCTACCACCACCAAGAACATTTTACCGAGAAACGGGGCCGCATAGTCGACATGGATCCTCAACCATGGCCTGGAGGGCCAGGACCACAAACTTAGTGGTGCCTCTCTGGGCGCATTGCTCAACTGAGCACATGCACTGCATTGCCGTACACAGTCGATACTGGGCCACCACACGTGGGATCTGGCTACCGCTTTCATCATTACTATACCCGTGTGTGTGCTGTGGAGATCCAAGATGAACGTCTCTCCCTGTCCTTTTTGGGTAGCACTACGTGGTTACCCCACAACAGGCAGTCTGCCTGAATGGACAGCTCGTCCTTTCGCAGCTGGAATGGCTTGATTAGCTCTTGCATTTCAACAGGGATGCTGGCCCAGCTCCCATGCAGTACACAGTTTTTTACTAGGGACAGCAGAGGATCGTGGCTGGTCCAAGTCCTAATCTGGCAGACTATGACAGGTGATTTATCATTTTCAAATGCTTCCATGACCATCAACAAGTTTGCAGGCTGTGCCATTTCCACCTCCATGGTGGGCAATGGTAGCCGGCTGAGAGCATCCACACAGTTCTCGGTGCCTGGCTTGTGGCGGATGGTATAGTTATACGCTGATAGCGTGAGTGCCCACTTTTGTATGCGGGCTGAGGCATTAGTATTTATCCCCTTGTTTTCAGTGAACAGGGATATGAGGGGCTTGTGATCGGTTTCCTGCTCAAATTTGAGGCCAAACAGGTACTGATGCATTTTCTTTACCCCGAACACACACGCTGATGTCTCTTTCTCAATCATGCTGTAGGCCCTCTCGGCCTTAGACAAGCTCCTGGAGGCATAGGCGACAGGTTGCAACTTCCCCGCAACGTTAGCTTGTTGTAATTCACACCCGACTCCGTACGACAACGCACCACATGCTAGCACAAGTCTTTTACACAGGTTATACAATACAAGCAGCTTGTTGGAGCATAAAATGTTTCTGGCTTTCTCAAAAGCAATTATTTGTTTTTTTCCCCATACCCAGTTCTCACCTTTAAGCAATAACACATGTAGGGGCTCTAAGAGGGTGCTTAACACAGGTAAGAAGTTACCAAAATAGTTGAGGAGTTCCAGGAACGACCGCAGCTCCGTGACGTTCTGTGGCCTGGGCGCATTCCTGATAGCCTCTGTGTTGGCGTCTGTGGGCCGAATGCCGTCCGCCGCGATTTTTCTCCCCAAAACTCCACTTCTGTAGCCATGAAGGTGCATTTCGACCTCTTCAGCCACAGCCCTACGCAATCCAGTCACTGGAGGACTCCCTCCAGGTTTTATAGGTGCTCGACGATGTCCCGACCCATGACCAATATATCGTCCTGAAAAGCCACCATTTGTGGTACCGACTTGAGTAGGCTCTCCATGTTTCTCTGGAAGATCGCTGCAGCCGACCGAATTCCAAACGGGCATCTGTTGTAGATGAACAGTCCCTTGTGCGTGTTGATGCAGGTGAGGCCCTTCGAAGACTCCTCCAGCTCCTGCGTCATGTAGGCCGAAGTCAGGTCGAGCTTGGTGAACATAGAAACATAGAAACATAGAAAATAGGTGCAGGAGTAGGCCATTCGGCCCTTCGAGCCTGCACCGCCATTCAACAAGATCATGGCTGATCACCCACCCCAGCACCTCCCCCCCACGCCCCCTCCACACCCCCCGACCCCCCCCAGCCGCAAGGACCACATCCAACTCCCTCCCGAACACATCCAATGAACTGGCATCAACAATTCTCCACAGCAGGGAAGCCCACAGGCCAACAACTCCCTGAGTGAAGAAGTCTCTCCCAATCCCAGCCCCAAACAGCCCACCCCCCCATCCCAAGACCGTGCCCCCTCCCCCCCCACCCCGGTTCCGGACCCACCCAACACCAGGAACACTCCCCCCGCTCCCAACCTGCCCCGTCCCGTCAGAATCCTTCCCAAATGCTGAACACCCCCGGATGTCGAGCCCCCAGCCCCGGCCACCCCAGAGCCACGCCCCCGCGACGCCAACCACACCACATCCACCAACCGCCATCTGCGCAGTCAACCCGTCCACCCCACTCTGAACACTCCCCGCACCCAGGCCCGCCCCTCCAACACACTTCACCCCCCCCCCCAGACCTCCGCTGCAATGTGGCCCCTCCTGTCCCCTGCCCTGGGTTTCTCCGCCCTCCACCACTCTCCCCTGCATCCCCTGCCCCCATCTCCCCTCATCTTCCCTCTGCCTCCCCGCACAGGCTCCCATCTTGGGGCCGGTAACCTTCTGGGGCAGGGAATTTTAGGCCCCAGCATGGAAGTCCTGCTCCCACCACAGAATTGGCCTTGCCACCCCTCAATGGAAGCGGAGTGCAATTTCCCACACTCCACTTCCTTTGGGGGCAGTTACCGGGGCACCACTGGATGCTCTTGTGACAGTTGGAACTGGTGCTCTCCACTCTCCCGTCCTGTGACAATTGGAACTGGTGCTCTCCACTCTCCCATCCTGTGACAGTGGTGCTGTGGTCAGTTTGCTCATAATTCCTGCAGTCCCTGCTTTTACTGCGAGCTTCATAGGATTACATTGAATTAACAGCATAGAAACGAGCCATTCTGCCCAACTGGTCTGCCGTTTATGCCCACACAAGTCTCCTCCAACCCTACTTCATCTCACCCTATCAGCATGACTTTCTATTCCTTTCTCCCTCATGTACTTATCTAGCAACCCCTTAAATGCACCTATGTTATTCGCCTCAACTACTTCAGGTGATGGCTTCCCCGCTCAGGCCATCCAGTTAAAATAGCTGTCAGGGCCCCGGTGATGTCACAGACTCTGATCTGCGTAATTAAAGGAGGAACCCGTCAGCTTCAGGCAGTCATCCCATCCTTGCCCTCTGCTCAAAACAGCAGGTTAAACTAGATGAGAGTGGGAACAGAGAGATGTTTGTGGGCAAATCTCCTGGCCAATTTTAACTCCTTGCCTGATTTCTGCCAGGGAAGCAGGGTTAAAATCACCACAGAATCTGGCAGTCTAGCTTGAATATTCAAATCAAGAGCAAAGTTGCTTCGTTTATGAATAAAGAAACATGTATTTCCATAACATCTTATCGCGTCCTCAAGTCAAGACATCTTTAAGCATTCTATAGTCAACAAATTACTTTTGAAGTGCAGTCTGTTATCTATAGACCGTGATAACAAGCTGCACAAAATGAGGTTCCATAAACTACCAATAAGACAAACGACCAGTTAATCTGCATTTTGCTGGCGCTGGTTAAAGGAGGAATGCTGACCAGGATACTCCTGTTCTGCAAATACCACCATGGCAACATTTACTTCCAGCTGAACAGGTAAACAAGGCCTTTGTTTAATATGGGATCTGAGAGCCAAGCGCTTTGAACAATTCAGCTCTCTCAATACTGCACTGTAGCTACTGGAGAGCCAGCCTAGATTTTATGCTCAAATCCTCAAATAGGCTTGAACACACAACCTTTTGTCTCAGGTAAGCGGACCACTGACTGAGGCAAGTTGACAGAGTTTAGAAATAATTCTTGAGCCCATCCCCTAAATTAGTTCAGGTATTCAGAAGCTACAATTATTCGGAAGACTCCTTTTAACCGGCGTTGGGGTAGAGAAAGTCTTCCTGCACCGACCATGTCAGTTACCCATTGTTTGACTCTTCAGTTTACCCACCTTAAAGCCATAATACAGGGAACCCCTCTCTAATAATGGAAATTGGTGGATAGTCTCGGCTCAACCCCAAAGTTTGGTCTTGTGTGTATAGTACAGGGATACTCTAGCCATAGAAATGAAACAAAGTAAAATAATAGCCAACTGAAGTTATACTTTATGACAATGGGTCATGGACCCCAGACATTAACTGGACCTTCTCTCCCCACAGTTGCTGCCTGACCTGCTGAGTATTTCCAGCATTTTCTGTTCTTATTTCAGATTTCCAGCATCTGCAGTACTTTGCTTTTTGAATTTAATCTTTCTTGGGTTGTGAGCTAGATTTATGTCAGGCAGAACAAGATTGGCATTAGTGGGCTGTGCAACTATGCAAAGTTCCACATGAGGCTTTATCCCATTAAAATTCTGGATGACAATTGGGAAGGTGGATAATTGTAGTGTAAATAATGAAGTTAATGGGCCCGAAATTGAAGAATTTACCGCCCACTGCCACCGACATTCTTCTGGTCGAATTGCCCAGTGCCACTTTCGACGTGGCTTGGAGTGGGCGGGAGGAGAGAGCCACCGGGAAGCGCCCACCGACGTCAGCGGACGGCCGAGCCACGCAACTGACCCCCGGCCCACCGTGCTGCTATATTCATGCGGGCGGGAATCGGCGGTAGAACGGGGGTAGACCGCTGACTGGAGGCTGGTCTGTCCCTGATGGTAGGTTGGAAGATGGTGAAATAAGAGTTAGTACACTTTCTATAATTTTTTTTCTTTACAGGGATTTACCTGGATGGGGTACCCTGAAGGTCTTCAGATGTTTTTTTTTAAGCTTTTGCTTTTCAGCTCTGCGACCCTCCGTGGGCCTGACTCCAGCCTCGGCGGCACTTGGGCGGCAAGCGTCTTTGCCGCCGAGAATGGGAGCTCCTACCGGCTGCTGCCAGCGTAAGTCGCTCATTTGCCGCCCGCCGATCTTCGAGGGACCTCTCCAATGAAAATCCTGCCGAAAGTACTGTCGGGTACCTTGGCGGCCATTGGCGGCCCTTTGGGCGGCACTTGGGCGGGCAGAGGCCTTCGTCAATTTCGGGCCCAATATCTGGATTGCTGGGTAAACGTCACTCCACTTATTTGTGCCCAGTTATGAAAGTTAGGTAACAAAACAGTTAAATACATACTGACTTGGCAAAATAAATCCTATCAAATAGCATCCAACTGGAAATCACCTTCCAATGTGGCATACAGCAATATGCTCCTGCTGTTGTAACAGCCTCTTTTCGAAGGTTGACCCAGCAAGCTTAAGTATTCCCATCCAATTTAGTAGGCGTACTCAATATCCTGGATCTCAGCCACCATCATCCCTTAATCAAAATTGCTCAGCATCTTACCCTCTATTTCCTTATCAAGACCAGTATGATCTTCTTGCACTTTGTTCATGACAGCTCCTAATGGGGGTAGTAATTATTGGTGCAGACGTGTGGTGTAGCTAATGGCCCATTGAGTTCTTCTTCCTCTATGAAGAGAATAGATGGAGCATTACGAGCACAAAAGCGCACTTATCCATTGGGGTGCTGTACTGCCGCAGCATATAATGTGCACATATACATAATGCACATCGACAGATTGGTAACAAATCATAGAATGTATGGTTAATCCAACACATACCAATAGTTCTACATAACCTTCTAATATCAAAGTGCAGCACTTTCTAAAACTCTCACTCCTGAATAAATCAGTGGGAGCTTTCTCATGTGGAAGGAGTTGTCAAATGACACGCGGTCCATCACCTGTTCCATACTGTGGCGTCCAGGTAATAGAGAATTCAGCTTAAAGAAGTGCAGTAGCCCATGAAACTTGCTTCCTATAGTCCACACTGTATCCCATCATGGCATCCAGAATGTAATTTATGTCACCCTGCTATTTTCAATTTTTAGGAGCCGATTTTCAGCACTTCACCACCCGCTGCTGCCGATTACCACCCACTGCCACCGACATTCCTCCGGAAGATCCGCCCAGTGCCACTTTTGAGGTTGGGGAGCGGGCAAGAGGGGAGAACTGCCGGGAACCGCCCACTGACATCAACGGACGGCCAAGCGGTGTAACTGAGCTCCCGCCCGCTGAGCTCCCAAATTCCTGTGGGTGGGAGTCGGCGACAGAACGGGGAATGACCGCTGGCTGGAGGCTGGTCTGTCCCCGATGGTGAGTATGAAGAAGCTGAAAAAAAGGTAAGTGAACATTTTAATACTTTTTTCAACAGTGACATACCTGGATGGGCTGCCCCTGAAGGTCTTCGGATACATTTTTTATTTTTTGCTGTTGTTTTTTCAGGTCTTTGACCCTCTGTGGGCCTGACTCCATCCTCGGCAGCACTTGGGCAGCAAGTGCCTCTGCCGCCGAGAATGTGACCTCCTGTCAGCTTCCACCCAAATTGGCGGTGTACGTCTTCCTTTGCTGCCGGCTGACCTTCGAAGGATCTTCTTCGTGAATATCCCGCCCAAAGTACTAT